>NC_134779.1:65281300-65418800 GCF_046742065.1 Oratosquilla oratoria
GCATTTTACCTATAACTTATGTCAAACTGATTGGCCTGTAGTTGCATATACAGTACACGATTTATCTCCTTATTTGAAAACAGGAACAACATTTGCCTGATCCCAAACAATAGGCACAAAACCTGTGTCTACCAATTTATTGAATATTTCTGTTAACTGGTAGCAGATTTCAAAATCACACTCTTTAAGCACGCTCGGAAAAATTTCGTCTGGACCCGGAGATTTTATTGTTTTAAGTCCTTCAATCTGTTTGACTGCTTCTTCCTTACTAATGCTGATATTTGATAGTCTTCTTTCTTCACACCCACTCAAAAATTGGATTACTGTCAGGTACCTTATCTAACCTCTCCTTAGTAAACACAGAGAGAAAAACGTTCATACGCTCTCAACTATATCGAAAACTGCCCGCTTGGGGGACGCCAAGCTAGGCGGGAATTCTCGAATGAGCTAGCACAAAACATGGTCCCTATTACATGCATATCTGCAAAATACAAATAATATATACAATGATAATAATGTACAATACACAACACTTGTACAATGTAGTACGCAATGTCATCATACCATTACAGTGCTCGGCCACCACCACTCGATGATCCCACTGAGCAAACGAGAAAAATAGATGACCGAAGCAAGACAAAATGGATAATATACATATGTTCCATACACACAACAGTGTAATGACAAAAGTGTGGGAAAGAAATTTGTACATTAGCACACCCTATACATAAAAATAACATATGCTTCACACACACCACATTATATAGTAGACATACAAAAGTGTGGAGAATTTTTTTTATTATTAACAAAGTTACTTGACACATGAAATATATAAATATACATACACAAAACAATACAACATATAAAGATACATACGAACTGCATACAAACATATAAAGAAACATAAGAACTGGCACCAGTTAAACAAGAGAAAAAGACAGCAATTGCTGGACGTCCGGGACATGACACTTAATAGCTAACCCAAAGTTACACATTATACAAATCAATACACATAATAGATAAACAAGATACAAAGTACAGATCAAGACAAGCATTAATAACAACATAAACAATGCACATATACAGTTAGGAAGACAAAGGACCCCTTGAACGGAGATTATAATTATGAGGGGTAGATACAGAAGGCATAGTTTGTACAGTGGGCGTTGGGGGAGGCCGGGTAAATGCAGGGATAGGCACTCTTGTTACCTTAAGCCTATCAACATGTAACACTTCGCTCAGTCCCTGGGAAGGATCAAAGACCCTGAACTTATTGGGATGCAACTTTTCAGTCACCAAAAAGGGACCTGCAAATCTACAATTGAGTTTAGATTGGCGATCAGCCATGATTTTGTATACATGATCACCAATACTGATGTTAACAGGCTTAACCCGTAGATGCTGGTGTTTCAACATCTTGGCTTTGAAGACATTAAGTTGATTTCTTACAGAACTATAAATATTATGTAATGTGTGATATTAGAGTTGACTATAGTCTTCAATGTTGTAGAGGGGATGAGCAGGACTATCAAACACATCATAAAGGAGTCGTTTTTTCCACTCCACGGATAACAAAATGAGGGGTCTTGCCTGTAGAGACATTAATAGCGCTGTTAATTCAAGCACTGACATGTGGAAGCCAATACTCCCAAGATTCATGAAGGGTACTAGCAACATCCCTGAGTATATCCAAAATCTTCCAATTCGTCCTCTCCACAAAACCATTGGACGCAGGATGGTAAGCAGTCACGAATGTTTGCATGATGCCATAACGCTCACAAATGCTCGCTAAAACCTCATTCCTAAATTCCGACCCATTGTCACTAAGGAGCACCGAAGGAGTAGTATATGGACAAAAACATGAGAAACTAAAACATGGGCTACTACTGGAGCAGACTTGCTACATAAGGGAACCAATATTACAAAACGACTAAAGTGATCCACACACACAAGGACATACACAGAACCTTGAATACTACAAGGCAGTTGTAAAAGGTCTATAGCCATAGTCTGAAAAAGGCGAGGAGTAGGGTACTCTAAGATGGGAGCAATGTGCGTAGAACCTTTGTTCTGGGCACAAGAGTTATACTGGGTTACATGAGAGGTAATATCCAGTCGTATTTTTGGCCAATAATTCTTCTTACGTGCCATAGCCAGAATTTTGTCACGGCCTGGGTGACCAGCCCGAGGGGCATCATGAGCAAGGGACAGAACAACAGGAACTAGGGAGTCAGCAGGGATCACATGTTGTGCCACATCCTGCTCAAACACTTCCACATTACGAATGAGAACCTTGTCCTGCAAGGAAATTTGGGACAGGGGAACAAGTAAATCTGGTAAAGTGGTATCATCACCAGACTTCAAAGCATAAATAACAGCAGACCAAATAGGGTCCTCACGCTGAGCTTTGGCCAGATCCTTCAGAGAGAAATTGTCAATTACCGTAACAGTAACAGCAGGGATATTTCGTGAAAGTGCATCAGCAATATTGTTTGCATGTCCTGGAATATGCTTAAGGGTTGGGATAAATTCCTCAATCGTGAGAAACCATCTGGCTAGGCGGCTCGAAAGGTTTTTTCCCTGGAAAAGATGAGTGACAGCAGTGTGGTCCGTGTAGACTGTAACAGGATATCCAAAAATTATATCACGAAAATATTTTAAAGCCCACACCACTACCAGGGCCTCCAAATGAGTAACAAAGTAACAAGACTCAGGCTTGTTAAGAATGCGACTAGCATATGCAAGAACATGGGGTCTACATCCGTCTACTTGCTTCATAAGTACAGCTCCAATACCTGTACCAGAAACATCTGTACAAATAGTAAAAGGAAGGCTTAATCCGGGAATGCCAACACAGGCACTTCAGTGAATGTAAGCTTCAAGGAATCAACGCTTTCCTGATAAACATCACTCCACTGGAGGGAAGTGTCCTTCTTGAGAAGATGTATTAGAGGGGAAGTATTTGAAGCAAAATTCCTAATAAATGCACGATAGTACCCTACCAGACCAAGGAAGGAACGTACATGCTCAACTGACTTAGGTGTAGGGAAGTCCCTAACCGCTTTGCCCTTATTTTTCTAAAGTCTTACGTCAATTTACCTCACCTTACATTACTCTCCTACCTCATCAATCAAATACATACTATTAAAAAAGGGCGATCTTGATGTGGTCCGGTGGAATTCAAATGATATTACGTTACCACGTTTGGAGGTAGGTTTAAAATTAAAGAATAAGTTCCATTATGATAAATGTATTATACAATTTCAATTACATTTTAAACATGCTTATTGTAAATTCTTATCTTACCATAATATAAATTATAGGCGTTCAGGTGAACATTTACGATCTATCTTCTCAAACTGATTGGACCAAAAAAGTTGTAAACAAGTCTTTGGCTAGTCATATTGACAATAATTAGATAAATAAACAAATGAACATATGAAGTAGTAAATAAGTATATAAGTAAATTAATAAACAAATAGATAAATGGGTAAATAAGTAAATATATTAAAAACAAATTAAATAAATGGATAAATGAATAAATAAATAAACACATGTGAATACATATATAAATAAGTCAATAAATAACCAAACAAATAGATAGATAAATAAAAAATGAATAAATAAAAATGAAAATAAGATGTGCGTGAGCTCTGAGCTCTTCCGGGAGGGTAATAGCTGTCAATCACGAGTCCAACACGTGATCCAAGACAATGGTGAATCACACACACTCACACACACACACACACACACACACACACACACACACACACACACACATATATATATATATATATATATATATATATATATATATATATATATATATATATATATATATATATATCTATATATACATATACATGGCGCTGTGGTTAGAGCTCTGGCCCGCCACTACGGAGGTCCGGGTTCGAATCCTCGCCCGGGGCTGAAATATTTTCAGTATCGCTGCGCTGAGGGGTGTTACTCCAACTCTCGTGTGTGTGGGGAGTGTGGGTGTGTGTGTGTGTGTGCAAGGTCATAGCATTACCCATAGATCGGACCTACGAGCTCTGAGCTCTCTCCCAGGAGGAAAATAGCTGTTGATCACGAGTCCAACACGTGGTAAATCACAAAGACCAAGTGAATATATACATATATATATATATATATATATATATATATATATATATATATATATGTATATATATATGTATATATATATTATACATACAAGCTCTACTTCTCACGAAAAAGATTTTGACTGTCCAGACCCCTATCCCATACACCCGCAATGGAATCCGTAACGCCTCTCGCCATCACTATCAAAGGCCAAATCCATGAAATCCATGACAGCTCAAAAGATCTCTTTCAGATTTGCCTATTTTTTCTCATATCTGCCGCACTATAAACATTTGATGTAAATAATCCCTTCCTTTCCTAAACCCACACTGTTCTTCTCAATTAACACTTTCTCATAAGCCTTATCAACTACATAATAATCCCTAAACTACATTGATATTTCCCCCCTTTCCTATGCACATATTTATAATGTCACTGGTCATTCCACCCTGACTACATCATACGCTCCACGTGACAACTATCAGGTGTCTTATTTTCCATATATTTAAAGTTCTTTGTATATTCTATTTTTCATTTCCCATTGCCAAAACCAAAAGTTTCCTATTTTTTATAATTAATAACTCCCCGAAATACTCAACTCATCTTTACTTCCCGTCTACTTGATCAACATTTGTCTATTGGTGCCCATTCCAGAATTTCCATCTCCCTACCTGACTCGTCTTCCCATTCTCTTCAGTTGCTGCCAATACATCTTTTTTTTCTATCTTTCCAAAGTCTTCAGTTAAGAGTCTACCTCACCTTACATTACTCTCCTACCTCATCAATCAAATCCATACTATTAAAAAAAGGGCGATCTTGATGTGGTCCGGTGGAATTCAAATGATATTACGTACCACGTGGGGAGGTTGGTTTGAATTTAAAGAATAAGTTCCATTATGATAAATATATTATACAATTTCAATTATATTTTCAACATGCTTATTGTGAATTCTTATCTTACCATAATATAAATTATAGGCGTTCCGGTGATATATCTTCTCAAACTGATTGGACCAAAAAAGTTGTAAACAAGTCTTTGGCTAGCCATATTGACAATAATTAGATAAATAAACAAATGAACATATGAATTAGTAAATGAATATACAAGTAAATTAATAAATAAATAGATAAATGGGTAAATAAGTAAATATTTTAAAACAAATTAAATAAATGGATGAGTAAATGAATAGATAAATAAATCAATAAATTAATAAATGAGTAAATAAACACATGTGAATAGATATATAAATAAGTCAATAAATAATCAAACAAACATATAGATAAATAAAAAACTAATAAATAAAAATGAAAATAAGATGATAATAACAATAATAAGTAAGTGAATAAATAATATTATATAAATCATAGCTAACAAAATGGAGAGATTTAGTTTGGTATTATTTTCCGTTTTTTTAATGTCTACGTGATTAATCGCAGGTAGGAACTGGGGAAATTACATCTCTCACCCCACCCCTCCAATACGCCATGAGGACGTATTCGTGTGAAAGAACCGGTTAGGACCCTTAAATTTCGGTGGAAAAAAATCCCCACCCTCCAGTTCAGGATTCCAGTAGATGGGTATTGTTCGGATTTTTGAACACATAAATGTTCCACCATGAAACGAGGTAGCGGAACCTTGACTTGTGTTATGAAGTGTTAGATGGGACCTACGTCAGGGGATGCGAACACAATCGCAGGCACCCCGATGTGTATAACGCGTGGGCTAGATTCAAAGGTAGATTCTCTCGACAGGTGGGTTCAAGTATTTTAATGAAATATCATTGGGAATTATGGAAAAACAGTGATGTAGTAGTTAGCAATTTTATATGAAGTGATTCAAAGGTAGATCCCCTCTCGACAGGGACACAAATGGGATAGGGAAGTTAGACAGACGTATAATTACACCAGAATCGAGATGCATAATGATCGTAAGACTGTATTTGGCGGTAGAAACCAATAAAAATCGGTATTAGGTTAGATTATTATGTGGATATTAGGATAGATTATTCTGTGTAGAGTGATACTTAAAAGGGTGGCCGAAGGGTTATAGATGTAATTCCCACATATTCCACTCGCGCCATCAAGGGCGTTAAATCATTACCCCTACGCCAGGTATATATATACCTTGCCCTACGCTACTACTGTATTTCGTGAATTATTCATAACTGGCAATCGAGGGTAAGGATTTTTATTAACTTTGAGCTGTGTAAAGGGAAGAGGGATGAACATTTTTGTGCGGTGGAGAAGCGTTATATACCTACCCCCACGCCTATGTCTATGGGTGTAATTACATATCATTCGCATCATATTTATATTGCGCTGAGTATAGATTAAGGAGGAATTATGTGTTACAAATGTGGATATGGATCACAATACTGTCATCTCACAGATAAATAAAACAAATTTGATGTAGACTTGAATTTTTCTTCAATTCCCTTAATTACTCTTGATCTCGCAAATATTGCGTAACACAAAAAAAACGGCCAAAAATGAGGAATAGAATAAAACCGTGTATTGGTCACGAGTTACCACTTATTCTAATATATATTTAGCCTAGTGATTCGGGTGGTGGTAGTGAAACACGACAAACATCTTGTGATTAAAAAATAATAATAATAATAATAATAATAATTAACGTAGAATTTCCCAATCAGCATTGTATAGATATATTTGAATAACGACCATCTTGTTCGTGGTGCTTGGGGTCGGGCACCGTTTTCTTCACGGAAGGCGTGATCTACTCATTGCCCATCAATTCATTAATATTTAATCGTAGATGGCGAATGTGGCACCACAATTGGTCCAAATGTCATGGTATGTGAAATAATATTGAAGATGCTGGGACTTCCCATAATAGAGGAAGAAAGAGAGAGAGGGGCGACGCGATATTTAAACTAGAAAAAGGTTTTGGAAAAGTAGAAAAGAAATGCTGGAACAAGAGGAAAGATCAACGAGAAGTCATAGTCATTTTATTATTTTTAAGATGTCAAGAAATATAGCTTTCCACACATAAGTGCAAACTTGTGGAATAGATGAAATGGAAATATAGAAAATACCAACACTATAAAAGAATTGAAGACGAGGTTTGACGAATGGAGAAATAGAGACGAGACTGAGCAGTTCCAGCTACTATAACTAGGTGAAAACACACACACACACACACACACACACACACACACACACACACACACACACACACACACACACACACACACACACCAAGATTGGAATATGCAGCAACGATATGGTCACCAAGTACAAAAAAATGTATAAAAAAAACTTGAAAGAATACAAAGAGCAATTACAAAATTGGCACCAACACTCTCAAAACTATCATATGAAGAGAGACTACAAAAACTTGAACTACAGACACTAGAGCAAAGAAGAGAGAGGAGATTTGATATCTATTTACAGAATCATGAAAGGCATGGAAATTACTGATAGAGAGAATCTGATAAAATGGGATGACAAATACAAGAGGACACGGAAAGAAAATAAAAAAAAGACAGCTATAGAAGAGATTTGAAAAAGAACAGCTTTCCTCACAGAGTAATAGACAGTTGGAACAAGTTAGATGAGAAAGTGGTGTGTGCAAAAACAATACATGAATTTAAAAATAGTTTAGATAAAATGAGATATGAAGACGGGATCCCACGAGCATAGCTCCCCTTCCCGTAAAATACAACTAGGTAAATACAACTAGGTAAATACACACAAGTTGGGTGGTGTCGAGACAGCAGCAGATCCGAGGTGAATACACACACACAGGGCTGAAATAATTTCAGTATCGCTGAGTTGCGAGTCGTTACTCCAACTCTCGTGGACGGGGAGTTGGGTGTGTATGTGCGTGTAAGGTGCATTACCCATAGATCAGTCATATATGAGCTTTGAGCTCTCTTCCGGGAGGAAAATAGCGGTCGATCACGAGTCCAACACATGATGCAAGACCATGGTGAAACACTCATACACGCAGCTCGACGACACAGTGGCAGCGTTTGCAACTTCTATCCCAGCGGTCCGAGTTCGAATCCCATCCAAGGCTGAAATAATTTCAGTATCGCTAAGCTGCGAGCCGTTACTTCAACTCTCGTGGGCGGAGAGTTGGATGTGTGTGTGTCAGTTCACAGCATTACCCATAGATCGGTCATACATGGGCTCTGAGCTCTCATCTGTCCATCACGAGTCCAACACGTGATCCAAGACCATGATGATTTACACATAAAAAAAATCGAGAAAATACCAAGGATTTCAAGCAAACTGGTTCCTAGCCTGTCAGATAAACCATATAAGGAGACAAAGGAATGTAACAGAAGAGGAAAGAGAACAAGTCACAGGAATAAAGTAAGAATAACGAAAAAATTAGGAAATAGGGGAAGGCATAGTTTTAATGGAGGGTGATGGACCACAAACAAAAATAGAACATAAATAAAACTGGCAACCTTGTCACTTTATTCTAAAAAGGAATAATAACAAGCCACCATAAAAATGTCATCCCAATTGGCGCGTATCATATTTTTTTATTATTATTATTATGTAATTGAAGATGGTAATAATGTCATAATAAAAATAATTAATAGCGTCTCATTGACAATCTACTAGTCACAATTATAAATTCCATTTTCTTTGGCTTATTCCGTAACTTTTTTCAAAGAAAATACTCAGCAGAACTTTTCAAAGAAAATGGTTTCAATACAAGTTGTTACAGAAAACGTAGCCTATATATTATCGCTTATAACAAAGATAAGAATTTATATAATTTTTATTACTGCAATATACAAGTATGGGATCACTAAATATACAGAAATTTATAAATGTAATAGGTCTACTTTATTTCTAACGCATCGAAACAATAATTGATTATTTGTCTTTATCCAAATAAAGCAAGTTAACGGAAGAATCTAGGTGTCTGTGTCAGCCCTCCATTTATCATGTCATCTAGCACTGCGGTGCCAAGTTTTTTTTTCAATATACCTATAATATTTAAGTTTAACAGAAATTATATATAGTAACACGATAACACAAATTATATTACATCACAATCGTTGGGTATGGAATAAAAGAAAGCATTTGGTCTATGTATCGACGTTATGTGCATGATAAAGATAAATATGTAATTAGATAAATAGAAATGAATAAATAAATATGCAAAAATTAATGAGTAGTAAAATTAATATATGAATAGTTAAATGGGTCAATAGAAAACAACTGTTAGTGGATATAAGTAAACAAATACGAGTAAATATAATTCAGTGCATGACTCGTCAATCCTTGACGAATTTATATAAATAATTATGAAAAATAGAATTTTTTATTGTTTCATATTTATTCTGGCTGCCAGTGATATATATATTTCATTTTACTGGGCGAAACTCGGTACTCTGTATCGTCTGCATTCGAATTTTGGTTGAGTGCTGCCAAGCGACTTTATTCAACTGTTAGAAACATCTGTAGGACCCTAAGTGATACAAAAATATTCGGATTAACTTCCCCTGCATCAGTATCCAAACTTCTGTTTGTTCTAAGTGCCGTCATGCAGTTTCATTCATCGGTTGGAAACCTTTGTTAACTCAGCTGCGTCGTTCGAAAGAGAACTCGCCATGTTTATTGATTCTGGCTATTGCCAAGCGATTTTATTCGGCTGAAAGAAACCCGATACTACCCTTCCAGATTCATAAGGCGATTTTATTCAGTTAAGGGAAACCATCTTTCGTAGGAAAAGGAGTCATTCTATGTAGATTTACTTTTGCTCATGTAGACGTTGAGCTAGAATCTCTTGCATCTTTGGACCTGCATCCATCCGGTTTGTTTGGCAATTAGTGAGACGCCATCCATCTGCATCCACTCTCACGGTAAAGTACTCATATCCTTCACCCACACTACCCATTCATCTATCTTTTCCTCAATCTCCCTGGCATTATTTTATTTATTTCATTTATCTATTTATTCAATTCTCTATTTATTTTTTGACAAGTCTTCTGTCGTCCATTCTGGCGACATGTCTTGACCTTTGGAGTCAGTGTGTTTGTTTCTCGGAAAAAAAAAGGCACAGGAATAAATGGCACAATTTTCAGCACAGGAAAAAAATGGCATTGTAAAATAAGCTAAAAAAGTGTTACAATGTAATTTCTTTACCATGGCACATTTTTCAATACAATCAGCTAAAATGTGTTAAAATCTAATGCCATTACTTGTTATCTTGCTTAACATTCCCATTTAATTTTTATATATTAAATGACTGTTTAAGATTTTTGTTATACTGCTTAAGATGCATTCGCTTAAGATAGAGAATGCACACATAACGAGTAACGTTTTTCAACGGACGCGTAATAAACGATAAAAAATATCTTATAAAGAAGTGTACCACACTTCTGAAATAAAAAATATTTTATGAGTAATGAAACACAAATAAAATGTGTAAAACATAGGACTAAATAATAATCATAAAAGTAAAATTCTTACCCATGAACTTTTAATGTGCACCTTGCATGTCATTGGCCAAATCCCGTTTTCAAGTGTCCTTCATGAAGAGCTAATTGAAGACTTTCTTCCAAATGTTCCATTGTTAGTTTAGCTTTCTTTTAACATTATTAAGAACAGAGAATACACTCTCGCAAATTTAAGTCGTTCCAAACATTGACAGCATATTAAAAGCCTCCTTTTGCAATGCCTCTGGCAGTCGCTTGATCCCCAAATCGAACAAATATCTTCTTTCTGGAAGAAGCACTCCATAGATGTGGACGACTGCTAATCCGCAACCTCGAGTACTATTGCTGCTCTTTCTTGAAGTTGGAATATTTTGGAGGTCTTCTACTGGAAAGTTGAAAGACCGAGAATATAACTGGAATCTGGGTATATGTTCCTTAAAAAAAAAAAAAAAAAAAAAAAAAAAAAAATCTTGAAATATTGGTCATTTTATAATACATGTAAATCTGGTGAATTTTAAGATAAATTTAGATATTTCTAGATATTTTTTTCAAATGTTTTGCCAGTATTTATTATTATCGTATTAGATTAGATTCTACTGGGTTTTGAGTGTACACATATCAGTTACAAATACTTCACATTAAAAGTACTAAATCAATAACACATTCTATAACGAGTTTAGCATAACATTTTTGGTCACTTGTATAAACATCGAAGCGTTTTTGCAGCTAGTAATATAAAAGTACTAGAGACGACTAAAACGTTTTCAGACGTTTGATAACGCAATCGCCCCGCAGCATTGGGATTGCCACCCAGTAAGTAAAACGAAGTGACTGTGTGTGCATCTGCTGAATCTGAGTTATTGAGAAAGTGCCGGTTGTGTTTATTTACTTAAGAACTAAAGCCTTTTCCCAAAATGGACAAGTTTTTAAAACGCAAGCAGTCGCTGGAGAATGATGCGAAAGATTGAAAAAAAAATCAGAAGCATCTCAGAAAAAAAATCAGAAAACTGATTCTTTTCAAACATCTTGGGAAGTTAGCTACTTTGTTGTGTAGAATGAAGCGAAATCAGGAATGGAATGCCTGTTATAAGATGTGAGTCTTTCTGGCTACCGAAAAGCTAATTGCGAAAGGCATTATAACACCCATCATGGATCTTTCAGCGAAACTTATCCTGTATTTTCCTCACTTAGAATAAATAGAATAAAAGAGATGAAAGACAATTTGAAGAAGTCAACGAATCTGTTGTGCTGTCCTGCCATTTCCCATAAAATTTCGAATAAATTGGCCAAAAAGTGCATGACATACACAGCAGTGGCGAGGTTGTAAAAGACTGTATATTGGCTACCATAAATTTTTTTAGCAACAAGTATCCCGGATTAGGTTTAAAAAAAATGCTTGTCACTGCTGCGGAAAATATCCCTTTGAGCGACAGCGTTACAGATAGAGTAAAACGAAATGCGGCTGCATTTAAGAAAGATTTATGGATAAGGACTGTGGACTGTGTTACATGTTCTTTCGAACTTTACAATAGAAGTGTGAGTGAGGAGTACAATAAGGTGTGCCCTATTACTGAAAAATAAATTAAACCTAGAGACAATGCACCTTGGTTTAACGGTGAAATTTCTCGAGCCAAGAAAGACTGTGGCGTAGGCATAAGAGTGAACAGACTAGAAATGATTATAAAATTGCAAGAAACCATGAGAGAAGGCTGATCATAGGAAGGAAACGTAACTTTTATAGGTCTAAGACTATTGAAGCACGAAATGACATTCATAAATTATATACAATATTAGATAATCTCACTGGTACAAAAAATAAAGAAAGTTAAATTACCAGAGGGTTATACAGACAGTGCCCTTGCAGACAAATTCGTAGAATTCTTTGACAGTAAGGTGAAAAATATAGTGGCGAATTTTCAGAATGATACCAATGAGTCACTACCCGTGACTAGAGACATAAATGAACCAAGACTGCTATCTTTTTTAGACCAGTAAATCTGGGTGTGGTGAAATCCATAATGCGTAGAGCACGGTCGACATATTGTAGCAATGATCCCATCCCGATAAGTGACATCGAGTGTAGTGAGAATTTTGAAGACTTTGTAAGTGTTATCAAAGATTTAGTTAATCTTAGCATTGAAAAAAATACTTTTCCATTCTCTGAGAAAAGAGCGATTGTTAAGCCGATAGTGAAGGGTAGTCTTGATAGCCAATCCTTAAATTCCTACCGGCCCGTCTCAAATCTGACATTCCTGTCAAAAATTATTGAAAATGTTATCCTCGAACAACTGAACACTCACCTTGAATTAGTACATGCTCTTCCTGAGAGTCAATCCGCCTACCGTAAACTACATTCTACGGAAACAGCGCTGTGTTCGGTAGTAAATGATATGCGAATGTTAATGGATGAAGGAAAATGTGGTGTATTGATTCTACTTGATCTTAGTGCTGCTTTTGATACAATGGTGGATTCTATATTATTGCAAGACTGTAGGAACATAGGTATAGAAGGGAGGGCACTGAGGTACTTCGAAAGTTTCCTTGAGAACAGAACATATCAAGTACAAGTTGGTGAATCGCTTTCAAGCCCAAAGGAGCTAGTGAGAGGGGTTCCGCAGGGAAGTGTCCTCGGTCCAATTTTGTTTTGCATATATACTAGAGGGCTCTCTGATCTACTGAATAGACACGGGGTCAGTTTTAAACTATTTGCGGATGATACACAATTCTATATGGCAGTGAACAATGTGCATAGCATAGAGACAGTGCTGAATGACTTAATGTATGACATTAGAAACTGGATGAAACTCAAACAACTAAAACTTAATGAAAACAAGACAGAGTGCCTGATAGTTGGGAAAGAAATTGATTTGGTAAGGCTAAACATTCCAAGGTTGCACATAAATGGTGTCTCGATGACTGTGGGAGACAATATTAAGAATCTGGGAGTGATCATAGACAGAAATGTAAATCTCGCGAGTCAGGTGCATCATGTGGTTAGAGTGGCTAGTTATCACCTGAGAAACATAACCTTTGTAAGGAAATATCTTGATAAAGAAACTGTCAAAATGCTTGTTCATAACTACGTGATAAGTAGGCTTGATTATTGCAACTCGCTGTATTATGGACTGCCTAACCACTTATTGAGGAAACTACAATTAGTTATGAACAGAGCTGCGAGGATGATAGTGGGTTTAAAGAGGCGTGAGAGAATAACTCCCGTACTGATAAGCTTACACTGGTTGCCTATTAAGGCGAGGATCATTTATAAAATATGCACGCTAGTATATCAAGCGATTAAATTTGGAAAACCAGTCTACCTCAAAGAATTGCTTAGTGACTTCAGTACAGTTTCCGACTTGACGTTAAGGTATAATGTTCAATTAGACAGGCTAAATAAGCCAAGATTCAACACCGAAATGGGTCGTAAAGCCTTTAAGAATAGTGCTCCAAGGTTATATAATAAATTACCCGAATGCGTAAGAACTACATAACCTTCAAGAAGGAACTAAAGGCATATTTGTTCACTGAGTGCTATGACACGGACAGCACGTCAATGAGGACGGTTTTTGGTTGTTAGTATAATCGTTTTCAGCTGAGCAGAGCGTCATGCAAGACGGAGCTCAGCATCGAATCGTCACATCAAGTATCAAGTATCAAGTCATCGTGTTATGCCAAGTAATGAAATTAAGAGGAACTCGCAAGTTTTGTTCGCGCGAATTTGTTCTTGGAATTTCACAAGCTAGACGATTTGGCGAAGAGGGTTCTCAACTACCGTATAAGAGCAAAATTCATGACTTTGAGAAATTTGAGCATTACGTTATAAAACATTTTCTGCGCACGAAGTCTCATATCTTAATATTAAACTTAGTGCTCGCGAGCACTATTTTAGGGATCTATGGGAAGCACCGTGTAAAACCATAGGAGCACCACGGTGCTCGCAAGCACCAGGTTAAGAACAACTGCTGCAGAGTCGTGTAGACCTTTTTCTGGCGTTTCTTGGGAGGCTCACCACGAGATCCTTGCAGCATCTGAGGAGCTACAACAACTTGGTCAGCTTGGATCCATTAGATCGCACGCCATATCGTTAGGTGACTGTGACCAACCAACTTAGTAGAATAATGATCGTAAATCATCATCATCATTATCATCATCAACAACAACACTAATAATGATAATAATAATAATATTTGATGATTATATAATGTAGAACATTACAAAATACCCAGTAACTAATATTTCCATAAACCCAACTAACCTGCTGGATCGATGGTTCCTTCCTTCACCTAAGTTGTTCGTGCGGTTTGCCTCACGTACGTTCCAGATTTCGGAAGGAAACCGGGAAGGAATACGACGGTGTTGAACTGTTCGGATCTCGCAGAGGTGGGCAAATGCGTCCCCTTAGTGCGTTACTGCGTTCTTGCGTACATGCGCACCGTCCTAGTAGAAATGCAGGAACGCAATTTTTTAAGAAGAACGCAAGTAAGAGGCACGCGTCGCACGAAATTTTAAAGCGTCCCTGCGTTCCGAGCGTTACAAAATTATTTTTTTCATAACGTTCTCAATGGAAACAAAGACGACATTCACTACGCGGCAACATTCTGTCGTTTACGTTCAGGCGGGAGGTGAGGAGGTGGAAGAGACGGTTACCATGACTGAACCAGTCGAAGAGAGCGATGGTGAGCGTCACCCTCAGCCATGACCTCTTCCTCGCCCAATACAGGGACGCCTGGCTGAACCTCTTTAAAAAATACAATACTCCTCTTCCTAGCTTAGCTGCTGTGGAGAGGCTGTTTAGCTCAACGGAAGACATTTTGCGGATACAAAGGTCCACCCTGAGCAACATTAACTTTGAACAGTTTGTGTTTGTGATAGGCAACATGGACCTCCTTGGATACAAGGAGGTGCAGAAGTAGGGCAAGGAGGAGGAGAAGGAAGTGGAGTAGGAGGAGCAGCAATTTTAATTCTTAAGAAAAAAAATTGTAACTTGTCTAGTTGTATGAACCTCTGATGTATTACTACCTTGTGTTTTGTCTTATTTTTGAGTTGCGGAATAGTTCTTTTGATGCGCACTGTAGTGTTTTTGAGGAACGCACTTTTATACTTTTTTCAAGTTTTTTTTTATTAAAGTATTTTCTATCTTATTTATTTTTATTATTATTATTATTATTTTTTTTACATTTTTTTTAGCGTACTACTTTTTGAGGGACGCTTTAATAGTTTGGTAGCGCTAACGCAGGAACGCAAGAACGCACCGAGTGAAAACATCTGGGGAATACTATTCCAAGAATGCACTAACCACGGCCGAAGGAACGCAGGAACGCTAACACACTACCCAAAATAAAGGAACGTGCCCTGCTCTGGGATCTCGTCATCTTGTCTTTGGCCACGTCTGATCAAAGTAAGTGACGAAAGGCTCCATGCCCTCTTATGTGTTGTTTTTTAGGAAATTCATGCCAGCAGGAACATCCACGATAGGAAGAAAAGCTAAGCTGTCTTACCACAGAACAACTTTATTTCCTCATTTTCCTCGTAGACAGCTGCCAGTCCTAGCTCTTGTATTTTCCTCTATGATGGCTGTGTCAAATGGTAGCAACAACAGCGAATGGCAACTTCTATTCCGAGAATTGATGTGATGGCTTGCAGAGTTGTTTGTTCAAAGTCAAGCATAACGGTTAAAGGGTCTGGATACAGGAGGTACTCCGCACATTTCTCATGAATTGACTTGAAAAGTTCCTCATAAGTGTCTTGGGTCTTGTATTGCAGAAATGCATAAACAACAGAGACAGCAGTATCACCGAGAGGAACACGAATGACATGCAACTGTGTGAACTTAGGAGGAGCCTTGGCAAAATTTCCGTCCATCATCCAGAGGTCTGATCTCGCTAACAGTCCCAGAGTCTGTACACTAGCAAAAGCAGTAATACGGTTGTCACTGTCTGGACCATTGTCATATATCATGAATAGTTGTGGTTCTGGTCCACCAATTGACACCCATTCACCTGAGAAAACAAGTTCCTGTAATGAAGCAGGGTCACGAGGTTGACTGGCGCCTTGGTGATGCCGAATGAGTCTTACAATGTTCTTGGGGGTACGAAATGAGGCTGAGCTTCTGTTTCCATGGTCAAGGCAGTTTGGACGTATATTTGATCAGTTTTATCTCGAGTGCTTTTCGCTAATGTTTTCATTTTAGATTTACATGTTGCTGCTTTGATATCACTTTCGTCACCATCGTGATTGTGTTCCATTACAATTATTGCATTTTCATTTGCAAGAGATGTTATTCATGCACCTTTACATTATAGGGTTCGCTTCACGCATCTCCACCGAAACGTGTTAGCTCTCGGCCACTGCTTGGTATACATGTATCCACTGTAACTGTTTAGGACCTCCCTTATTGGTTTCGATAATTTCCATGACGAAAGTAAGTTGTGCAGTACTCGTACGTAGCAGTCCCAAAGAGCCCGCTAGAGTCCACTAATCTGATGCCTCAAACTTGCGCCAAGAAGACTTATGATCGTTAGCGTAGACGGTAAGATTTTTCGTATATTACTTCTTCAGACAAACTGTACATAGATATAGAAAAAGAACAGCTTATAAACACACTTCACAGCAGGGAAGGTTACATGGAGGAGAGACCTGACGTCTTCCCGCGTCTCTGACCTACTCCCGTATTAGTCTGGGGGGAATTGTCACATAACGAAACCTGTTAATGCTGTGTCACATTTGATATGTCTATAACTCATACTCATATTTTTCATTTAAGTGCCAGAAATCAAACATGATTCAATGGCATGCCTTACGAAGAAATCTTTAGATTTGGCTAATACTTTGGAACCGGCCCAGTCAATATGGAGAATGTAGGAAAAATTGTGAAATATTCGAAAGAAGGGTTCCGATTGTTAGTGTAATTTCATGATGGCGAAATATTCGAAACCCAATTGATACCTATAATTACTGAAGATAATGCCATAACATGCAAATATTTCCATGTGCCATTTTTTCCTAAGCTGAAAAAGTGCCACATTTTCCTATGCCATTTTTTCTACATTCGTGTGTATGTAAGAGATTCATTAACTTATGATTATAGTTTTTATAGTATTCGTTGTCTTCTCCTTTACACACAAGTTCCCAAATTTTCACACACATTAATGTTTCTTGGTGGGGAGCCATGTGACACGTCTATATGCTAGTACTGGGTGGGTAATGCTGTTATTGACTCGAGTTCATGTGGATCTGGTTATTGGTTATCATATTTTGTTTAATCGTGGCATATAGAGCGCAAGAGCATCTTGGCTCCGCTGCTATTCTTATCTTTATTTCCTCGTCGGTCAGGCTGTTTATCTGTTGCTATAGATCCTAAGTACTTGAATATTAGCATAACTTTCAAATTTAGCTCAGCAATTTGCGTCTGTAGTTGTTCTCCCCGTCCCTTTCACAATACACCTGC
This sequence comes from Oratosquilla oratoria, assembly GCF_046742065.1. Taxonomy (NCBI): domain Eukaryota; kingdom Metazoa; phylum Arthropoda; class Malacostraca; order Stomatopoda; family Squillidae; genus Oratosquilla; species Oratosquilla oratoria. The sequence continues at coordinate 65,299,274 of NC_134779.1, forward strand.
ACAGAAATCAAGGGCTTTTGGTCAGTCAATATAGCTTGCCTCATGTAGCCCTACTGTCTGCTTGGTCCAACGGGCCTATACTGACTGCAAGGCTGCTTTCATACGAGGCAACTTATGGCGGGAATTAACTGTCTCTTATGGTTTTCAGTTGAGTCGTATCATTCTGATATTCAGTGCCCTAGTTTATAGACCTAACCAAAACCAAGCAATGGCCTAATACGAGCTGTATATAGGGATTTTGTTTAATTATATATAGTATTACAAATGTTATTGGCGAGATCTGTAATATTTCGAGCGGTCTTATATACATAGAATTATTGGGTGTTGTCCACCCAGAACTCTGTGGTACTCTGCTGTAGGTACATCTTAGAGAGCTCACAAAAGACCAGTCCATAAGACGACGCATTTATCTAGATTAAGGTTGAGTCCTCATGAATGAGCCATGCTATGTACTAGATATATAGCTTTCTAGCACGCACTCAAGTCCTGGGTCAGTGTGCCCGTGGAGTCTCGATATATCCACTTATATAGCTTAAAGTCGCCAGTAGAGGGCGAATCCATGGGGAGAGGGGTTGAGTGTGTTACCCCATCCGTTCGTTCTTTGGTAACCTAACCCAACTCACAATCTACCATGTAAAAAAAAAAAAAACGCAGTGAGGGGTCTGCTTATGATGTTTTATTATTGTATTGTGCATAAAGTATTGTTGTAGTGATTGGTGGAATGACATTAATATAATATGCTTACGGCTGAGACAGGGGATAATATACCCATTGTAACCCTATTCCTAGGTATGAACATGTTAATAATTCCCTCCCTTTTCAATGAATTGTATTTGGTCTTTTGATGGACATAAATCAGGAATGCTGAGGTACACCACCGCGTAGCAATCAAAGAGAGATTTAAATGTCAGATATTTAGAGCTTCTTGTTTTATTTGCCAAGAAATCCGAAATTTATTTGAGGAAGGGGTTACAGAGACCCAGCAACCTATGTTTATTATCTAGCACAAGGTGACTAACAACGTCAAAGGCTTTGCAAAAATCAAATAGAAATACTAACTGAACCCGAACCTGCCCACAGAGTAACATCATTGTACACCAGTAATTGATCTTCTACAGAGGCGAAAACCAAAGTAGTCAGTAGAATTTATATTTAACGTTCTAGTTCTTGATTTTTACAACTATTTGCAGCATACTGATCAGCCTGAAGATGATTTTTAAGTACAAAATGTCTAATTGAAAAATAGAATCAGGTAAAGTCATTATTGGTACAATGCTTCAAAGAATTCCATAGTAGTCATTATCAAAAGGTTTCGCGTTGCATATGATAGTAAAAAGTGTCTATAGGATTACTACTTTTGAAATTCCCGCTTCCAATAGTTCAACGATAATCAGTCAAAACAGAACCTTTCAATATTACTTAATTATGTGTAGTGTCAAACGTAAAGAATTGCAAAAGTCTGCATACGTTAAATATTTTTGAAGAATATTATCAATGCTACGGCAAAAGAAAGTGAAATTATCGTATAATAATTAAAATTAAAACCAAAGAGTTTGTATACATGTCATGGCGGCGTTGTTGAAGGTTTGTCGAACCGTATTTTGTTTTTTTACTATGGCCTATTTGAGGTGGTATGCAAACTGTAATACTCATGAAATGCCCTTACCAAGAACTATCAGAGTATTTATGGTCACGTAGTAGCCGCAATTTTATTATTCCATTGTGTTAGACCGTTAATGATGGCATAAGAATGACTGGCACAGATTGTTTACGTCTGGACTGTACTTTGTCACCTATCTGGGCTACGCTCCAAGAATTTGTCTTTGTCTCGTCTGCTACATACGCAATCTTACAGCCCAAGTACCAGGTAGCAGTAGGAAGCCAGAAGTCCCACAAGTATAGGAGGGTGTATAGTGTCCCGTCATTTCGTCAACTTTGGTCTGAAATATTCAGGGCCCGAAACTGGGGACAGGGCGAGGGCAATACTGAGCTCTTCAAATGTCAAAGAGATGAAAATCAAAGAATTTTGGGTATACGTGAGATTTCAGCAGAACTGACTGATTCAAGTCCTGTGTCAATGAAGCCTAAGGGTATGCTGGTCATTCTCTCATGGGGTGGCCATGTTCTTGAAGTTGGTGGTGACAATGTGTATAATTTTTTCAGGATTGATGAAGGTGATTGTTAATATTGCTCACTGTCACTTAAAACCAGTTTTATAGCTCATTGATGAATGGATGTTAAAAAGTGTTGTTCATTATGTATTGAACGTTCACTTACAAGTGAGTGTTGTTAATTTGATTTTTGTAGGGTATAACAAACTGTTCGGTACTTTTTTGTAATAATTTAAAAGCAGCAATTGTGCTTGAATTATTCTGGGGGAATAGGGACTATTATAGTTAAAGATATATTGGCTTATTAAAATATCCGATTGGGAGAGATTAAAAAAGTTGAAGACGTAGTACCAAGTGCAGCTGATCGAAGATGTTTAGTCAGCTTCTTAGCATTGTGAGTGTGTTCTTCTGTTTTTGATGTTTTTTCCTCTCAAGGGCTCCTCGTAAGACCATGATGTTTGTTGTTTGTTGTGTTAACATAGTAGTCCTCTATGTTATGTTGATAGTGTGTCACTGATATTTATCTGACATATGATATAGGTCAGACACCAGGCCTTTTCTATTACTTTGTTTACTTAAATATTATTTAGCATTCCATTATATTTAACTTTCATAATATTATATTTGTCTTTGGGAAATGGTTAATATTAGTGTATATATATATGTTAAGACGTCAAACCTACCTATAATGGGGGCTGCCTCACTTACTGTCCCTCCTGTCTTATCTCTTTAGGGTTAAAGGTAAAGATGACAGTAGATTGACATTATTGACAATAACATCCTTACCCACAATCACAATATTAAGGATGAATTGTTTTCCAGTTGATGTAGATTATTGATTTTGATTTGCAAGTCTCTTATTAATTACTTCAGTAAGAGTGAAATTCTCTCATGCAGCATTGGGTACCATATGTACAATTCATCACATTGCTCACATTATTATATCACTGCTGTATTATTCATTCTCTTTTACTCTGAGTAATATTAAACACAGAAAATTGTGATCAAACCAGTTCATAGAATCCAGGGGTAACTCCTGTACAATTATAAAAAATATTTATAGTCAAAATGCCGATGATGGCATCCTCATGTACCCACTCACGCCTCATGATGACTATGTAGGCATGATCATACTGAAGTGGTTAAGATAAGGGTTGAACAAAGAAATTGTTAACTAAGTGTCAGGTTGAAAAGAAAAGAAAAGAAATCTTTGTTGTAATTCACGATTCTCCACACAGATTCATTTGTCCATATCATATAAATGAGTGTAGCCATTTTTCTTCAGCATTGTTTACATTTGAGACCCACAGGTCCCAGGTAACTGGCAACAGCCACCGGGCAGGCCCATAAGTCATTTAGGGAAGAAGTACTGGGTTGTTGAGGGATTGTTAGTGTGGGACAACATAAAACAAAGTGCTCTGTGTGGTACCATCAAGGGCAGTTTGATTCCCTGGCTTGGCTTATTCTGTGTTGATACTGATTTAATGCTAGATGATGCCCCAAATACAAGCATATCATTGTGGTTTGTACTCTTGTAAGGGATTTTTCTGTGCCCCATATAAATACAGCTCAAACAATAGTCCACAATTTTTTCTCAAATAGATTTCTGGGAGGGTCTGATGACCATTACAAGTCAATGTAGAGGTATTGGTTTTGGATCAGTGAAAGTTAAGGCAGCAACAACTGTTATTATATGTGTAACATTGTGTGGACTATGTTTGTGTGTAGGAATGTGCAGTCTCATGGGAATTTCATTTTGTTAGATATAGTTGGAATTTTTTTTTATTTGTGCATTGTAGGTGTTCTATACTAGTATGATTTTGCTCTCAGTCTGTTCATTGAGATAAACTTGGTTTATAAAAACAAAGTTAATTTGTCACATCATTCTATTACTCTGGTTTCACAAAAACTTACCAAAACCTACCAATCATGTCATTCTTGATATACATTCTTGGCTGTAGTCAATGTTAATCAGGAGGAACTAAGAAAATACTTAGTTCTGGTTGAAATTAATAAGTTAGGCAAAGTAGAATCTCTTGTTAGAAATTGAAGAATAACAAGAACAGTTTTGATGTTTAGTATTTTCAGAACACATGAGTTATATAAAGATGAAGAGAATTTGTGGTATCATCTTCATTAACTATAATATCATAAGTGAATTCCTAAGGCCTATTCCCCCTCTGAAGGGGATGGTGGAATTCAAACTTGAACCCACTGTATTTATGTTAAAATCCATTTAATGCCCCTCCCATCTCGGCAGCTCATGGATGAAGAGTCATCCCTATACCCAGCTACATAGTACAGAATGAAGGCAGTGCAGCGAGTATAATAATGATAATAATAATTATTCATACATATACCAAAGGCTTTTTCCCCCCTTACAAGGGAGGTAGCCAAAAGACAAGGGCATAGAAACCACTCCCACCCATTCCATCCCCTACATACTCCACTCCCCTCTACCCCCCTTCCCTCCTGTCTGAGGTATTGGCTGCATGTTATTGTGGCAAAGTAGCATGCAGTTGATACTTTAGGGTCTATATGGGGTACCCATACAGACCAGAGCCACACATCATTTTGTCTGTGATAGAAGACTCTGTTCATAGAGAAATTATGACATTTTTATTATACTGCGACTGTCCCTCTGTTATGCTGTCTTCCAACCCCTTGTTACTATCCTGTACCATTTCTCTGAATATTCATTTCCTTTTTTTACCAATCGTCATCATCCACTACCACCACCAAATCATTCATTATTATTATTATTATTATCAATAGTATTATTCAACATTTTTAATTGGAGACATCAGAAATATTTTACTTGGTCCAAATCATACCAGATTTGATGGTTGCAAATAGTGCAAGATAATCAGGTTAGCCTTTACTTGGAGACGGAAAATGGGTTTGAATAAATGTTGAAACCTGTGTACCAAGATGGCCACCTGCTGCTGGTTGACATATGTCAAGTTTACCCAAGCATGCTGAATGTTGCTCTTTGTCAACCTCCTTCATGGCTCCTTCCCCTCCCCCTTCTCCTCCTGCTCCCGCACTTCCTCTCCCTCCCTACCTCTCTCCCCCCCACTCCCACTCCTCCTCACCCTCTCCCATCTTCCTATCTGCTTCCTCTCTCCACCATATTATCATCTTTTCTTCCTCCTACACTTTCCCCTTTCTTCCTCTCCCCTTCACCCCCTCTCCTTTCCCCCTCTTCCCTCCCCTCCCTCTCCCCTTCTCTCCTCTCCCCTCCCCTCCCCCCCCTCCCCCCCCCTCCCCTCCCCCCCCCCCCTCCCTCCCTCTCTCCCTCCCTCTCCCCCCTCCCTCCACACTCCCCTCCCTCTCTCCCCCTCTCCTCTCCCTCCCCTCCCCCTCCCCCCCTCCCCTCCGCCCCCCCTCTCCCACTCCTCCCACACCTCTCCCCCCCTCTCCTTCCTCTCCCATGTTCCCCTTCCCTACTCCTTCCCTTGTTCCTCTACTAAAGCCCAATCCCTCTCACTCTTAACTCCCACCTTCCCCAACCCTTATCCCCCACCCCCACTCCTTCCCCCCTCCCATTTTCTCCTATTCCCTCTCTTCTATACCCCTACTCCTCACCTTCTCATCTTCCCTCTCCGCCTCCTTCTTCTCTTCCCTTTCCTTCTCTCCTCCTCCTCCCTCCCCTCCCCTCTTTCCCTTCCCCCTTCCCCCTCCCCCTCCTCCCTCTCTCACTCCCTTCCTTCCTCTCTTTCCCTCTTCTTCTCCCTCCTTGTTCTCTGCCCTTTCCCCTCCCTTTCCTCACTTCTCCCCTCACTCCCCCTCCTCCTCCCCTTTCCTCCTCCCCTTTCCTCCTCCCCTTTCCTCCTCTCTTCCACTCTTTCCCCCTCTCCTTCTCTTTGTGTTTCCTTCTTTTTCCATCTCTCCTCTTTCACACTCTCCTCCTCTTTCCTCCTCTCCTCTTCTTTCCCCTTTTCTTATTTCCCCCCTCTCCTCTTCTTCCCCCTCTCCTCCTCTTTCCCTTGCTCCCCCTCTTTCTCCTTCCTTTCCCCATTCCTTCTCCTTACTCCCTCTTATCCTTTGTCCCCATTCACCCTCTCCCTCACTACCTCCCCCTCTCCTCCTCCCCCTCCTCATCCTCTTCTTCATCCCTCCACTCCTCCCCTCATTCACCCTTCCCCTCCAGTTCTCCCCCTCTCCTTTTCCCTATCTCATCCCTCTGTTCCTCCTCCTCCTCCTCTTTCTCTCGTCTAACTTTGTATTTTACTAACAGCATTATGGTCTTAGTGTGTGCATACCCATTCATGTATTATTCATTTATTCATTCAATGTATTTTCATTTTGACAGGTCCCATTTTTGAAAGATACAATATCATATCCAGATTTTTAAATGGTTATAAGGGTTCATACAGTGGTTGATTTTATTCTCAAGGAATGATTTCCTAGTTTATAGTGTTTGTTGCATAATTAGGATGTGTGGGTTTTGTATCCGAGTCATGGATTAAGTCCCACCACTTTTCTCTGATTCCTGGCAGGGACTCTCTTGCCCCAAAAGCTGGGGGTGCAGGGCTGCTTTAGCTTGCTGGAGTGCCCCACTGCCACCTCTACAAGTGGATATCTCTTTATTTGCTTGATAATCATATTTATTTCATAATTAGTGATTGCAAACATGAAATACTTAATTTTCATGTAATATTTGGTGGGCCCACTGTATGTAGAAATATGATAGGGATGGCAGGCTTTTGTCAGGCTTCCAGAGCTCCAGCACCTATAAAATTGGCATTACACTCCTGCCCAATAGTTCCTAAAGTGCATAAATTTATGGAGAAATTTTATGTTACTGGAAAATGACTGTTTGCCTATTAGGTTTTGATCATGCATGCCATTTGCCTAGGAGCCCCCTCTCTAGTGATCCCTAGGCTGAGTAAATTGTTTAGCATTAGTTAAAATCTGTAAAGTGTATTGCCATGATAAAGGGGTTGATCAAGATATGTCAGTCAAGTTATGTCCCTGGATCTCTTTTGTCACTGAGTCAATCATAGGTTACTCATGAAAGAATCTTGGTAATGTTGTGAGTGCATATTTGACTGAAATAGTGTTAACACCTTTGTCTTGGTGATGTGTCCTGAACCAGATAAAATGGTCTGATGTATTCAGAATAATGTATGTAAAGTGTGCCACTGTAGCAGAGGAGTCAAGTGACTCTGCCCTCATTCCCAGGAGTAGACCTATTTCATTGGCTATTTCTTTTTCCTCAGGATAAAGGCACAGTCACATTTGAGGAAAAATGGCCAGTGATGCGGCCAACTGTTCTAAAGCTGCTGCGACAGGAATGTGTCAGCCGAGCAGAATGGCAGGATCTCTTTTGGGCTGTTCACAAGGTTTGCCTGTGGGATGAGAAGGGACCGCCTAAAGTCCAAAAGGCGTTACAAGATGACATTCTAGACTTCATTACGCATGCCCAGATTGTAAGTAACTCTTCATTTGAAAGTAATTTTTCCTTTTTATTATTATTATTATTATTACTATTATTATTGTTATTGTTATTATATATATATATTTTTTTATAAGAGAACCCTCTGCTTTGGACAGATTTCCTGTATTGCTTGTTGTCAAGCTGATGGGGGGGAAAATGGTCATATGTGTTTAGAAGTATTTTCTTATCCATCTGTTACCCAGGTTCTCTCGTACAAGGGTACTTTGGCTTCCAGAAAATCTGTCATGACCAGTGGTTCAGCCCATAAATCACTCATTGAAAAAAAATTGTGTTGCCGTTTGAAAAAAGTGAAGTGTGGGAGAGTGTAGTATAATGTGCTTTATGTCATCTGTGTGGTGGTTGCATCCAGGGCAGTTCATGTCTGTTTTCAGGCTAGCTCTGTGCAGGTACAGTATTATTGTAGTGCAAGGTGATGAGCTGAACTTAGGGATGCCATTGCAAGTTTTGTTTGTAGTGAGAGTGAATTTTTTCTACTGGGTTGATTTTTGGGGGAGATTGACGAAGAATAGAATTTTGTGATCAATTAAGGAGTGCTTGTTTAGTGTGTGGATTTGATTTTTTTGTTTCTGAGTATATATATTCTATAGGTATTGTTTTAGTACAGCCATTTATCGTTCTTAGGGCTTAATTTTTTGTTGTTTGTGGGTTGTCAATTACAATAAAAGCCTGGTGGTGGTGGATAGGGGTGGAGTGGGTGGGAGTGGTTGTGCCTTTGACTTGGCTACTTTCTTTATTAGGGTTTTTCCCCTTGTGGTATATAATTGGTTTGTATCTTGTCGTTGTTTTCTTAGAATAATATTTTGATATGTTGTTGTAGGTGCTTTGTTACTTGTAGTTCTTGTGAGTGTCGTACTGAAGGTAGGTTATTGTAGGTGTTTGAATAGAATACTACTGGGGTTATTTTTATGTAGCTTTTGGTAGACTGTTTGTGTAATGTGATATTAATGTATATTGATGATGCTACTGGTGTGTTAGCCCCATTTCAGGCACACTTTTCACTTACTAATTTTTCTCTTTAACTCGTTTCAGCGTGTGTTAGACCATCATGAAGACCAGGCATTGCTAAAAGCATACATCCATGAATGGCGGAAGTTCTTCCAGCAATGTAACTACCTGCCACTCCCCTTTAACCAGCTAGAGTCTGCATTGGCTGGCAAGACCTCAACATCTGTGTCCAAGAAAGTCCAAAATGATGATTCTATTGTTAGGAAGGTAAGATGTATGTCTTGATTAATGGTTGATATATAACCTTATGGAGGGTGTTGTAATATATTTGATTTTATTTGTAACTGGATATTTTATTTGTTGAAAGGTGTACAGTGTTTGACATAGGATTGGTCTGCCTAATTGAAAAACATAGAAAATGCACCAACATTGTCAAATAAACATTAGTAAGAAATAGAAAATATAATAACTGGTTATTTCACTTGCCATTGATATTTAGTGGAACACCCTTTCCCCTTGATAACCTCCTGCAGGTATTTTGGGACAGAAAGGGCAAGGTAATGAAATGTATACTGTAGTATCCTTACCCAAGATTCCCAGATCTCCTTTTCCAGCTTGGGTGTGGTAGAGACGTCTTTCCCCAGTAAATCACATTTCACTGTCTCCCACAAGTTTTCAATTGGATTTATGTCTGGGATGTTACCAGGCCAGTTTACTCAATTGCACAATTATCTAGTCATTTACTCACTGACTTGGCCTTGTATGCAGGGATCCCATCTTGCTGAAAGATGGCCTGCATATCATCAAATGCGTCAGGAAGATGGTCACACAATAGCTCTTGATATATATACTAGTTCACTGTTTGGCATTTAGGAAGCACTTTAAGTTTAGCAGTGTCATACCCAGTAAATGCACCCCATACCATAAGTGAGTCTGGGTGTTATACAGTCGCATGGATGTAGCATGGCTCAAGGTGGTTGCTACCAGGTCACCAAAACACATTTCCACCTCTGTTGTCAGACACCACAAAGGTGACTTTATCACTCCACAGCACACTCAGCCACATATCACTATCCCAACCACTATATTTATTGGCCAAAGTGACTGTATTATGTCTCTATTTAAGGATAAGAAGAGGCTTCTTGACAGGGCGATGACTTGTGTACCCAAGTGACACGATCCTACAAGTCAGTTTGGACTGGCACCTAGCCAAACAGTTCAGGGTTACTTTCCTTGATTTTCCTTGTGGTCACTCATGACTTAGACTCAATCTCCTCCTCCCTCTCCTCCCAATCCTTCCTCTTCTCCTCCTCCTCCTTCTCCTCCCTCTCCTCCCTCTCCTCCTCCTCCCTCTCTTCCTCCTTCTCCCGCTTCTCCTCAGTCTCCCTTTCCTCCTCAGTCGCCCTCTCCTCCTCCTCTCTTCCTCCTCACTTTCCTCCCCCTCCTCCTCTCTTCCTCCTCACTTTCCTCCCCCTCCTCCTCCTCCTCCTCCCTCTCCTCCTCCTCTGGGCCCTTTTACTGGTCTTCAGTGCCTTTCCAGGCCTCTTTTTTATGAGTGGGAATGGAGGGGCCACCCTCCTGGTGAAACTTGGCAACCCAGCGTCTAACACCTCATGAACACATGCCAACCTGTTGAGCTATTTCCTCTATTGTATGACTGGATTTCTTTAGGGCTATGATCTGGGCAAAGGTTTCCTGCAATAAGTCTTTATTAGAGCTCTATTCACAACACGGGGGGAGCTTAGAAGAGGCAGCAATGGGGATTGAGAGGTGAGGACACACGGGACATTCATGGCACGAATCCTCCCCCCACAGTGGCAAGACAACAGCTGAGCATGTTGGTTTCTGGCAGGATGAATAACTGTGCCCACAACGCTATGATGGTAGACGACACATTCAAATGGCGTGAAAATTCACCTCCCTTAAGGGTGTTTCCATTTTCGACATTGCATTAATCCACTGTGGCCCTGGCAGACCAGTCCTATGTTGAGCACTGTACTTTGAACTGTAAGTTATGTGGTGAAATGACTGGAGGTTGCATGATTAATTGAAGTCTTCCTCATTTTGCTCTCTGTCCTGCAGCTGAATTAGTTATGTTAGAGAAAACCCTTTTTCTACTGAAAGGATGATGTGACTGATTCGTTTAATTGTTATATTTGTTTTATTTTATTTATTATTTTATTTTTTGCCATTTTGTCACAAATGTGTAGAAAAGAAAGAGGATGAAAGAAGTACTTCCTAGTATGAATAAGGATATAGATTTTAATTTTTCTTCATTTCAAGTACATGAATTTAAGGCAATTTTGTTTTTCTCTCTCTTTCAATGGCATAGTTAATGTTGGACAGTTGGAATGCAAGTATTTTCTTCAATATTAAGCAAAGACTTCAGGATTCTGCCATGAAGTTAGTCCATGCTGAACGGAATGGAGAGGCTTTTGACTCCCAACTTGTCATAGGAGTTAGAGAATCATATGTTAATTTGTGTTCCAACTCAGGAAATAAACTCCAGATATATAAGGAAAATTTTGAAAAGGTAAGGAGTTAATGCATATTTAGTTGTTTTACATGATGCAAATTGTTGGTACACTTCGAGAATTGCCAAAATAGTTGCCAGTATTTATGTAGTCTGTATTTGAAGTTATTTTTTAAATATAGTACATATACCAAGACCTTGTACCCCCTTACAAGGGAGGTAGCCAAAGTCAAAAGGCATAATTCCACTCCCACCCATTTCATCTCCACCCACTCCATTCTCATTCACCACCCCTCCTACAGGCATATATTGAAGCCACAAAAGCATTCTACCGTGTTAAAGCGCCACAGTACCTGGAGGCTAATGGTGTCCAAAACTACATGAAATATGCTGAACTTAAGCTTAGGGAAGAAGAGCAGAGAGGAGAGAAGTACCTGGAGACTTTTAGTGGATCTCTGCAAAATGTATGTATCATGTATTGTTTTCTGCCAAGTTTCGGTGAAATGAATTATAGGTAAGGACTGTGTAAAGGAAAAGATTGGAAATGGAATTCAAAGAACTTGTTCAGAAAAAGAAATTTAGTTGTAAATAAAGAAGTTGGACTAATTTCCATGAATATCTTTTTCAAAAAGAATTTAGATTTGCTTTATGATGAGATATAAATTTTCTTACAAAATTACTGAGGTACATAGAAGATTTTCATCTTTTTTTTTTTTTTAATGAATATAGAAAACTTTGTGTGTATTTTGTTTGTGATGATATCTAATGAGATTTGTGCTCTAAGTATAGTCCAATAAGTCTTATCATGCTCTTCAAGTATCTAATGGTTGTCAATGTTTGCAGCTCAATGAATGTTGTGTGGAGGTTTTGGTAACTACTTTTAAGGATACAATCCTTGCTGAATGTCCACAAATGATTAAGAATAATGAAACCGAAAGTAAGTAAATTATTTTGAATTGTTTTCTTTCATTGTTATTTATTAGGAAATAACATTGTTATCCATTATGAGAATACATACATACATACATATACCAAGGCTTTTTCCCCCTTCCAAGGGAGGTAGCCAAAAAGGGAAAGGCATAAAAACACTCCCACCCATTTCATCCCTAAATACACTCCACACCCCTCCCACCCTCCCTCTCATCTGAACACCTCCTGGATGACGGGTCATCCCTGAACCTTGCCCACCATCCTGGGTCAGAAGCAGTGTCGCAAGACACAGCACATCCACAGCAAGGCCGCTTCATTTAATCGGCGACCCCCCCTCTCCGTCCCCCCTTGCATATAAGGAGAGGACGGGGAGAAATCCCTTCGGGCTGCGTCAAAAATTACTCACACATACTACCCCACCCCCCACCCCCCGCCCATTCCTCCTCATGCAATCACAACATCATCCATATACAACCATTCTCCACTCACCTCTGTCTTCCGTCCTCTCCCTTCCTTCCTCAACAGACATTCCCCTCTTCCCCAAAGCCCTCTTCACCCCATCCATCCACCTCATCCTAGGACGTCCCCTCATGTTCACTCCCTCCACATCTGCCTTCCATACCTCTTTTACTAGTCTTTCTTCACTCATTCTTTGCATTATGAGAATGGAGGAGAAATAAGGAAAGATGAAGTGGAAGCAGTTATTAAAATGGTGAGAGCAGATAAGGCACCTGTGTTGGATGGGTGTCATGTGAATTGTCTAAAAAAGGGAGGCACAGTGATGGTGGACTGGCTGGTAAGGTTATTTAATGTTTGTCTAAAAGAGGGTAGAGTGCTGGAGGACTGGAGGAGTTCTTGTATAGTTCCACTTCACAAAGGAAAAGGGACAAATGTGTGTGTAGTAGTTTCAGAGGGATCAGTTAGTTGAATGTAGTTGGGAAGGCTTATGTGTGGGTTTTGATTGAGAGGATTAGGAGAGGAACAGAGGGAGTAATTGGTAAGGAATAGTGGGTTAGGACAGGTAGGGGTTGTGTGGATCAGATTTTTGTGGTAAGTCAGATGTGAGAAAAGTTTAGGAAAAGTTAATGATGTTTATTTTGTGCCTTTATGGATTTGGAAAAGGCTTATGACAAGGTAGACAGGAAGGCACTATGGGAGGATTGCAAATATATGGAATAGGAGGAAAGCTGTTAAGAGCAGTCAAGAGTTTTTACGAGAGTAGTAGAGCTTGTGTTAGAATCAGAAATGGAGAGAGTGAGTGGTTTGAGGTAAAGGTGGGACTTCATCAGGAATGTGTTTTCTTGGCTGTTCAATTCATACATGTATGGGATGGTGTGAGAGGTAAATGGGTCAGGGATTGGAGATGGTTAAAGAAAATGGAGAAAAGTGGAAGGTAAGCCAGTTATTGTTTGCTGACAACACTGCACTTGTAGCAGGATCAGAGGAGGAATTAAGGAAGTTAGTGACAGAGTTTGGGAAGGTGTACAAAAGAAGGAAGTTGAAGATAAATGTGGGTAAAAGTAAGGTGATGAGTTATAGAAGAGGAGAATATGGTAGTAAATTGGAAGAGAATATTAAGGGAGAGAGACTGGAGGAAATGGATAGCTTTAGATACTTGGGTGTGAATGTGGTGGGAAAGGGAGGAGTGGAGATGGAGGTAGAATGTAGATTGAGAGAAACAAGTAAATGCTTTGGTGGATTAAAAAGTGTAATGAGAAATAGACATCTGGGAATGGATGCTAAGAGGAGATTGTATGAAGGACTGATTGTGCTGTCATCACTGTATAGGGCAGAAACATGGATGATAAGAGAGGAAGAGTTTAAATGTATTTGATGGAATGGGTGGGAATGATATTATGCCTTTTTCTTTATGGGTACCTCCCTTGTAAGGAAAAAAAAAGCCTTGGTATATGTATGTATGTATGAGATGAAATGCTTGAGAAGAATGGTAGTATTAGTAGAATGGATAGAGTGAGAAACGAGGAGGTGAGGAGGAGAGCAGGGATGGAAAGTGAGTTGGGAGATAGGGTTGAAGAAAGAGTATTGGGATGGTTTGGACATATGGAAAACATGTGAAGAGAAATTAGTAAAAGAGGTGTGGAAGGCAGAGGTGGAAGGAGTGAACATGAGGGGGTGACCAAAGGATGAGATGGATGGATGGAGTAAAAGGGACTTTGGGAAAGAGTGGAATGTCTGTTGAGGAAGGAAGGGAGAAGACAGAAGATAGGGGTGAATGTAGAAGGGTTGTGTATGGATGATGCTGTGGGGGATGGGAGCTGAGGGAGTGTGTGTGAATGATATTTTGATGCAAGCAAAAGTGTCTCCCTGTCTTCTCTTTTTCTGCATAAGGGGACAAAGAGGGGTGGTAGCTGATTAAATGAAGCAGCCTTGCTGTGTCTTGTGGGCATGCTAGACATCTAAAGGATTGAATATTCCCTTGAATCATCTTGCAACATCCCTCCCTCCCTCTCCCTCTTTTCCCTTGCTCCCCCCCCTCTCTCCCCCTTGCTCTTCTTTCTCTCTTCTCTCTCTCTCTCTCTTTCTGTTTTTCTTTCTTCTTTTTCTTTTTTCAATAACAGACATCTGGGAGAAACATTTCCTCCCCATCCAAGTTTAAAAACCATCACTGCCATTATCTCCATCTGGAGGTGCAGCCCTGAGTTAACATGTTGTCTATAGTCTGGGCCCAAGATCTAGTGATCTTTCTCCTACTTCAACTAATGTAACCTGATGTAATTGAAACTGTCCCATATCAATTGCTAACAGCCCTAAAGTCTATTCAGAAGACCACCAATGACAGGCACCTAGAATTGGTCCTGTGTCTCAATAACAGTAGGACAAACCAGCTTTGGCTCTTAGGCCGTACTGTCAGAGAATTGTGTCTCGCTGTACTGATTTTGACCAAAGCAGAGTAGCAGGGGAGAGGAGAACCTTTTGTACTGAAGGTGGTGTGACAAGAGAGGTGGTTGGATAATTTTTATTTGTCTATGATGTGGTTGTGGGCTTTGACTCAACCCCTGGAATCCCTTAACTCTTTATAAGAAGAAAAAGGTCTTTGGTATATATATAAGAATTGTTAGCCAGTTGATGGGTGAATTTTGAAAGTTTTATTCTAGCTAATGTGAGCAAATATATGGTGGCAGTATAGTGTGTTCATGATTGGAGTAGAAAATAGAAATTGGAAAAATGTGAAATTAATATATGTTATTGTTCATTGCAGAGTTACAGTTAATGTTTAAACTAATGGACAGAGTGCCAGATGGTATACAACCCATGTTAGATGCTTTAGAAGAACACATAGTTTCTGCTGGCCTTGCAGATATGGTAGCTGCAGCAGACACTATTACACAGGTGAGTTTCTGTGAAGATAAACATGTGAATATCATTATTATTATTATTATATGCCTTTGCAGAAAATGGAGAAAAATAGGAGATAAGCCAGTTATTGTTTGCTGATGACACTTGTAGCAGGATCAGAGAAGGGATTAAGGAAGTTAGTGATGGAGTTTGGGAAGACGTGTGAAAGAAGGAAGTTGAAGATTAATGTGGGTAAAAGTAAGGTGATAAGATGTACAATGGGAAAGGATGGCAGCAAATTGGAAGTGGGTAGTAAAGGAGAGAGACTGGAGGAAGTGGATAGCTTTAGATACTTGGTTGCAAATGTGATGGGAAAGGGAGGAATGGAGGTGGGGGTAGAATGTAGATTGAGAGAAACAAGTAAGTGCATTAGTGGATTAAAAAGTGTAATAAGAAATAGACATTTGGGAATGGATGCTAAGAGGAGATTGTATGAAGGAGTGATTGCTGACAGCACTGTATAGGGCAGAAACATGGAACATAAGTGAGAAAGAATTTATATGCATGAGATGAAGTGCCTGAGAAGTATGATAGGGGTTACTAGGCTGGATAGAGTGAGAAGTGAGGAGGAGAGTAGTGGTGGAAAGGGAGTTGGGAAATAGCGTTGATGAAAGAGTATTGGTATGGTTTGGACACATGGAAAGAATGAGCAAAGAAAGATTAGTAAAAGAGGTGTGTAAGGCAGAGGTGGAAGTAGTGAACATGAGGGGTTGACCAAGGATGAGATGGGTGGATGGGAAAAGGGGTATTGGGAAAGAGGGGAATGTTTTAGGAAGGAAGGGAGAAGACAGAAGACAGGGGTGAGTGGAGAATGGTTGTGTATGGATGATGATGTGATGCATGAAAAGATGTGGGTGGGGGAAGGTGGGGAGGGAGTATGTGTGTATGATATTTTGATGCAGTTGGAAGGTATTTCTCCCCACCTTCTCTTTTTCTGCATGAGGGGACGGAGGTGGGTATTCCTGATTATATTAAGTGGCCGTGGTGGATTTGCTGTGTCTTGCTACATTGCTTCTGACCCAGTACAATGGGCGAGATGCAGGGATGACCTGTCATCTAGGAGGAGCCAAGAAAAAAAGGAGGGAGAGGTTGTGAATGAGAGTGGAGTATATGGGAATGAAATGTGTGGGAGTGGATGTCTTTGACTTTGGCTATTTCCCTTATAAAGAGTTAAAAGCCATTGGTATACATATGTATGTACTATTATATGTTTTTTAAGAGTTGAAACTTTCATGTGATTTTTAATGAAGGTAGGGAGTATGAGGTGCTAAAATAAGAGGGAGGGTGGAGGGGAGTGGAGTGTATTCAGGGATGGAATGGGTGGGAATGATTTTATGCCTTTTTCTTTTTGGCTACCTCCCTTGTAAGGGGGAAAAAGCCTTGGTATATGTATGTATGTATGTAGGGAGTAGAATGTAGAGGAAGGGGTAAATTTAGTAATAAATGGCTACCTTCCTTTAAGGGGGAAGACCCTTGGTATATAGATAAGAAGGCTTTTGGTTAGGAATGCAGTGGTGGTCGCATTGTACCCAGAACACTGAGGGGTGGCTTGACTCAGTATGGTGCAGATATTGTGGGTAGCACATCTGGAGTTTGTAGGTTTGTAGACACAATGAATAGCATAATGAGTTATTATACAAGCATTGACAAAATTAATATGGGGGATGTTTTTTATTTGGGCTCTTAGTGATACAGAAAAATTGTAATAAAGGGTTAATAGAGGAGCTTTGTGATGTGTTATAGATATACGGAATAGGGGAAGTCTTTTAAAAGCACTCATGCATTTATATGAGTATCAGGGCATGTGAGACACTGGAATGGAGAGAATGAAGGGTTCCTGGTGACTAGTACTGTGATGAGGTTGTGTGATGTCATCATGATTTTTCTTGTATGTGGATGGGTGGCAACATAAGGGCAAGATTGCTTGGCAGAGGATTGTCATTTTCAAATAACACTCCACTTGTATATAAGGAGAGACTGAAGCAGTTGGTGACTGAATGTGGAATGGCATGTGAGAGAAGAAAGTTATGGCAGGTTGAACGTGAGTGGAGTGAGAGGCTTGAAGCTGAAAGTTTTGAGTATTTGGGGTAACATGTGGCAGTGAATGGACGAGTGGATATAGAGGTGAATTAGAGAGTGAAGGAAACTAGTAAATGTCAGAGTGGAATGAAATATAGGAAAGAGGATTTGGGTATGAATGCATATTGAGAGTGGAAGGGACAAGGAGGGAGGGTTGCTGTGTAAGTGAAGTAGCCCCCACTGTGGATGTGCTGTGTCTTGCTGCATTGCATCTGACCTGAGCAATGGGTGGGAGACAGGGATGACCCTTCATCCATGAGGGAAACAAAGGGTGGTGGATGGGGGTGGATATGTGCTTTGACTGGCTACCTCCATTATAAGGGGGAAGAAAACCTTTCTGTTTAGATAGACATATACAAAGGCCTTTATCCTCTTCATAAGGTGTGACAAGTTAGGAAAAAAAAAAAAATCTTCCTCCTTCCTCCCTGAGTGATTGTAGGAGAAAAATTGAAAAAGAGAGGGTTCCCCATTCTACCCCAGTTTGTTAACTATTAAGATACATTTGAGAACATGATGGTAGTAATCTTGTTTCCCACCACAGTTTAGGTACAGCTCGCTGGTGGCAAGGACCGTTGTTGAAGAGTATCACCCATAGGTTAAACAGATGAAGTTGTCATTATAATTAATATATAATTTAGACCTTATCCTTATAACCTTTATTAATTTTGCTTTGATTTTTCAGGATTCTGAACAATATGTAGAAAAGCTATTAGATCTATTTAAGCGGTTTAGTAAACTTGTATCTGAAGCCTTTAATGAAGACCCTCGCTTCCTAACGGCTCGAGATAAAGCCTATAAGCAAGTGGTCAATGACACAGGAGTCTTCCGCTTAGACTTGCCAAGTAAAACGGTTAGTAGTCTTTTTTGACTTAATAGAGTTAAAGTTGTTACAAATTTTATTTAATTATTTTTATTTAAGTTTCTTTGTGTTATTATATTTGAAATTATTGTACTTTTCCAAGTGTTTTAACTTGTTCTTTTATTTAGTATTTTAAGAAAACCAAAAAAAGAGAAAGAGAAGTAAAGTATAAGATAAAGGAAGTAAAAAGGAGAACAGATGTGAACAAATACAAATACATATCTCATCTCTATATCAACAACACTTTAATACCACACACACACACCGAAAATTCTTGGTGTAACATACAATACATCCATGTCATACAAACATTAAAAATAAATGCACACCTAGACTCAATGCACTTAAATCAATCACTGGAACAACATTTGGACAAAACAAAGAATTTAATACTACAATATATAAACATTGCAAATGCTCAGTGATGAATTATGCAAGTCCAGCATGGGCACCTAATCTCAGTGAGACACACCTCAACACCCTTCAGACCATACAAAGCCTTAAAAACAATTATAGGCTGCACATATACAACACCTACAGGACATCTACTCTATGAAACAAAAGTCCTCAAAGTCAAAGATCACCTTGACATGAGAGGCACAGACACTTGCTGCAGCCTCCACAAACAGAGCACACCTGCTACACTGCATAGAAGAACACCCACACACACAAAGAAACATAAAAAAAAACACCCAAATACCTATATCACACACAAAGATTCTCTTCTCTTACTCCAAAACCACCATATTCATAATCAACTCATTCACTGCTCCATTAGCACACAAAAAGACAACACAATGCTGCATGCCAGACCCCCTGATATCCATCCCTCTGAATCCTCTCTCTCCCTCGAAAGGACATGGTCCACCTGGCCAGACTGTGATGCAGTCACCACCTGGCTCTTCTAAGCTACCAGAAGAGACTGGATGACTGCATTGTGGACAAATGCCCAGGATGTAACAATTCACCCCATACTATTCAACACATGGAAGACCGCAGTATACACAATCACGCACGCAAACAACACAACATCACTCCATAAAGGATTTGTGGGGAAACCCCATTTCAGACCTGGCATTCCTTGGGGAAACGGGACTGCTCAGACACAGTCTAGGGAACAACAACAGATGTGAAATGGGGTAAGAGTATGATGGAAAATTTTTAAAGTTATGAAAAAATGTTTTGGAAGAAAATTAAGAGAGAAAGGAGAGGTGAATCAAGTAGAAGAAACAAGGTAAAAGGTGCAGATGGAGAGATAATGAAAGAGAGCAATAGAAGGAAGATGGGCAGTTGCTAAATGTGAAGGAGGATAGGGAGGGAGAGGTGGTTGTGGGAAGTGCTAAGAAAATGACAGTGATGAATGAGGAAAATGGAGGAGAAATAAAGAAAGATGAAGTGAAAGCAGTTATTAAGATGATGAGGGCAGATAAGGCACCTGGGTTGGATGGGTGTCAGGAGGATTGACTAAAAAAGGGAGGTACAGTGATGGTGGACTGACTAGTGAGGTTAATGATTGTCTAAAAGAGGGTGGAGGACTGGAGGAGTTCCTGTATAGGTCCACTTTACAAGGGAAAAGGGGACAAGTGTGAATGTAGTAGTTTCAGAGGGATCAGTTTGTTGAGTGTAGCTAGGAAGTCTTATGGGAAGGTTTGGATTGAGAGGATTAGGAGAGGAACAGAGGGAGTAATTGGTGAAGAACAATGTGGGTTTAGGATAGGAAGAAGTTGCATGGATCATATTTTTATGGTAAAGCAGATATATGAGAAATTTTTAGGAACAGGTAAGGGTGTTTTTTGTGCCTTTATGGATTTGAAAAAAGCTTATGACAGGGTAGACAGGAAGGCACTTTAGAAGGTATTGCAGATATATGGGATAGGAGGAAAGCTGTTAAAAGCAGTCATGAGTTTTTATGTGAGTAGTAAAGCCTGTGTTAGAATCAGAAATGGAGAGAGTGAGTGGTTTGAGATTAATGTGGGACTTCACCAGGGATGTGTTATGTCGCCTTTGCTGTTCAATTTATACATGGATGGGGTGGTGTGAGAGGTAAATGCAATGGTAATGGGTCGGGGATCAGCAGTGGTTAAAAAAATGGAAAACAACCGTTGTTGTTGTTGTTGTCGTTCCCTAGACTGTCTGTCCGAGTAGTCCCGTCTCCCCAAGGAATGCCATAGCCGAAACTGGGTTTTCCCACAAATCCTTTATAGAGTGTATGTTGTGTTGTTGCCACAAATCCTTTATAGAGTGTATGTTGTGTTGTTTGCGTGCATGATTGTGTATAATGCAGTCTTCCATTATGTGTTGTATGGTATGGGGTGAAGTGTTACATCCTGGGCAGCTGTTCACAACACGGTCGTCCAGCCTCTTCTGGTAGTAGTGTTAGTGTTGGATAGTGTGATGCTGTTGAGTGTTTTGTACAATTTGCTGGTGTTTGTTTTGTGATCAAGTGTATTGATAAAGTTTTGCCAATTTTGTGTTTTTTGTTCATGTATTTTATTGGCAATCACAGTGTTTAGTGTTTGTATTTGGTCTGCTATGTTTTGAGGGATAGGTGTGGGGGTATCGTGTTTAAGTGTGTCACGTTGTCTGATGAGGTCTTGGATTTCTGGTGTGAAGTTGGGGTTGTGTGATTTTCTGTTGCCTCTAGGGATGTATCTCTTGTCTGCGTTTTGTATGATTGTATTGTTGTGTTGTTTGCGTGCATGATTGTGTATAATGCAGTCTTCCATTATGTGTTGTATGGTATGGGGTGAAGTGTTACATCCTGGGCAGCTGTTCACAACGCGGTCATCCAGCTTCTTCTGGTAGATTAGAAGTGCTGGGTGGTGACCGCACCGCAGTCTGGCCAAGTGGACTCTGTTCTTTCGTGGGAGAGAGGATTCAGAAGGGTGGATATCAGGGGGTCTGGCATGCAGCAGTGTGTTGTCTTTGAGTGTGTTAATGGAGCGGTGAGTGATATGATTATGAATATGTTTCCGGAGGCTGGTATTTGGTGGTTGTGGAGGAAGAGAAGAGAGTATCTGTGCGTGATAAAGGTCTTTGGGTGTTGTTTGCTGATGACACTGCACTTGTAGCAGGATCAAAGGAGGGATTAAGAAAGGTAGTGACACTTTGGGAAAGTGTGCCAAAGAAGAAATTTGAAGATAAATGTTGGTAAAAGTAAGGTGATGAGCTACACAAGGGGAAAAAATGGCAGCAGACTGGAAGTGAGTATTAAGGTAGAGAGACTGGAGGAAGTGGATAGTTTTAGATACATGGGTGTGTTTGTGGTGGTAGAGGTAGAAAGTAGATTGAGAGAAGCAAGTAAATGAAGGAGTGATTGTGCTGACAGCACTGTATGGGGCAGAAACATGGAACATAAGAGAGGAAGAGAGGAGTTTGGATGTGTTTGAGATGAGGTGCCTGAGAAGTATGATAGGGGTTACTAGGTTGGATAGAGTGAGAAACAAGGAGAAGAATAGGGGTGGAAAGGGAGTTGGGAGATAGGGATGATGAAAGAGTATTGTGATGGTTTGGATATATAGAAAGAATGAATGAAGAAAGATTAGTAAAAGAGGTGTGGAAGGAGTGAAGATGAAGGGACAACCAAGGATGAGATGGATGGATGGGGTAAAAGGGGCATTGGGAAAGAGGGGAATGTCTGTTGAAGAAGGAAGGGAGAAGACAGAAGATAGGGGTTAATGGAGAATGGTTGTGTATGGATGATGCTGTGATGCATGAAAGGGAGTGGGTGGGGGATGGGAGGGTGAGGGAATATGTGTGAAAAATAATTTGATGCAGCCCAAAGGGATTTCTCCCCGTCTTCTCATTTTCTGCATGAGGGAATGGAGATGTGGGATTATTGATTTAATGAAGTAACCTTGCTGTGGATGTGCTGTGTCTTGTGACACTGCTTCTGACCCAGGGCAGTGGGCGAGATGCAGGGATGACCTGTCATACAGGAGGTGCCAAGATAAAAAAGAGGGAGGGGGTGAATGGGAGTGGAGTGTGTGGGGATGGAATGGGTGGGAGTGGATTTTATGACAAAAGAAAAGAGAAGTAAAGCAAGGTAAAGGAGGCAAAGAGGAGAGAAGATGTGAAATGGGGTATGAGTAGGACAGAAAATTTTGAAAGTAATAAAAAGATGTTTTGGAAAGAAATTAAGAGAGGAAGAGGAGGTGAATCAAGTAGAGAAGTAAAGGTAAAAGGTGCAGATGGAGAGGTGATAATGGAAGAGAAGGCAGTAAGGGGAAGATGGGCAGAATATTTTAGGGAGTTGCTAAATGTGAAGGAGGATAGGGAGGGAAAGATAGCTGCAGTGGGAAATGCTAAGAAAATGAGAGTGATGAGTGAGGAGAATGGAGGAGAAATAAGGAAGGATTAAGTGAAGGCAGCTGTTAAGATGATGAAAGCAGGTAAGGCACCTGGTCTGGATGGATGCCAAGCAGAATGTCTAAAAAAAAGGAGGTACAGTGATGGTGGACTGGTTGGTGATGTTATTTAATGTTTGTTGGAGAGAGGGTAGAGTGCCAGAGGACTGGAGGTGCCTGTATAGTTCCACTTAACAAGGGAAAAGGGGACAAGTGTGAATGTAGTAGTTTCAGAGGGATTAGCTTGTTAAATGTAGTTGGGAAGGCTTATGGGAGGATCTTGATTGAGAGGATTATGAGAGGAACAGAGGGAGTAATTGGTGAGGAACAGTGTGGATTTAGGACGGGTAGAGGTTGTGTAGATCAGATTTTTGTGGTAAGACAGATATGTGAGAAAGCTATAGGAAAGGGGAAGGATGTTTTTTGGGCTTTTATGGATCTGGAAAAGGTTTACGACAGGGTAGACAGAAAGGCACTGTGGGAGGTTTTGCGGATATACGCGATAGGAGGAAAGCTTCTAGGAGCTGTCAAGAGTTTTTATGAGGGTAGTAGATCTTGTGTCAGGATTGGAAATGGAGAGAGTGAGTGGTTCGAGGTAAAGGTGGGACTTCGTCAAGGATGCGTTATGTCACCCTGGCTGTTCAACTTATACATGGATGGGGTAGTGCGAGAGGTAAATGCAAGGGTAGTGGGTCAGGGATTGAAGATGGTTAAAGAAAATGGAGAAAAGTGGGAGGTGAGTCAGCTGTTGTTTGCGGATGACACTGCGCTTGTGACAGGATCAGAAGAGGGATTGAGGAAGTTGGTGACAGAGTTTGGGAGAGAGTGTGTGATAGAAGAAAGCTGAAGATAAATGTGGGTAAAAGTAAGGTGATGAGATGTACAAGGGGTGAAAGTGGCAGTAGTCTGAAAGTAAGCATTAAGGGAGAGCGACTGGAGGAAGTGGATAATTTTAGATACTTGGGTGCAAATGTGGCAGGAAAAGGTGGAGTTAAGGTGGAGGTAGAATGTAGATTGGAAGTGAACATTAAGGGAGAGCGACTGGAGGAAGTGGATAGTTTTAGGTACTTGGATGCAAATGTGGCAGGAAAAGGTGGAGTGAAGGTGGAGGTAGAATGTAGATTGAGAGAAGCAAGTAAATGCCTTGGTTATTAAAAAGTGTAATGAGGAATAGACATTTTGGAATGGATGCTAAGAGGAGACTGTATGAAGGAGTGATTGTGCCGAAAGCACTGGATGGGGTAGAAACATGGAACATAAGAGAGGAAGAGAGAAGGAGTTTGAATGTGTTTGAGATGAGATGTCTGAGAAGTATGATGGTGGTTACTAGGCTAGATAGAGTGAGAAATGAGGAGGTGAGGAGGAGAACAGGGGTGGAAAGGGAGTTGGGAGATAGGGTTGATGAAAGAGTATTAGGATGGTTTGGACACATGGAAAGAATGAGTGAAGAAAGACTAGTAAAAGAGGTATGGAAGGCAGATGTGGAGGGAGTGAACTTGAGGGGATGTCCTAGGATGAGGTGGATGTATGGGGTGAAGGGGGCATTGGGGAAGAGGGGAATGTCTGTTGAGAAAAGATGGGAGAGTACAAAAGACAGGGGTGAATGGAGAATGGTTGTATATGGATGATGATGTGATGCATGAGGTGGAATGGGGGGTGAGGTAGTATGTGTGAGCAAAATTTGACGCAGCCTGAAGGGATTTCTCCCCGTCTTCTCCTTTTATGCATGAGGGGACGGAGAGGGGGGGTCGCCGATTTAATGAAGCGGCCTTGCTGTGGATGTGCTGTGTCTTGTGACACTGCTTCTGACCCAGGGCAGTGGACAAGGTGCAGGGATGACCTGTCATCCAGGAGGTGCTAAGATACGAGGGAGGGTGGAGGGGTGTGGAGTGTATTCAGGGATGGAATGGGTGGGAATGATTTTATGCCTTTTCCTTTTTGGCTACCTCCCTTGTAAGGGGGAAAAAAGCCTTGGTATATGCATGTATTTTATTTTATTTATTTATCTTTTTATCCACAGAAGGGTGTAAGTAATAAAACCCAGCCGGAGTCCAAGTGTCCGGAACTCTTAGCCAACTACTGTGATATGCTACTTAGAAAAACTCCCCTCAGCAAGAAGCTAACGGCAGATGAAATTGAGAGCAAATTAAAAGATGTTGTGAGTTATCATGTTCAGTAGGACAGTTCCTACTTGTTTTTTATCTTTTGAAGACAGCTTAGTTCAGATAAATAAGAAGTGGTATTTCTTTTTTCTAATTCTTTTTCTCTCTTACTTTCTCTTTCATTTTCTTTTTCTCACTTTTGTCTTCATTCTTTCTTTTACTCTCTATTGCTCTCTCCCGCTTGTTCTTGCTCTTACTTTCTCTTGCTTGCTCTGTCTCTGTCTATAACTGTATATATATTAATAGTGATTAGCTTATGTTGGTTGAAGTTTGCTTTTATTCAAACAGTGTGGAACAGCTGCAGAGTTGAAAATTGATCATTTTTACTTGTCTTTATCACCAAGTCATTGTTTTATATTTTCATTGCTCAAATTAGTACTTCATTTTCATTAAATATTTTAACTCGGATTTTAGTGAATGTTCCTTATTATTTTCACAGTTATTAGTGTTGAAGTATGTAAGCAATAAGGATGTGTTCATGAGATATCACAAAGCACACCTCACCAGAAGACTCATTCTTGATACGTCAGCAGACTCGGAGAAAGAAGAGAATATGGTGGAGTGGTAAGTAATGACAAGAAGAAGCCCCTTTGTGCCACTTCAGTTCCTCCTCCATTCACACCTATCTCTTGCCCTCTCCTTTCCCTACTCAACAGACATTCCTTTTGCATCCAATGCCCCTTTATCCCTATTCGTGTACCTCGTTCTTAGTCTTCCCCTCAGATTTATGTGTCCACTTCCACCTTTCACAATCTATGCTTATCTTTCTTCACTCATTCTTTCCATATGCCCAAACCATCGCAGTATTCTTTGGTCAGTCCCATTTGTCAGCTTTCTCCGTTCCTGCTCTCCGCTGCACTGCAACAGTGTTTCCTCTTCATCCATCTTCCTATCCCTTACCATACTTCTTAAACACTTCATCATGTTTACTTCCCTCACCCCATCCATATACACAATGACCAGCCATTGTGACATTACACAACATTGGCTTAGCCACACCTTTTCAATAAGTAATAATATTCACATACTAGTTGCATTTTGTAACAAACTTGAAATGTCTTGAGTTTGTTTTTGTTTTATTGAGTTGGACTGGACATACGAAAAGAATGAAAAGGATAACCAGCAAAGAGAATGGAAAGCAGATGGAGTGAGCTCAAGAGGAAAAATAAGAATGAGGTGGCTGGAGGAGGCTTTGGGTGCATGTGCAATAATTGTTAAAGAGGAAAGTGTTAGAAAATAGGAGTGAATGGAGGGATGTGGCCCAGTGAGATGCTTACGTATACTTCATAAATGATTTTGAGTAGATGAGGAGGGGTATCACCTTATGATGAAATAGTGAGGGTAAACCAGTTCAGGCTATCAGTCCCAGCTTTGGAAGTGTCTTGCCTCATTGAGCTGCCCTTGGCCTGAGGGGTGTGACAGGGGACAGCTGTGACCCTTCATCCAAGAAGTGTTGAGATGGGAAGGTTGTTAATTGGATGTTGTTTATGAAGTACTCTGATTGTTTGGGCATGCAGAAGGAGTGAGTGAAGAAAGATGAGCAAAAAGAGTGTAGAAGGTAGAGGTGGATAGAACAAACGTAAAGGGAGGACCAAGACTGGGATGGGTTGATGGAGTGAAGGGCACCTTGGGTTCAAAGGACCTGTTGAGCATGGAAAGGAGAGGATAAGAGATAGGCATTAGCGGAGAGTGGTTGTGAATGGGTGAGAAACTGACATGGCCCAAAGGGATTTCTTCATGTCTGTTCTGTAATTTCTTGAATGGATAAAATGGGGAGGATTGCCATGTAATGAAGTGGTGGCAGTAAACTTGCTTTGCCTGTGGAGGTGCTATCTTGTGCATTGCTTCTGATCCAAATAGTGGGTAGGAGACTGGGGTAACCCTTCATTCACAAGGAGACAAGATAGAAAGGATAGTAAATGAGTATGGAATGTGTGTCTTAACTAGGCCATCCTCCTCATAAAGGGAAAGGAATTTTTGGTATGTGTGTATATATGTATGAAGTAGGTGTGTATTTTGACTCAGCCACATACTACTTATATGAGGGAGGGGACTTTGGTATAGAGGGCAAGGAGGGGGTTGGTTGTCAGATGATGTAGGAATAAACCAGCTCTGGGCAGTAGGCCTTGCTGTGGAAGAGCTGTACCCCACTGCATTGCCTTTGATTTGAGTAGTATGAAAAGGGGGAAACAGGGAGGACCCTTCATCCTTAAGGTGTAAGATGGAAAGGACATTAAGGTGGAAGTGGATTTAGTATTTGTACAAACTTAAATGTGACAAATATATGAATTATATAAGGAATTTATTAATGTTGTTTTCCAAACACTACAGGTTACGTGAAGTGGGAATGCCTGCAGATTATGTTAACAAATTAGCGCGTATGTTTCAAGATATTAAAGTATCTGAAGACCTTAACCAACAGTTCAAAGAAACCATCCGTCTGACCAAAACAGGTGTGGCAGGTGAGTCTGGCAGAAACACATATATGCAGTGATAACTTCCTTAGCCAGCCCTCTTCTGTGTTGATATTGTCTTTAGCTGAATGGTAACCTGAAAGTAGTGTTGTCATGGTGGTCTTTTCCTATTATGGGAGGGATTTTTCTGTCAGGATGTCTGGAGAAGTAAGGAGTTTAATTGTAGGTTTTGGAATGCTTGTTTTGTGATGTATTACCTGCATGGTGCAGGTGGTAAATTTTTGTAGGAAGGTGTGACAGAAGTAACTAAGATCTTAAAAAAAGGAACAAGATTTATGCTCTCTTATGCCTGGCTATTTAGATTCATGGAAAGTGGCCTATAGATTGGGGAGGGAAAATCAGGATCACTTACGAATATTGTATACCTTTTTTATTCTTTCAACTTTTTCTCCACCAGACAACCTCAACATCAAAATCCTTAATGCTGGTGCTTGGGCAAGAGGTAGTGAAAGAGTAACTGTAAGTCTACCGATGGAATTAGAGGACTTCATTCCAGAAGTTGAAGACTTTTATCGTAAGAAGCACTCGGGTAGAAAACTTCAGTGGCATCACCACATGTCCAATGGCACAGTGAGTTGATACTGGGTGACATTTTCCATTGTATCAAGCTGAACTAGTTGTAGTATAGCCCAATTGATTTTTTTCTCAGATCATACTAATTGTATGTATGTATTTTTCAGATAACATTTGCAAATGCTGTTGGAAAGTTTGACCTCGATGTGACGACCTTTCAAATGGCTGTGTTATTTGCGTGGAATCAGAGACAACACGATAAAATTTCCTTTGATAATCTCAAACTTGCAACAGAATTGTCAGATCCAGAATTAAGAAGGACCTTATGGGTAAGATCCTCTTGAAAACTTTAAATGTTGGAAATTATTGGGTTTGTTTGGAGTTTTTGATGAAGCACTCAATGCAAGTATATTTCTTTATTCAATATATGTTATTTATTGTCTGTTTCTTGTGGTCATTTTAATATACATTATTTTTTTTAAGTCTTCATTTTTGTAATTACAAAATAGCTCCTTTCTTTTGCTATATTTAACTGACAATGCAACAGTTTTCTCCAGCTAAAACTGCTCGTTCTAATGTACTTTTCCCCCTTTTCCAGTCTCTAATAGCATTTCCAAAGATGAAACGGCAGGTTGTTGTATGTTCTCCTGAAGTTTCTTCACCAAAGGAATTTGTCGAAAATACTTTATTCTGGATTAATCAGGATTTTGCCCCCATGTATGTATACTATTGGAGGTATTTTGACATATTGTGTTATATTTAAGAAATGTATTATATTTAATATTATATACAGCATTATACCCCATCAGGGGTATTGTGTGCATGTTATTGTGGGTTTAAAAGCTGCTCAGTAGTATGCAGCTGATACTTTAGGGTCTATATGGTGTGCCCCTACAGACCAGAGCCACACATCATTTTATCTGTGGTAGAGGAAATCTCTATTCATAGAGTAATAATGATGCTTTATTATGCTGCCCCCCCCCCCTCTCACACACACACACACATACACACACACACACACACACACACACACACACACACACACACACACTCACTCACTCACTCACTCACTCACTCTTGATACTGTCCTGTACCACTTTTCAGAATGTTCATTTCCTTTTTTCATTGAATCCTGTGGTGGGGTAGAAGAAGAATACTACCAAGTGTTCCCACTTATCGTAAAAGATGACAAAAGTAGGACCAGGCATCCTTCTTTCTGTAGTCCTAAAGGGGACATTCCTAAAGAAAGCAAAGGCATAAGAGGGTCTGGAAGGAGTTTTCTAATGAGAACCCTAAGGTTTGGGTCTTTTAATGTGTGTGGATGTGTTACAGATGAGAGTAAAAGGGAAGAATTAGGCAATATGTTTGTGAGAAGATGGATGTGTTAACATTGAATGAAACTAAGTTCAATGGGAGGGGTGAGTTTGAGTTTGGGAGTGTAGTTAAGAGGGTGTCAGAAGTGAAGATGAGGGAGAGAAGGGGTGGCTGTACTAGTAAGTGAAGAGATAGGTAAACGTGTGGTGCAGTGGAAGGAGGTTCCTTCAAGGTGAATGTGGATGAAGGTGATCTAGGAAGGGAGATGTGGGTTTTTGTAAGTGCATATGGGCCTGGTAGTGAGAAGAGTGTAGAGGAAAGGAAGGCTTTTTGGATAGATTTAAATGAGTGCATAGAGGGTTTAGGGAGAAATGTCAGTGTAGTGGTATTGGGAGATCTTAATGCTAGGGTAGGAGATGAACCAATAGACAGAGTGGTTGGGAAATGTGGAGTTCCAGGAAAAAAATCATAGTGGAGAGTTGATGGTGGATATGTATCTAGAAAGAGAGTGGTTGATAACAAATACAATGTTTAGGAGGAAAAGCATAAGTACACATGGGAGAGGGTGGTGGATGGAAAGGTGGTAGATGGGGCATTAATGGACTACATAGTAGTAACCAAGAGAATACTAGGAATAGTTTTGGATGTACATATTCCAAGGGGAGAGAGTGAGAGAATATCAGATAATTTTTTGGAGGAAGGTAAGTTGAGAGTGGGGGATAGATGGAGAAAGAGGAAAAGGAGAGGAGGTAGGGAGGTGCTTAGAGTATACTGCCTAAATGAGAAAGAAAAGGAGAAGGAGAACAAGAAGCTGAGAGAGGAGTGGGAGGGAGTGAAGGATAGAATAGAACTAGGAATGGAGGAAGAATGGGGATGGTTCAAGGAGGGAGTCACAAGGTGTGCAAAGTTGGTGTGTGGAACAAGGAGGATGGAAGGAAATAGAAGGAAGGGTAGTGAGTAGTAGGATGATGAAGCAAAGAAGGTTGTAGAAAAGAAGCAAGCATTCAGAGATTGGTTATAAAATAGGACAAGAGAATCATATGAGAGGTACAAAGAAAAGAGAAGAGAAGTAAAGCATAAGATAAAGGAGGCAAAGAGGAGAGCAGATGTGAAATGGGGTAAGAAAATGACAAATTTTTGAAAATAATAAAAAGATGTTTTTGAAAAAATTAAAGAGAGGAAGAGGAGGCAAATCAAGTAGAGAAGAATAGGTAAAAGGTGCAGATGGAGAGATGATAATGAAAGAGACAGCAATAAAGGGGAAAATGGGTGCAGTATTTTAGGGAGTAACTAAATGTGAAGGAGAATAAGGAGGGAAAGGTAATTGCAATGGGAAGCACTAAGAAAATAATTGATGAGTGAGGAAAATGGAGTAGAAATAAGGAAACATGAAGTGAAGGTAGTTGTTAAGATGAGAGCAGGTAATGCACCTGGGTTGGATGGATGTCATGCAGAATGTGTAAAAAAAAGGATGTACAGTGATGGTGGACTGGCTGGTGATGTTATTTAATGTTTGTTTAAGAGAGGGTAGAGTGCTGGAGGAGTGTAGTATTTTCAGAGGGATCAGTTTATTAAGTGTAGTTGGGAAGGGTTTTGATTGAGAGGATTAGGAGAGGAACAGAGGGAGTAATTGGTGAGGAACAATGTGGGTTTAGGAAAGGTAGAGGTTGCTTGTATCAAATTTGGAAATATGTAAAGATGTATTTTGGGCCAGTATTGATTAAACAAAAGCATATGGGTGGGTAGACAGGAAGGCACTTGAGGTATTGTAGATATATGGGATAGGGGGAAAGCTGTTAAGGGCAGTCAGAAGTTTTTAACATGAGTAGTAAAACTTGTGTCAGGATTGGGAATGGTGAGAGTGAGTGGTTTGAAGTGAAGGTGGGGCTGTGCCATGGTTGTGTTATTGCTGTGGCTGATCAGTGTGTACATGGATGGGGTGGTGTGCGGAGTAGATGTGAGGGAGATGAGTAGAGGATTGGAGATGGTCAGAGAGACTGGAGAGAAGTGGGAGGTGAGCCAGTTGTTGTCTGTTGACGACACTGCATTTGTGACTGGATCAGAGGGTCTGAGTCAGTTGGTGATGGAGTTTGAGAAGGTGTGTGATAGGAAGTTGAAAGTAAACATGGGTAAAAGTAAGGTGATATGTTCAAGAGGTTAGGGTGGCAGTAAGCTCAAGGTAAATTGAAAAGGAGAGAGGTTAGCGAAGTGGATAATGTAGGGTCACATGTAACGGAATGGAGTTGGGGTGGAGATATACTGTAGTGAGGAAACCAAGGTGTTTTGGGGAAATGAAAAGTTTCATTAGAAATAGTTATCTTGGGATGGTTGTGAAGAGAAGACTATATGAATTGGTGAATGTGCTGACAGCATTGGGGTAAACTTGGTATTCAAGGAAGGAAGAAAGGAGAGGTTTAAATGTGTTTGAGAAGTATGGTGGGTGTTTTGAGGATTGAGAGAGTAAGAAATAAGGAGGTGAGGATGAGAGCAGGGGTGGAAAGGGTGTTGATAGGGTAGATGAAAAAATATTGGGATGGTTTGGGCACATGGAAAGAGCGAGTAAGGAAGGACTAGCAAAAAAAAAGCGTGGAATGCGAAGATGGATGGAGTGAACTTGAGGGGATGACCAAGAAAGATGGATAAATGGGGTGAAGGAGGGCTTTGAGAATAAATGGGGAATGTCTGTTGTGTAGGGAAGGGAGAAAGTAAGAGATGGGTGTGAGTGGAGAATGGTTATTAATGGAATATAAATTGATGTGACCCAAAGGGATTTCTCCTTGTCTTCTCTATTTTTGTATGAAAATAAAAGAGGGTTGCCATGAAAATTAAGTTTCTGGTCCTGCTGTGGATGTTCTGTATCTTGCTGCATTGCTTCTGTCCCAGGCAGTGGGCAGTAGGCAAAGATGACCCTTCATCGGTGAGGAGCGAAGATGAGAGGGAAATGATAGGTGGTGGATGGGAATGGAATGGATGGAAGTGGATGCATGCCTTGGCTGGGGAAGCGGCACTTGGTATATGGGTAGATGAATACATATGTATACCAAAGGCTTTTTCCCCCATACAAGGAAGGGAGCCAAAGTCAAAAGGCATAATTCCACTCCCACCCATTTCATCCTCACCCATTCCACCCCCATTCACCACCCCTCCCTCCCTCTCATCTTGGCTCCTCCTGGATGATGGGTCATCCCTGCATCTTGCCCATCACCCTGGGTCAGGAGGAATGCAACAAGATATAGCACATCCACAGCAAGGCTGCTTCCTTTAATCGGAGACCTCCCTCTCCATCCCCCCATGCAGTAACATTGAAGATGGGAAGAAATCCCTTCAGACTGCGTCAAAATATGATTCACACATAACCATTCCCTAACCCCCTATACCCCACCCACTCCCTTCCATGCATCTTAGTATCATCCATACACAGGCATTCTCCACTGAGCCCTGTCTTCTCCCTTCGTTCCTCAACAGACACCACTCTTTCTCAATACTCCTTTTACCCCATCCATCCATCTCATCCTTGGTCACCCTCTCATGTTCACTCCATCCACCTCTGCCTTCCACATTTTTACTAATCTTTCTTCACTCATTCTTCCCATGTTTCCAAACCATCCTAACACTCTTTCATCAACTGCTCCCAACTCCTTTTCCATCCCTGCTCTCCTCCTCACCTCCTCATTTCTTACTGTATCCAGCCTAATAACTCTTAACATATTTCTCAGACTTTTCATTTCAAACACATTTAAATTCTTCCTCTCTTAGGTTCCATGTCTCTGCCCCATATAGTGCCGTTAGCACAATCACCCCTTCATGCAATCTCCATTTAACATCTATTCCCAAATGTCTATTTCTCATTATACTTTTTAATCCCCCAAGGAACTTACTTGCTTCTCTTGGTCTATAACATACCTCCACCTCTGCTCCTCCCTTTCCTGCAACATGCAACCCCAAGTATCTAAAACTATCCACTTCCTCCAGCCCCTCTCCTTTAATACTCTCTTCCAAATTGCTACATACATACATATACCAAGGCTTTTTCCCCCTTTCAAGGGAGGTAGCCAAAAAGGGAAAGGCATAAAAACACTCCCACCCATTTCATCCCTAAATACACTCCACACCCCTCCCACCCTCCCTCTCATCTGAGCACCTCCTGGATGACGGGTCATCCCTGCACCTTGCCCACCACCCTGGGTCAGAAGCAGTGTCGCAAGACACAGCACATCCACAGCAAGGCCGCTTCATTTAATCGGCGGCCCCCTCTCCGTCCCCCCTTGCATATGAGGAGAGGACGGGGAGGAATCCCTTCGGGCTGCGTCAAAATTTGCTCACACATACTACCTCATCCCCCCTACTGTCCTCTACCCTTGTACATTACTTTTACCCACATTTACCTTCAACTTTCTCCTCTTGCACACCTTCCCAAACTGTCACTAACTTCATTAATGCCCCCTTTGGTCCTGCCATTAGTGCAGTGTTGTCAGCAAATAACAGCTAAAACCTCCAAACCCCCTCCACCCCCCTCAACCATCTCCAATCCCCTGGCTATTATCCTTGCCTTTACCTCCCGCACCACCCTGCCAATGCACACACTGAACAGCCATGGCAACATGACACATCCTTGGTGAAGTCCTACCCTTACCTCAAACCACTTGCTCTCTCCACCCCTAATCCCAACACAGGCTCTACCACTCTTGCAAAAACGGACCCCTCCCCCATCCCACACATCTGCAAAACCTCCCACAATGGTCCCCTTTCCACCCTGTCACAAGTCCCATCCAGATCCACAAAGGCCCAAAAAACATCCTTACCCCTTTGCTCTTTCTTACACATCTGTCTCACAACAAAGATCTGATCCACACAACCCCCACCCTTTCAAAACCCACTCCACACCAACCTCCCTTCCCATACATACATACATACATACATACATACATATATATATATATATATATATATATATATATATATATATATATATATATATATACACACACATATACACACACACACCAAAGGCTTTTTCCCCCTTACAAGGAAGGTAGCAAAAAAACTAAAGCATAAAAACCACTCCCACCCATTCCATCCCCTCACAATCCAAGATAAATATATTTATGTACTTCTATGTGCATTTATTTTTTTATAGAAATTTAGTTTCCATCACTTTTGTGTAATGTAATGACCCTCCCCTGATTTTCTTTTACTCAACAGCAAAAATGGAAAGCCACAGAAACGAGGGAAGGTAAACTTAATTGGTCGATTGCAACTAAGTACAGAGAAGAGCAAGGAGGAAGATAATGAGGGCATTGTGCAGCTTAGAATACTCCGCACTCAGGTAAGGTTCTAATTTCCATTTATGGGGAAAGTAGATGTGATGGAGTGAGCTTAATTGGTAGACTGAGAACGAGGTGGAATGGGGGTGAAAGAGCCAATGTATGTG
Source organism: Oratosquilla oratoria (assembly GCF_046742065.1). NCBI lineage: Eukaryota > Metazoa > Arthropoda > Malacostraca > Stomatopoda > Squillidae > Oratosquilla > Oratosquilla oratoria. Next base: position 65,333,732 of record NC_134779.1, read on the forward strand.
GAATATCAATGGAGCAAAGAATAGTGCAAAAGAGACAATGAAGTGACGTTTTCATTTGCTTAATTTTTTTTTTTTTGAGTGGATGAGGAAAGGGGATGCCATATGTTGTTAAGAGGACTTAAAACCAGCTCTGGCTGTTGGACCCTACTATAGGAGGGTTGTTTCTTCCAACATTGCCCTTGACCAAGTGGTGTAATAGGAGACAGGGATGATCCTTCATTCCAGATGTGCTGAGGTGGGAGTGGTGTTAAGTAGATTTTGATTAGTGAGTGTGTGCTGTAACTTAGGCATTCATCATGTATAGACAGTGTCTTATACTTAGGTATTGTATGTTTTTTTTTTGGGGGGGGGCAGTGCTTAATTCTAGAGGAAGATGTACTGAAGAGGTGGAGTCATAGAGGTAATAAAGGATGATTTTAATGAGGGTGGCAGAAAGGAAAGTAAGTAGAAGTTAAAAAGTGATCAACATTTTTCTTATTGCAGAGATTAGTCTGCAGTCATGAAAGGATACGGTATGACTGGTTCTTAGGGGTGTCTAGAGTTCCAAAAATATTGACTGCAAAATATTTGTGGATTAGGAAGGGAACAGAGAGAATAACACGGAAAAATCAGTGTGGGCTTCGGAGAAAAAGAAGGGGTATATATCAACTATTTACACAACAGTTGGGAGATAGGGTTGATGAAAGAGTATTGGGATGATTTGGACACATGGAAAGAATGAGTGAAGAAAGATTAGTAAAAGAAGTGTGTGAGATAGAGGTGGGTGGAGTGAACATGAGGGTGCGACCAAGGATGAGATGGATGGATGGGGTGTAGGAACATTAGGAAAGAGGAGGATGTCTGTCGAGGAAGGACAGGAAAAGACAGAAGATAGGGGTGAATAGAGAATGGTTGTGTATGGATAATGCTGTGATGCATGGAAGGTAGTGGGTGGGGTTAGGGAGTATGTGTGAATAATATTTTGATGCAGCTGGAAGGGATTTCTCCCTGTCTTCTCTTTTCCTGTATGAGGGGATGAAGATGGGAGAGTTGCCAATTAAATTAAATGGCCTTGCTGTGGATGTGCTATGTCTTGCTGCATTGCTTCATACCCAGGGCAGTGGGCAAGATGCAGGGATGACCTGTCATCCAGGAGGAGCCAAGAAAAGAGGGAGGGAAGGTGGTGAATGGGAGTAGAGTATGTGGGGATGAAATGAGTGGGAGTGGATTTATGCCTTTTGAATTTAACTACTTCCCTTGTAAGGGGGAAAAAGCCCTTGGTATAGGTACGTATTTGCAGAAAGAAATATGTAAGAAGTGGTGGGTTGGATGCAAGTCTGAAGGATAAGAGGCTGGAGGAAGTGGAGAGTTTTGAGTATTTGGGGTTGCAAGTTGGAGTGAAATTAGCGAAGGTGGAGTTGAGTGAGTGTATGGGGGAAATGAGGGGTGTTGGAGGTTGTCTAGTAGGGATGAATACAAAAAAAAAAAAAGGTTTTATGAGAGAGTGATTGTGCTCATAATGTTGTCTGAAGCAGAGACAATTGGAGAGAGGAAGAAAAGATGAACCAAAATATGTTTTGAGATGGTGTTCAAGAAGTATGGTAGGTGTTGAAAGGATGGATAAATGAGAAATGTGGTAGTGTGGCAGAGAACAGGTGGAAGGAGAGCTGTTGGATGAGGGGAGGTCAAAGAATGCTGAGGTGGTTTGGCCATGTAGAAAGAACAAGTGAAGAAAGACTTGTAGAGGGGAATTTGGAAAGCAGAAATGGATGTAGTGAACTGGAGAGGAGGATTGAGAATGAGGTTATGGACAGTATGAAAGGGGCATTGGAGGCAAGATAAATGTCTATTGAGCAAGGAACAGTGCACTAGATAGGAGTAAATGGTGAGAGGTTGTGAATAGATGAAGATAGTTTATAGTTTTTTTTTTATTATTATTATTATTATTATGATGATGATGGTGGGTGGTGGTGGTGGTGGTGGTGATGATGATGATGATGGTGATGGTGATGGTGATGATATGATGATGAGATGATGGTGATGGTGGTGGGAAGAACCCTATGATGAAGTGGTGGGGTACCAGGTTTGGTTGTTGGGCCCTACTGTGAAGATGCTCTCGTCCATCTCTGCCTTTGACCTGAGCAGTGTGGCACTGCACAAGGATGATCCTTCATCCCTGAGGTGTTAAGATGTGTGAAGATTGGGTTTTCGATGAGTGGATTGTATGTATGCTATGCTTTGGCCACCCCCTTACAAGGGGGAGAACCATTTTGGTATACATGTTTAGAACTTCCATCCCTGTCCCATTTCTGTCACCTTTTATGACTCAAATGGAAACACTTGGTGATAATATTCTTTTCCCCCCACCACATGGTTTGGCAAAATGGGAAAATTGATATTTAGAGAAGTGGTATAGGACAGTAACAAGAGTGAGGGAACAGCATAACTGAAGGACAGCTGCAGTATGATAAAGTATCGTCATTCCTCTATGAATAGAGATTTCCTCTACCACAGACAAAATGTGTGGCTCTGGTCTGTAGTATGGGTGCCCAGTGTAGCCCTTAAAGTATTGTGCATGCTACTGAGCAGCTTTTAACCACACAATAACATGTAGCTAATACCCCAGATGAGATGGATGGATGGGGTGAAGGGGGCTTTGGGGAAGAGGGGAATGTCTGTTGAGGAAGGATGGGAGAGGACAGAAGACAGGGGTGAATGGAGAATGGTTGTATATGGATGATGTTGTGATGCATGAGGTGGAATGGGTGGGGGGATGGGGGGTGAGGTAGTGTGTGTGAGCAAAATTTGACACAGCCTCAAGCGATTTCTCCCCGTCGTCTTTTATGCATGAGGGGACGGAGAGGGGGGGTCGCCGATTTAATGAAGCGGCCTTGCTGTGGATGTGCCGTGTCTTGCAACACTGCCTCTGACCCAGGGCAGTGGACAAGGTGCTGGGATGACCCATCATCCAGGAGGTGCTAAGATGAGAGGGAGGGTGGAGGGGAGTGGAGTGTATTTAGGGATGGAATGGGTGGGAATGATTTTATGCCTTTTTCTTTTTGGCTACCTCCCTTGTAAAGGGGAAAAAGCCTTGGTATATGTATATATGTATGTGTAATATCCCAGATGGATGTGGGGGAGGGGGTGGGGCAAGAATACCACCATAATATTCTTCTGTGTATTGTAAAGGTGACCAAAAGGGGCTTAAGGATTTTCTTCTGTTTGTGTATTTTTCCTGTGTCGAGTCGGAGCAAAAAGTATACATCAACTCCGACTCTCCCTACCCCAACCCTTTGTAAATTGGATAGCCTTTGTATACCTAAATTACATAAGCTTATCATTCCTTTGCAGGAAGCCATAGTAAAGATACTGAAAATGAGAAAGCGAATTAGTAATGCCCAGCTGCAAACTGAACTCGTGGAGATGTTGAAAAACATGTTCCTGCCAAGTAAGAAGCTGATTAAGGAGCAACTGGAGTGGTTAATTGAACACAAGTATATGCGAAGGGATGATGACAACATCAATATCTTCATCTACATGGCCTAAGGAAGACTTTGCCGCCAATTCTTGTCTGTCCAGAGAGGTGTGGAAAATGTGACGAGTTTTTTAGGGGTTATACATATATACATATATGTACAATTTGTACACAGTTTCATGTATGTATATTTATGTCAGTGTACATTTTATAATTGTGTGTATATATACTGCTATATACAAAGTAATGAAAGTGAATATCTGTATGTGTGCACATTATATGTGTTCATGTATGTATATAATTATAAAAAGTATAGATGCACATACACTAGATATATATATATATATATATATATATATATATATATATATATATATATATATATATATATATATATATATATATATATATATATATATATACTGTATATGTGTGTGTGTGGACACATTTGTTTCTATGTGTATGTGTGTGGATGGGGTGTCTGTATGGATGTAGATGTGTGTGCATGCATGCCATATGACTTGTGTCCAGGATGTTTCATATAAATTGAGATGATGCTTATGGAACAATCTGAGCATAAACGTGTGTCGAGGATCATGTGTGTGTGCCTGTGTTAATGTGCGAATGTGTGGTAGTAGGCAGAATACTTATACCCCATATGTGTATGTATATGTAAATGACACATGTACACACATACATACACACACACACACACACACACACACACACACACACACACACACACACATATTAATAAAGTAAATTAAGAGACCGGACCGTATGAGCATTGCTCCTTTCCTGTACACAAGAACAATGAGGTAAATACACACACACTCCTAAACCCACACACACACACGTGTAAACATACATAGAAATACACACACATGCACACCTCTCAACCAGAGCTCTGAGGGCTGCTGAATAAGACGAAAATTCTCAATAGTGCAAGGAAAATAAGAGGCCTGGTTTGAATTGAATGGGAGGGGGAGCATGTGTGGTTACCCAAAATGATTTCTCTGCCGTATTAAATTGATCTAACGAGAGAAAATGCAACTCAAATGCAGAGCCCTCTGGAGGTGCTACTCTGAAACTAGATGTAAATAGAGGCCTTAAGACACCAAGAAGGATGATTAGAATGTACAATGAAGATCCCCTTTCTGGTTTTGGTAAGTACGAAAGAAATCTTAGACGTGGAAAGGGAGATGAGTATTAATAGAAAATTGTGGGAAGAAGAATTCATAGAACTAAGGAAAGATTGTGAATTTAACGAAAGGCCTTTTGGAAGCTAACAGTGTGATATGTGAACTAAAGAAAATAAATTCAGAACTAGATATTGAACTAAGGGGATTAAAACAAGATCTAATGGAGGTTAAATGTGAAAATGGAAAGATGAAAATCAATGATACTATGAATAGTGAGAACTTAAAAATAAAGAGGTAAATCACAAAATACAGGCAATGTCTGAAAGAATTGAAGAAAACTTGAGTAAGAGAAGAGTGTTCAGGTTGGGAGGAGGTGATTAGTTGAGTTCCACAGGGATCAGTATTGGTTCCAATAATGTTCACTATGTGAATGACATGGATGAAGATGTGGAATGTTACATGAGCTTCTTTGCAGATGATGCTAAATTGTTGAGGAAAGTGAAAACCGAAACTTATTGTGAATCACTACAGAGAGACTTAAACAAGGTTTGGAAAAGGAGTCAGAAGTGGGAAGTAGACTTCAGCATCAAGAAATGTAGCATAATAGAGTTTAGAAAAAGTAAAAAAAATTAATATCAGGACAATATACAGTTGGAAAAAAGGTAGTGAAGAAAGTGGGAACTGAAAAAGACCTGGAAGTATCTCAAATGACCTGTGTCCCCTGTTAAACAAAATTGTCGGAGAATTCTACAACTTGCTAAAATCAATAAAGGTGGCTTTTACCTATTTAGACAAAGAAATGGTTAAAATAATACTAGTCACACTAACTAGACTGGAGTATGCTGCGACATTATGGTCACCCAGTACCAAAAAGAATATAAAGAAAATTTAAAGAATCCAGAAAGCAGCCATGAAAATGGCCTTAACACTTTCAAGCCAGTCATGTAAGGAGAGACTGGCTAAATTGAAATTACCGACTTTGGAACAAAGAAGAGAAAGAGGTGACCTGCTGACCATCTATAGAATTATGAAAGGCATGGAAGTCCTTGATAGAGAGGACTTACTAAATTGGAACAAGAGAAACATAGGACATGAAAAAAAAAAGGATATTTTTAGAAGAGACCTAAAAAAAAAAAAGGGTTTTTCATACAGAGTGATGGACATCTGGAACAAACTGGATAAAACAATAGTGTGTGCAAAAACCCTGCAAGATACAAAGATGGGACACCATGAGCATAGCACCCCTTCCCGTAAGATACAACTAGGTAAATATACACACACACACATGAAATGTGCACTTGCTTACATGCATACATAGTCAGAATTGCAAATATATACTATCTCACGAGTACAGACTCTGCATCCGCATACAATATGTGCACTTACAGAAATGCAAATTTCCAAAAATGTGCATTCACATTTCTCGTGCACATATACAGATATATGTAAATTGGTACACACAAGAAAAACGTGCATATATGCAGATATAGAATCATACATTACATGTTTTTACTAACACCATGTGTTTATGTATATAGGTATTTGTTTAGTGAGTTTTTCCACTGCATGCTGATTATTCAAATCCATGAGATGAGTGATGCTTTTAAGAATGTCAATATGCTGTTAAATGAAATTGTCTTAATTTTGTGTTTATATTTAGGTTAACAAAAACTTCAGGGAGATTAAATGGCTATTTTTCTTTCTCTTTCTCCCTCTCTCTCCCTCACTCTCATTCTCACTCACTCTGTGTTTTTGTCTGTCTGTCTGTCTGTCTCTATCTCTCCATTGTTGGTTGATTTAAATGTCTTTCTCAATATACTATAGTCATATTTTAGGTTGTTCATTGGGTGCCTCAGAGTAGCCACAAACTTTTTGTCCATAGTGGTTGTAGGGCAAGAGTGAGTACATGGCTTTTTTTTAATTTTATTTATTTATTTATTTATTTATTTTTTATTATTATTATTATTATTTTTTTTTCTCTTGGAAGAGAATGAAGTTGTGCACTTTTTTTATATGCAAAGGAAAATTGTCATACAGCTATTATTTTAACCCTTTTGTCCTTCAGCATTTAAGACAAAGGCACCAGTCTTCCTTGGGGCATCCATTGAATGATGTAGAATACAGTCCATAGAGGTGTTTTGCATCCTGACAAGAACAACAGCAAGAAGTAGACAGCATTCACTTACCTCCTGGGCTTTGCTTTGGGATCAACACTAATCAGATACCAGATTCGGTTTCTTGTACTGAGTTCTGGTGTGTTCTTATGTGCTAATAACAAATCCAGAGAATAGGAAAATACCCCTGAGGGTTGGAGAGAAACCATTCGTCACTGGGACAGGAATGGGAGAGGTATATGGAACTGAAACCATGTCATAGAACTTGTCATGAAAAAAAAAAAAAAAAAAAATCTTGCAGTTTGTACTTCATATAAGCTCCACAAGGAACAGGACAGTTTGTGTATATATTGCCGAGAGTTATGTCTACCTTTTTTATTGGTGGTTACAGTGGAGGATTATCTGTGCGAAATGTATATAATAACAAAGTGACTATAATTATTACTATTATAATATTGCAGTAATAAGAGATTGTGTCCATGTGGAACAATCTTGTCCTAACCATAGTGGTTTTTACTGGTATGTTACATCAACTAGACAATATTATTATTATCATCATTGTTGTTATTTTTTCGTTCCAAAAGGGCAGCATTTTAAAAGCACCAAAGTGTTTTATTTACTAGACCATTGCTGTATGGAGAGCCAGTATGGGATTATTGATTCTGAATATGAAATCATAGAAGACTGTGCATAGGGCGTAACTTCAACAATTTTTAAATGCACATTGTTTTTTATTTTTTATTATTTTTTTTATTAATGGTCGTGCATGTGTACACGTGTGTGCACACACAAAGAACAAATGAACAAAAGTACAAAGGACACAGTAATAGAAGTAATAAAAGAAAAAAGAGATTGAGTAAGACACAATAGACAAAAAAAATGTATTGTAATCTATGGTATCAAAGAAGAACAGGGTCTAATAAGGTTCCAAAAGGAAAAAGAGAAGAAGAATATAGTGACAGAAATACTAAAAGAAATACAGGAGGATGGCCAAGGACTTGAAAAGGCAATAAGAGATCTATAGAATGGGCAAATATTCTGAAGAGAAGAATAGACCTCTCAAAATATAACTTAATTCACAGAGAATAGCAGAAGAAATATTAACATGTAGGAAAACTAGCAAAAAGTAAAAACTACAAAAATTTAGGGATGAAAAAGGAACTGAGTGATGAGGAATAAGAAAAGGAAAAAGCACTTAAAAAGGAAGCTAAGGAAAAGAACGAGAAATGAACAGAAAAAGAAAGGAGTTTTTTTGGAGTGATAGACTTAAGACTGATGAAATGGTACATAAGGGAAAAGGGAATGCAGGAGAAAGAAGAAAAAGAAAAAAATTAAAGATAACATATACCAACATAGACAGATTGATATCAGGAATGGATGAATTGAATGACTATCTAGAACAAGAAAAACCAGATATAATTGTGGAGACAAAATTAAAAGGATTATTACCACCAAATAGAGGCCAAGGATTATGTAATTGTTGGTACAGAAATAGAGAAACAAAGAAGGGTGGAGGAGTGATGTTGCTAACCAAGAAAGGCCTAAATGCAACAAAAATCACAGAAGGAGAGAACAATGTGGAATTGTATATGATAAGAGTTGAGGATTGAGATATGAAAAATAGAAAGTATGCAGTGATTTATGTCCCACCTAAAACTTGCGCATGGAATGAAAGTGAACACCCCAAATGCTGGAAGACACAAGAAAAACACTAAGTGAAATACTAAAGAAAGAAGGAAATCTGATAATTATGGGTGATTTTAACTCGAAAGAAATATGTTGGGAAGAAATGCCTGAAGGGTGGAGATCACTGGGGAAACATTACTGGAAATGACCATTGATTACACATTGACGCAATGGGTCAAGGAAAACACCAGATATAGAAATAACAATGAACCCTCAAGATTGGATTTGATATTCACATCAGAACCCGAAATTGTGGATAAAATCAAATACAAGACACCAATTGGAAAAAGTGATCACATACTAATAGAACTAGAATTAAATGAAGAAACAAATATAGAAATTAATGAAAAACACAGAAAAGAAAGACTAATGTACAACAAAACAGATTTTGAGAAACAGAAAATTCTTTCGACAAGCAAATTGGAAAAAATTTAATAAACAAAGGTGGAAGAGAAATGGACAATTTGGAAGGAAATCTATAATGAAGGAGTGGATAAATATGTACCTAGACAAAAACAGGAAAGGGTATATATAAAATCCTGGTATAATAAAAAGTGCAGTGAGGCAAAATACAGAAGAGATAAAGCCTGGAAAATATGGAACAAAGAAAAAAAAAACTGAGAAATGGAAAATATACACCAAACTAAGAAATGAATATGTAAAAATACGTAGAGAAGAAAAGAGAAATTATGAAAAGGACATAATGAATGTAAAGAACAACCCAAATTATTTTATAGATATGTAAACGGCAAGCTAAAAAATAAACAGGAAATACTTAAATTACATCAAGGTAACAGAGAATACACAGAAGATATAGAAATGGCAGATGTTTATGAACAATCATTTCAAATCTGTATTCACCAAAGAGGAAAAAAATGACAAAACTGTGATCAAAGAATTAAAGTAAGATTTCCTCCATTGAAGAAATTAACCATTACTCAGAATGAAATAAGGAATCAAATATTAAAGCTCGACGTTAACAAGTCACATGGCCTGGACGGAGTTGCAAACTGGATACTAAAGGAATGTATAGACAAACTAACAGGAAAAATATACAAAATAATTGAATGCTCACTCAAAGAAGGAAAACTACCAGGAGACTGGAAAAATGCCAATATAGTGCAGATATATAAAGGGGGAAATAAGGAAGACCCATCAAATTATAGACCGGTGTCCCTAATGAGTACAGTAGTTAAAATTTGTGAGAGAATCATCAAAGTAGATGGACAAAATATCAGGAGGAGAATAATATACTGAAACTGAGCAAATTGGATTCAGACAAGGAAGATCATGTACCACATATTTAATTTGTTTCTATTCAAGATTGATATATTGCAAGAAAGGGATGGCTGGGTAGATTGTGCCATCCTGGACTTACAAAAGGCATTTGATAAGGTACCACACAGAAAATTACTATATAAACTGGAAACCATAGGAGGCATACATGGAAAAATATCGAATTGGGTCGAGGACTTCCTACGTGGAAGAAAAATGAGTGGTGCTCAGAGACAAATATTCAAAATGGGAAGAAATGAGTAGTGATGTCCCACAGGGATCAGTACTAGCTCCGATAATGTTTGCTGTATATGTAAATGACATGGACAAAGGCATTGAAAGTTACATGAATTGCTTTGCAGGTGATGCAAAATTATTAAAGAGAATAAACTCTGAAATAGACTGTGACTCATTGCAGAGTGATCTGAACAAAGTCTCAGAGTGGAGCAAGAGATGGGAGGTAGAATTCAATATCAAGAAGTGCAGTATAATTGAATTTGGAAAAAGCAAGAAGAGAATATCAAGACAGTATAAAATTGATGGAAAAGAAGTAAAGAAAGTAGATTCTGAAAGGGACCTAGGAGTAATCATCACCAAAGACATGTCGCCAGATAAACATATAAATAAAATAGTTGGAAAAACGTACAATTTGTTGAGATCAATAAAGGTGGCCTTTAAATACCTGGATAAGGAAATGATCAAGAAAATATTACAAACACTGATAAGGCCAAAACTGGAATATGCACTGCTGATATGGACCACCCAGTACAAAAAAGTATATAAGAAAATTAGAAAGAATACAAAGAGCAAGGACAAAGATGGTCCCAACACTTTCAAACCTGACATGAATAAAGACTGGCCGAACTGGTATTGCCAACCCTGAAACAAAGAAGAGAACAAGGGGACCTACTAACCATCTACAGAATTATGAAAGGAAAAGAATGCCTTGATAGAGAGGACTTACTAAAGTGGGCCAGAGGAAAAACAAGAGGACATGCAATGAAACTCAAAAAGGATAGCTACAGAAGAGACCTGAAAAAGAACAGCTTCCCACACAGAGTGATAGATATATGGAACAAATTGGATGAAGAAATAGTGTGTGCAAACACAATACAAGAATTTAAGAATAAAATTGATCTTGCAAGATACAAAAACGGGTCACCACAAGCATAGCTCCCCTTCCTGTATAATACAACTAGATAAAAACAACTAGGTAAATACACGCATAAACAAAACCGTAAAATAGCTGCAAAGAACATCCAAGCTTACTTAGACAAGCTAGAACAATGGCTTAAAAATAATAGAATGGAGGCATTCCCTCGGAAATCATCAGTAACATTATTTACTCCAGATAGTCATGAATTAAAGAAACATCTAGTAGTAAAAGTGAATGGTCAGAATTTTCCATGAGAAAAAAATATCCTGTTTTCTCACTGCTGATAATTACATGACCTTTAGCTCACACATCAAAGACCTTATTGTGAAAATCAACAAGAAAATAAACATCCTAAGTTCAATAGAAAGCATGAGGTATAGTCAACAGAAGGAAACTAATTGCAGTCTACAAACAGTTCTTGAGAATTACACTTGATTATGCTTCTACAGCATGGACACCCCCACAGACTATACAAAATAAAGCATAAGAATAAGAAGAGGATGTACCAAAGCCATCCCAATAGAACATTGCTTGCATTGACCAAAATCCTTTCCATAGAACACCACATGAAAATGACAGGTAAACAATTCCATATAAAAGCCATCAGCCACACTCACAGCACAACCAACTTAATGAGGAAAAAAAAAAAAAAATCCATCATTATAATAATACCAGCACAGAATAAGCTTGGCCACAGAAATAAACTGTCTTAGCTGTAAACATCTCATAGAAGACATCAAACACCTATTCCAACACTAGCCCACCCTAGCCATACCCAAACAACAACACAATATTTCTTCTTTGAGTGACTTTTGGGCCAATCTGGTGTCTGTTGCCAATTATCTTGGAGTTGTGAGTCTCCTGCAAGAGAGATCTGGGACAATGGAATGATTAATTGATCTCAATTTCTCATAACAAAGAAGTGGGTGACTGTATTGACAGTGAGCTAAAGCAGCATTGATTCAACAGAAGCCAGTAACTTGTCAACACTGTACACCTGTCATCCCTTTAGGTTCACAGGAGTGAAGTAGTTTGTTTAAGAGGTTATTCTCATAATGTAAAATCATGGACACATTGTATGAAGAGGGATGGGAGGAAAATATCAAGATGATTCTCAGCATTTCTAAAATTAAAAGAAATGTGCAGAAATGAAAGAAATAACTTATAAATACGTCAGAATGCACAGTGAACTTCATTGAGTTGAAATTGAAGATTTGAGGAATTTTGTAATTGGCAAAGAGCAAGTAGAGGCTACCTAGTAATTGGTAGGATTGGAATCCATATATATAAGAAGGTGAGTGTTGGTTCAAATCCAAGTATTAAACAAGGTAACATATCTTTTGGAATTGAGATTTGTGACTTGAAGAGCAAACACATGAAAAATCAGTTAACCTTGCTCAAAAGTCGGAATGTTTAGCAGAAAAGGGAAACAACACTTGGACAGAAGAGAGGGTTTAACTTCTCCTTAGAATAAAGGAAAGTTGTGTCAGGATCAAATAAATGACGAAAATATCAGTGAGTTATGAGTGAGAAGGTTGGTTTTGTAACCAACAGAAAGATTTGGTAATCTTCAGTGAGATAATGAAGCAGCAGCAAAGTGAAGTGTAAAATAGATTAAAAGGTTGGTGAAGGTTATTATGAAAAGAGAATATCTTGTCAGGGGTCTGATAGACAATTCCAGTTGTCATTGCTGGTGGCTGGAAAGAGGATCATGTAATTTCCTCATGAGAAATATTGAGAATATGAACTGTGGAATACTAGAAGAGAAATTACTTCCATAATTATGCAAAATAACTGAGGTGAGTGATTAGATCAAAGATGTGTTCAAGTTGTCATTATAAGAGGAATGGCTTATGCCCATGTTCATTTAAAATGGAGTTCAATTCATGAGCCTCAGCAAGATTATAAGGTCTTTGAAGATAGTGACAAGTTTCAGAATGTATGGATCTTGATTGCAGTGGTCAGCTCATTGAAGGGGGATGGACAAAGTTGATAAAGGAGATCTCTTGATTTAGGATAAGAGGGCATTAGGACCTGGACTAAAGTTCAAAATTACCATGTGCCTGAAGGATATGAAAAAATGTTTTCCCCATAGATCTGTAAACTCTTGTAATAGTGTAGGAATTGATGTAGCACAAATGGAACTGAACATGAATTTGAGATGACTTATAAATGATTGGAGAATAAGTCGTTGAAGGATGTAAAGAAGTGCAATTTTCTATATATAGACATAATCTGGAATAGTCTTGATAAATATAGCACAAGTTGGAACCAAACATGAAATTAAAGTGAGATATATAATTGGAGAAACCAGGACCCTACACTCCCGTCCTCTACGAGTATACTGTACATACATATTCCAATACTTGTTTCCCCCTTACAAGGGAGGTAGCCAAAGTCAAAGGCATAAATGAACTGTCATTTCATTCCCACATAATCCACACCCATTCACCACCCCTTCCTCCCTGTTTTCTTGGCTCCTCCTGGAAGATGGGTCATCTCTGTATCTTCCCCACTGCCCTGGGTCAGAAGCAATGTAGCAAGACACATCACATCCACAGCAAAGCTGCTTCATTTAATCGGTGACCCCCCCCCCGGTAAAGGGAAGCCTGGGAGAAATCCCTTCAAACTGTGTCAATATTCCTTCACCCCCAATTCTCCACCCACTCCCATGCATCACAGCATCATCCATACACAACCATTCTCCATTCACCCCTATCTTCTGTCTTCTCCCTTCCTCAACAGACATTCCCCTCTTTTCCAATCTCCCTTTTACCCTATCCATCCATCTCATCCTTGGTTACCCCCTCGTGTTCACTTCCTCCACCTATGCCTTTCACACCTCTTTTACTAATCTTTCTTCACTTATTTTCCATGTGTCCAAACCATCCCAGTACTCTTTCATCAACCCTATCTCTGAACTCCCTTTCCATCCCTGCTGTCCTCACCTCATTTTTCACTCTATCCAGCCTAGTAGCCCCTACCATAATTCTGAGGCACCTCATCTCAAACAAGTTTAAACTCCTCCCTTATGTTCCATGTTTCTGACCAATACAGCGCTGTTGGCACAATCACCCCTTCAAGCAGTTTCCTCTTAGCATCCATTCCCTAATGTTTATTTGTCATTACAGTTTTTAAACCACCAAGGCATTTACTTGCTTCTCTCAATCTACATTCTACCTCCACCTCTGCTTCTCCCTTTCCAGCCACATTCATACATAAATATCTAAAGCTATCCCTTAATGCTCACTTCCTCTCCCCTTGAACATCTCATCACCTTACTTTTATTCACATTTATCTTCAACTTCCTTCTTTAGCACACCTTCCCAAGTTCTGTCACTAACTTCCATAATTCCTCCTCTGATCCTGCCACAAACACAGTGTCATTAGTGGACCTGAGGCTGAGAAAATGGTATATCAAGAAAAAGGAAACAAAGTAGAAAAGGATGAGAAAGGAACAAATTAAAGTTAGCCTATACCAACATAGATGGAATGATTTCAGGACTGAATGAATTAAATGATTATCTGGCATTAGAAAAAACAAACATAATGGGAATAGTAGAAACTAAATTCGAACTAAAAGAGCAAATGGACTTAAGAAGAAATGAGAAACATAGAAAAGGAAAACTAATGTACAACAAAACAAATTTTGAGAAACTCAAAAAATTCTTTCGTAACGCAAACTGGGTAAAATTCCTAAATGAAAAAACAGGGATGGAAGAGAAATGGAATATACTAAAAGAAATTTATAATGAGGGAGTAAACAAATAAGTACCATAACAAAAGCAAGAAAGAGTATACATAAAAAGCTGGTACAACAAAAAATGTAATGAGGCTAAGGATAAAAGAGACAAAGCTTGGAAAAGATTGAAAAAAAAGAGTAAATGGCAAACATTCATCAAATTAAGAAATTATTATGTAAAAGTATGCAGAAATTAAAAGAGAAACTATGAAAGAGACATAATAGAAAATGCAAGGAACAACCTAAAATATTTTACAGGTATGTAAATGGTAAACTAAAAAATAAACAAGAAATGGAAAAGCAGCACCAGGGAAATTATGAATATACAGAAGAACTAGAAATGGCTGAAATTATGTGGAATCATTTCCAATCGGTATTCACAATTGAAGATTCACCTAACTGAGGGAGTAGAGAGAGAGAGAAATCCCCCCAATGAAGGAAATAACTAACACAGAAGGAAACCAGTGACTAAAAAAACCTTGATGTCAGAAAATCACATGGTCCAGATGGAATTGCAAATTGGATACTGAAAGAATGCATAGAGTTGACGGACAAAATATACAATATAATTAAATACTCAAAGAAGGAAAGGTACCACAGGACTGGAAAAAAACCCAATATTGTTCCAATATATAAAGGAAACAAGGAAGATCCAACCAACTACAGACTGGTCTCCCTAACAAGCACAGTAGTAAAAATATGTGAAAAAGTTATCAAAAGTAGATTGGTTGAATATCTGGAAGAAAAAACTACAGACGCTCCTCAACTTGCGTTTTAGTTACATTCGGAACGGCCAAACGTAAGTTGAAAATGAACGTAAGTTGTTACTGTACTATACATCCGTAAATTCTATTACCGTATCTTATAAAACACCCCTAAATCATTAATTATACACATAACATTGTAAAATAATAACATTAATTTTAAATAAATTAAATTCAAGCAACATAAATTGAGATGGTGGAGGAGGAGGAGGCAAGGCACGTTCAGTCTGTCGTTTGTGCCATGTAAACAATGGACGCAGCATCATGCGTAAGTATCGTTTGAACTACGGAGAGTGCACTAAACTAAAACATTCACTCAAAAAAAAAAGTTTACAATTTTTTTTTTTACAGTCAGTTCAAACGTAAAATCGAAAAACGTAAAACGAATGAACGTAAGTAGAGGAGCGTCTGTATACTGAATCCAAATCAGTTTGGATTTAGATAAAGATCATGTACAACAAACCTGATCTGCTTCTATTCAAGACTAATAGAAATAATACAAGAAAGGGATGGATGGGCAGAATGTGCCTTTCTAGACCTACAAAAGGCATTTGATAAGGTACCACACAAGAAACTAATAAGAAAAATAGAATTGATAGCTGGCATCGGAGGAAAATTATTGGAATGGATGGAAGACTGACTGGGAGAAAAATGAGGGTAGTAATTAGAGACAAATACTTGAATTGGTAATTGGTGTCCCGCAAGGTTCGGTGTTGGCTCCAATCATGTTTGCCATATATATAAATGACATGGATGGAGTAGAGTGTTATATGAATTTCTTCGCAGATGATGCAAAAATACTAAAGAAAGAACGGAGGAGGATTGTGAATCATTACAGTTAGACCTGGACAAAATCTGGAAATGGACTCAAAATAAAATCTGGAAATGGACTCAAAAGTGGGAAGTGAACTTCAATATCAAGAAGTGTAGCATAATGGAGTTTGGAAAAAGTAAAAATAGAATATCAAGAAATTATAAAATTGGTGAAGAAGTCAAAAAAGTGAACTCTGAAAGAGACCTTGGAGTAATAATCAGCAAAGACATGACACTGGACAAACATATAGATAAAATAGTCGAAGAAACCTTCAACCCGTTAAGGTCAGTGAAAGTGGCATTTGACTACTTGGATGAGGAAATTATTTTAAAGATATTAGTTACACTAATAAGACCAAAACTGGAGTACTCAGCAACACTGGACACCCAGTACTAAAAAGAATATAACGAAATTAGAAAGAATACAAAGAACAACAACAAAGTTGGCACCAACTCTCTCCAAATTAACATATGAACAAAGATTATCCAAATTGGAATTACCAACTCTGGAACAAAGAAGAGAAAGAGGAGATCTTCTGACTATAGAATCATGAAAGGAATGGAAATCTTAGATAGGAATGATATATTAAAATGGGACAATGGAAAAACAAGAGGACATGAAGAGTAACTCAGAAAGGATAACTATAGAAGAGATCTGAAAAAAATAAAAAATAAAATAAGATAGCTTCTCACATAGAGTACTGGATACCTGGAATAATTTAGATAGTGTGCAAACACTATTCAAGATTTTAAGAAAAAACTTGATGCTGAAAGATACAAAGACTGATCACCACGAGCATAGCTCTCTTCCCATATAATACAACTAGGTAAACAACAACTAGTTTATCTCTCCCTTTTCTCCATTTTCTTTAACCATCTCCAATCCATGACCCATTACCCATGCATTTACCTTTCCCACCACCCCATCCATGTATAAATTGAACAGCCAAGATGACAAAACACATCCCTGACGAAGTCCCACCTTTACCTCAAAC
This sequence comes from Oratosquilla oratoria, assembly GCF_046742065.1. Classification (NCBI taxonomy): domain Eukaryota; kingdom Metazoa; phylum Arthropoda; class Malacostraca; order Stomatopoda; family Squillidae; genus Oratosquilla; species Oratosquilla oratoria. Next base: position 65,350,873 of record NC_134779.1, read on the forward strand.
CACTCATTCTCTCAATTTCTAATTCTAACGCAGGCTCTACTACTGTTGTAAAAACTCTTGACTACTCTTAACAGTTTTCCTCTTATCCCCTATATCTGCAAAACCTCCCACAGTGCCTTTCTGTCTACCCTATCATAAGCCTTTTCCAAATCCATAAAAGCCCAAAAAGCATCCTTACCTTTTCCTAAAGCTTTCTCACATATCTCCCTTATCACAATTATCTGATCCACATGACCCCAACCTGTTCTTCATGAATCACTCCCTCTGTTCCTCTTAATCAAAACCCTCCCATAAGCCTTCCCAACTACACTTAACAAACTTGTACACTCATACTTGTTTCCTTTTTCCTTGTAAAGCAAAACTATACAGGCACTCTTCCAGTCCTCTGGCACTCTACCCTCTTTTAGACAAACATTAAAAAACCTCACCAGCCAGTTCACCATCACTATACCTCACTTTTTTAAGACACTCCACATGACACCCATCTAATCCAGGTGTCTTACTTGCTCTCATCATTTTGATAACTGCTTTCACCTCATTTTTCCTCTGTATTGAACATTAGGTAAATATGACATGCATGCACAAATGCACATCATGAATTTATAGCTAGGTATGATAGATTGGAGAGTAGATGTGACTCAACAAGCATAGGTAGATGCACACATATTGACACACACAACAAACTATAGACCAGTCTCCCTTACAAGTGCAATAGCCAAAATTTGTAAGTTATCAAAAGTAGATGGAGGAGAACAATATACTAAATCTGAGATAATTTGGATTTTGACAGGGAAGATCATGTGCCACAAATTTGATCTGTTTCTATTTAAGGTTAATAGATATAATGCAAGAAAGGGATGGATAGGCACTGTGCTTTCCTGGACATACAAAAGGCATTTAATAAAGTAACATAAAAAATTATTAAGAAAACTCTAAACAACAAGATGTATACATGGAAAATTATTGAAATGGATGGAAGATTTCGTGCATGGAAGAAAAATGAGTGGTGCTCAGAAAAACTACTTAGAAAGAAATGATAAGTGGAGTCCCACAGGGTTCAGTACTGGCTCTGATAATGTTTGCTATATATGTAAATACACACCCACACATGTCTTGATGGTGCAGTGGTACCCTTTGCAACTGCTAATCCAGCAATCTGAGTTCGATTCACACCCAAGACTGAAATGATTTCAGCGTCATAGCACTGTGAGCCGGCACTCCAATTCTCACAGGAAGGAGTTGGGTGTGTATAAGGTCACTGCATTGCCCAAAGATTGGCATATATGAGCTATCGATCACAAATCCAACACAATCCGAGACCATAGTAAATTACACACACACAGACAATGCAAATCTATACGGCTTGGTGATGCAGTTGGTAGAGTTCCTGGCAGCCACTACAGTGGTCTGGGTTTGAATCCTGCCCAGGGCTGGAATAATTTCAGTATCGCTGCACTGCGAGTTGTTACTCCAACTCTCGTGGGTGGGGAGTTGGGTGTGTGTGTGTGTAAGGTCTCAGTATTACCCATAGATTGGTCATATGTAAGCTCTGAACTCTCTTCTGGGAGGGAAATAGCTGTTGATCACATGTCCAACATGGGATCCAAGACCACACAGAAAATTACTGAAATGGATGGAAGATTTCTTGCATGGGAGAAAAATGAGAGTGGTGTTCAGAAATAAAAATTCAACCTGGGAAGAAATGATAAGTGGAGTCCCACAGGGTTCAGTATTGGTTCCAATAATGTTTGCTACATATATAAATGACATGGATGAAGATGTAGAATGTTACATAAACTTCTTGGCAGACAACGCAAAACTACTAAATAAAGTAAGTAGAGAAAAATACTGAATCGCCACAGAGATACCTGGACAGTCTGGGAATGGAGTCAAAAGTAGGAAGTGAACTTCAACATTAAGAAATGTAGTATAATGTAATTTGGAAAAAATAAAAAAAAGAATATTAGGACAATATAAAATCAGTACTAAGGAAGTAAAGTTAGTTCCAAAAAGGACCTAGGAGTAATTACCACTAAAGATGTCCCAAAACAAGCATATAAACAAAATAGTCTGAGAAACCTACAATTTATTAAGATCAATAAAGGTGACTTTTAATTATTTGGATGAAGTAATGGTACAAAAAAATACTAGTCACACTCATAAGACCAAAATTGGAGTATGTTGCAACACTATGGACACCCAGTACAAAAAAAAATATATATATAAGGAAAATAGAATCCAAAGAGCAACAACAAAGATGACCCCAACACTTTCATAACCAACATACAAACAAAGATTCTAAACTGGAACTACCAACCCTGGAACAAAGAAGAGAAATTGGTGATCTATTGGCCATTTACAGAATTATGAAAGGTATGGAAGTCCTTGACAGAGAAGACTTATTAAAGTGAGATGAAAAAAACAAAAACAAAAAAACCATATATATATATACCAAGGCTTTTTTCCCCTTACAAGGGAGGTAGCCAAAAAGGGAAAGGCATAAAATCATTTCCACCCATTCCATCCCTGAATACACTCCCCACCCCTCCATCCTCCCTCTTATCTGAGCACCTCCTGGATGACGGGTCATCCCTGCACCTTGTCCACTGCCCTGGGTCAGAAGCAGTGTCGCAAGACACAGCACATCCACAGCAAGGCCGCTTCATTAAATCGGCGACCCCCCCACTCCGTCCCCCCATTGCATAAAAGGAGAGGACGGGGAGAAATCCCTTCGGGCTGCGTAAAATTTTGCTCGAAAAAAAAAAAAAAAAAAACGGGGGACATGAAAAGAAACTCCAAAAGGATAGTTATAGAAGGGACCTGGAAAAAAATCACACAGAGTGGTGTATGTGTGAAACAAATTGGATGGAACAATAGTGTGTGCAAACACCATACAAGAATTTAAGACCAAACTAAATGTTGCGAGATACAAAGACAGGTCACCACAAGCATAGCTCCCTTTCCCATATAATACAACTAGGTAAATACAAAACTATTCTATAGATATGTGAATGGCAAATTGAAAAACAAGCAAGAAGTAGAGAAACTACAAGGGAACATGGAATACAGAGAAGCTAAAATGTTGGAGGTCATGAACAAACATTTCAAGTTGGTTTTCACTGGAGAAAAAGTATGGCACTGTGATGAATGGTGAGAAGTGAGATCCTCCCAGATGGGGGAAATAACAGCAATATGAGCTTAGATAATAGACTAAATAACAAGCCTTGATATCAGGAAATCAAACAGCCTGGATGGAATTGCAAACTGGATACTAAAGGAGTGTAAAGAAGAATTGGTAGGCAAAATATATAAGATGTTCACGTAACGAAGGAAAAATACCAGAAGACTGGGAAAAGGCCAACATACCAATATATAAAGGAGGAAACAAGGAAGACCCAACAAATTACAGACTGGTTTCCCATACAAGTACTGAAGCCAAAATTTGTGAAGTTATCAAAAATAGACAAAACATCTGGAGTAGAACATACTAAACCCAAGACAGTTTGGATTCAGGCAGGGAAGATGATGTGCGACAAATCTGATCTGTTTTTACTTAAGACTATTAGATATGATACAGGAAAGGGACAGATGGGTTGATTGTGCCTTCCTAGATCTACAGAAAGAATTTGATAAAGTGCCACATAGAAAACTATTAGGAAAATTGAAAACCAATGGATGGAGGATTTCTTGCATGGAAGAAAAATAAGAGTAGTGCTTAGAGATTAGGGTTCTATTTGGGAAGAAGTGATTAGTGGAGTTCCACAGGGATCGGTACTGGCTCCAATAATGTGTGCTGTTTATGTCAGTGACATGGACAGGGGTGTGGACAGTTACATGAGCTTCTTTGCTGATGACTCAAAGTTGTTGAGAAAAGTGAGCACTGAAATAGACTGAGTCACTGCTGAGATATCTGAACAAAATTTGGGAATGGAGTCAAAAATGGGAAGTGGACTTCAACATTAAGAAATGTAGTATAATGGAATTTGGAAAAAGTAAAAACGGGATATCAGGACATTATAAAATAGGTGAAAAGGAAGTAAACAATGTGGGATTTGAAAAAGACCTGGGGATAATCATCACAAAGGACATGTCCCCTGATAAATAAACAAAATTGTCAGAGAAACCTACAACTTGCTGAAATTAATAAAAGTGGCATTTACTTACATGGACAAAGAAAAGGTGAAGAAAATACTAGTCACACTGATACGACCAAGACTGGAGTACGCAGCAACACTATGGTTACCCAATATCAAAAAGAATATAAGGAAAGTTAAGAGAATCCAAAGAGCAACTACAGAGATGGCCCCCACACTGTCAGAACTAGAGCTACCGACCCTGGAACAAAGAAGAGAAAGAAGAGACTTGTTGACCATCTATAGAATCATAAGAGGTATGGAAGTCCTTGACAGAGAAGACTAAATTGGGATACAAGGGGACATGGAAGGAAGCTCGAAAAGGACAGTTACAGAAGAGACCTGAAAAAGAACAGCTTTTCTCACAGAGTGGTGGATGTATGGAGCAACATACATACATATAGCAAAGGCTTTTTCCCCCTTACAAGGGAGTTAGCCAAAAAAAACAAAGGCATAAAAATGCCTCACCCATTCCATCCCCAACATACTCCCCTCTACCCTCCCCCTTATCTTTGCGCCTCCTGGATGATGGGTCATCCCTGCATCTTGTATACTGCTCTGGGTCAGAAGCAGTGCTGCAAGACACAGCACATCCAAAACAAGGCCACTGCATTAAATCGGCAAAAAAGAGAAAGACAGAAAAAGAGAAGACCAGGAGAAATCCCTTCGGGCTACGTCAATTTATTTCTCATACATATTCCCCCCACTCCCCTCAATTCATCACAGCATCATCCATACACAACCATTCTCCATTCACCCCTATCTTCTGTCTTCTCCCATCCTTCCTCAACAGACATTCCCCTCTTTCCCAATGTTCCTTTTACCCCATCCACCCATCTCATCCCAGGTTGCCCCCTCATGTGTTCACTCCTTCCACCTCTCCCTTCCACACCTCTTTTACTATTCTTTTTTCACTCACTCTTTACATGTGTCCAAACCATCCCAATACTCTTTCATCAACCCTATCTCCCAACTCCCTTTCCACCCTTATTCTCCTCCTCACCACCTCATTTCTCACTATTCAGCCTAGTAACACCTATCATACTTCTCAGGCACCTCATCTCAAACATACAAAGATTGGAGAAATTATATCTATCAACACTGGAACAGAGAAGAGAAAGAGGTGATTTGTTGACCATTTACAGAATTATGAAAGGGATGGAAATTCTACATAAAGATGACTTATTAAAATGAGACAGAAGAGAATAAAACATGAAAAGAAGCTAAAGAAGACAGTTACTGAAGAGACCTGAAAAAAAATAGCTTCCCACATTGAGTGATTGATGTCTGGAACAAACTAAATGGAGAAACAGTGAGTGCCAAAACTATACACGATTTTAAGAATAAACTGGATGTGGAGAGATACGAGAACGGGTCACTACGAGCATAGCTCTCGTCCCATAAAATACAACTAGGTAAATACATTCAAACTCCTCTCTTCCTCTCTTATGTTCCATGTTTCTTCCCCATACAGTACTGTTGGCACTATCACTCCTTCATACAAAACAATATGGATTTAGACAAGGAAGATCATGTGCCACTAATTTGATTTGCTTTTACTCGAGGCTAATGGAAATAATGCAAGAAAGACCCCTCCACCAACGCAGATTCATGAACTGCATTTTTGTGTATTAGTGGTTCATGTATTGAAACACTGATGGCAGGGTAAAGTTTTGTGTATCCACAGGTTATGAGTGTTGCTATGAATTAGTGAATACAACCACTCCTCGTTTAACGACGACAATTGGGACCAGCGCGCCGTCATTAACTGAATTGGTTGTTAAGCGAAAGTGTATACATATACGTACATGTACTGTATGTACAATGTCCAGCAATACATGTATCTTTATTTTCGTGTATTTTCCCTCTTTTATACAGTACATTAAAGCTTTATTTACTGTTTATTTACGGTGGTTAGGTTCCTAAAATTACCGTATATGACCAAATCCGCGTATGCTGACATTCCATATTGAATACCGGGGTATTTTTTTAGTTTCGACCATGGGCGCAAAATAGCAATAGAAAATTAATTATTAATTTTGTAAATTAAAATGTATCAACGTAATATGCAATTTTGTGGGCGGAAATGAAAGTAAAAAATACCTTGCTACAAGCAAATATGCTAATGGACGAAGTCGGTAGCATAGGCTCGGGACGCCATCTTGTCGTCTGCCAACGTCTCTCACGACGACGACAACAAGGATGAGCCGGATGACAATGAATTTGCAGGTAATGATTTATTAAACACAGGTTAGGTTAGTTTAGCTTAGGTTAGACGAATTGATTTATCATCCTTTCATTTCTTCGACATCGACATCTATCATAACAAACATGGTGTACCATTCGTCACACCCGCTACACTACATAGCAGAACACCCACACACACCAAGAAACATTAAAACTACACCCAAAGACCTTTATTACACACAGATACTCTCTTCTCTTCCTCCACAACCACCAAATACCAGCCTCCGGAAACATATTCATAATCATATCACTCACCGCTCCATTAACACACTGAAAGACAACACACTGCTGCATGCCAGACCCCCTGATATCCATCCTTCTGAATCCTCTCTCCCACGTAAGGACAGAGTCCACTTGGCCAGACTGCGATGCGGTCACCACCCAGCACTTCTAAGCTACCAGAAGAGGCTGGACGACCGTGTTGTGAACAGCTGCCCAGGATGTAACACTTCACCCCATACCATACAACACATAATGGAAGACTGCATTATACACAATCATGCACGCAAACAACACAACATACACTCTATAAAGGATTTGTGGGAAAACCCAGTTTCGGCTGTGGCCTTCCTTGTGGAGACGGGACTGCTCGGACAGACAGTCTAGGGAACGACAACAACAACAACCATTCGTCCGACATGACTTCGTTACTTACGAAATCTGTTTTAGCATTTTTTTTTTCCGCTCACAAAATTGCATTTTACGTTGATACATTATAATTTACAAAATTAATAATTAATTTTCTATTGCTATATTGCGCCCATGGTCGAAACTAAAAATTTATCACTACCGATATATACTGTACCCCAGGTAGTTTTTGCAGCTTGCAGGAAATGTAGACCTAAGCTTCAGAACACTTTACCTCACAGCTAATATCCATCGTACAAGTTCATTTATAACATCATACAAATTTGCCTCAGCCAACTTAATTATCGTACACGACGTCGTAACTTCGGGAGATTTACGTGAAACGACGCCATAAAGCCCGTCGTTACTCTGAGTTGTCGTTAACCGAGTAGGTCGTTAAACGAGGAGTGGGTGTATTTACGCCTGACAGGCCATACAAGTAACACAGCTTCCTCAACTGTGGTTTTGTGGTTAGGGCTGTTCTCCAGGAATGAAATACCTGCAATCAGGAAGGGATGACTGAACAAAATTTTTCACCAGAATCACACCCAAAAAAAGGTCACTGTGGAAACTTGTAATCTATTGAAATGATAATAATAGAATTCTCCTCTATGGACAGACAGGATGAAGATTATCATAAACTTCTTTTGCTCTAGACAGGATTATGCTAGGTTTGTGTGGTGATATGGTTTAACGTCACAAACTCCCCCCTATCGGAAGGCTAGGATGGTTCCCTTTACAGAGGACTTTGCAGCGTGGAATTTAATGAACCATGCCCTTGATTCAACTTTGCCAGTGGCAGGACTCGAACCATCATCCCCTTGACCTTCGCCGCAAGTAATGACGCCCTAACCTCCTCTTTTTGTTGTAACAATACAAAAAGAAAGATGTAAACAAAATGAGAAAATTCTGAGAGGAGCCACAAAAATAATTCCAGAGCTTTCTGATGAATTATATAGATACTGAATATTCTGGAACTGCCAACAGTAGATAAGAGAAGAAAAGTGATCTAGTAATGCTTAGAGCCATGAAAGGTGTGGCCATAATAATGAGGACCTATTAATGTGGGAAGAGACTGTTTAGTCAAACATTAGAAAAACTGGATCTCCTTTCATTAGAAGCAAGAAGAAAGGTGGCATGATTGTTGTGTTCAAAACAGTCAGATTAGCAGACAGAATTGATCAGGATTTTTTTTTTTTTTTTTTTTTTTGGGGGGGGGGTGAGGGGAGAGAGATGAAAGGTTAAAAGGCAAGGTATCTGAAGGATACAGTAAAAGCTCTCTTATCCGGCATCACTGGGACCAAAGGCATGCCGGATACTCGAAAATTCCGGATACTTGAAGGGGTTGCTAAAGTAAGTGAAGGGGTACAGAAATATGTCTACAATCACCCCCTTTACTCACTATTAATGTCAGTTAACATATAGTATCACATACCATAACATAAACAAAGCATCACATGATTGCGGCGTCACCACCTCACTCGCCAACATACAGTTCATCACTAGACACTAACCTTCTCTGTACTTTTCTGAAGGGGTTACTAAAATAAGTGAAGGGTTACAAAAACACTATGTCTACAATCAACTCATTTTATTCACTATTAACAACATTTAACATAACATAAACATTTAACTTAACATAAAAAAGCACATAAACAAAACCACCTTACTCGCCAACATCCAGTTCATCACTCCAGGTTATCACTATCCTCTGTATTTGTTTGCCACTCTATTTCCCTTACAACCTACTTTAAAATAGTTTCTTATGTCAGCTTGTTTGCAGCTCTTTCCTCTTCGCAATAAAACTCATTCTGAATGGAGTGAAGAGACATAATATCTCGGGTGGACGTATAGGTGCACTGCTCTGCAAACTTAACAAAGACAGCATTTGCAGCATCTTTTCATGCCACCTTAGGCTCAGGGTCATCTTCTTCCTCACTATCTGCCTTTGTCATCTTCTCAAGATTATCTTCAATTACCGCATTGATAAGTTCCTCATTAGTTAGAGTGAATGTTACCGCTTCGTCTTTGTCCACATCCACCCACTCTTTTAGCACCTCATAATACGCTAAGTTTAGCACCACCACCCATCTCACTCAACTCATTCACCACTGAATTTCTCTTGCTACCAAACCCTTCAAAGTCAGAATCATCCGCCTCTTCAAACATGATCAAGGGATACAATTGATGCCAACATTGCATCAAGGTTTGTTTTTTGACATCCTGCCAAGCTAACGAAGTATGAAGATAGCGTCTTTTACATTAAATTTTTTTTTAACTCAGGGATTGTACTGTCATCATAATTCACAAGCTTATGGAGGAAACTTTTACAGTTATTAATTTTAAAATTCTGAATTACACCCTAATCCATGGGCTGGATGATACTGGTTACATTCGGGGGTAAATAAAGAGCAAATATTTTTTCCACCACAAGTTCTTCAGCTGGCGGATGTGCTTTGCAGTTATCCAACAACAACACCACTTTACTGTCCTGTGGGAGCCCTTTCTTTTTCAAATTTTCCTTAACCGAGGGAACAAACAAATGCTTAAACCAGTGAATAAATATTTCTGAATTCATCCAAGCACTACATTGTGCTTGATAATCAACAGGCAGGTACGTGATGTTCTTAAAACAGTGTGGTTTTTTGTACTTGCCTACCACACACAACTTTATCCTGTGAGTTCCTGCCATATTTGCACAGCACAGTCAGTCGATCCTTGCTGTGCTTGAATCCTTTGAGAGACCCCTCTGCCTCGCTTGCAAGCTTTGTTTTCAGAAGACAGTGGTAGAAAAGCCAGTCTCGTCTGCATTGTAAACCTGGTCCGGGGTCAGTCCATGCTCCTCTACCAATTTGGCAAACCTATAAGATATAAAAACAGAGAACGTGAATTAGAGAAAGAAATGATAAGAATGGAGAAGAAAAAGAAGGATAGGAGTAAAACATCTGATGGTATAAATCATGTTAGCATGGGCTAGGCCTAGGCCTATTTAATGCTAAACTAGCATAAATTTAACAATCCTTACCTGTCGATAAACTCGTCAGCCGATGGTTGATCTGCAGATTTCGATTCACCAGCAATGTCCAGCTTCCTTATTCCATGCCAAGTCTTGAATCGGTGTAGCCAACCATCTGAGAACTGGCATGTTTCCACTTCACCCATCTTCTTTGCTAGGTCGCGTCCTTTTTCTTGCAGCATGGGGCCTGTTATTGATACTCCTATAGATCTTTTCAGGCAAAACCACTTGTACAACACTTTGTCAATCATGTCCCCACGCTGATATTGTAAAGTGTGATGGTTTTCAGCAGCTTTTGGGGTATATGTCCCCTTCATAAACTCACATAACTTCTTCGATTGGGCCTTTATATCGTAGATGGTTCATGAGCCTAAGCCGAATTTGTCCATGAGTATTTTTCTGTTTTCCCCTTTCTCTAAACATTTGCAAATGTCCACCTTCTGCCTAAGTGTAAGCACAACACGTTTCCGTTTATCAACTTTGGGCATGATGAAAGTTTACAGGGGAACACTTGAGGAAGAATGTAGCTGAACTGAGCGGAGACAAACACAAACGTGGCACGTGAAACTGAACAGCGTGGGCAATGGGCTGTGGCGGGTGGTGTGAAACTGACCCAGACAGTGGTGCGCTCTGTTGACAGTGGAACAAGTAAAGCCTCGTGCGGGAAATTTTATCAATTTGTATTGATTTCTTATAGATTTTTATATATTTTAATGCTCGGAAAAAATATGCCGGATACTTGAAGTTGCCAGATACCTGAATGCTGGATAAGAAGGCTTTTACTGTATCAAGAAACATAACTTTCATTACAGAACAATGGGAGAGAGGAAACCATCAAATCAGGAAACTTATCTTAAAACCAAGTTTGACAGATGGAGACAGAAAGAGGACCTCGCAAGTGTAGCTCTTTTCCTGTGAAATATACATATATATACATACATACATACATATACCAAGGCTTTTTCCCCCTTACAAGGGGGGTAGCCAAAAAGAAAAAGGCATAAAATCATTCCCACCCATTCCATCCCTGAATACACTCCACACCCCTCCACCCTCCCTCTTATCTTAGCACCTCCTGAATGACGGGTCATCCCTGCACCTTGTCCACTGCCCTGGGTCAGAAGCAGTGTCGCAAGACACACAAGAAGAGAGGAGTTTGAATGTGTTTGAGATGAGGTGTCTGAGAAGTATGATGGGGGTTACTAGGCTAGATAGAGTGAGAAATGAGGAGGTGAGGAGGAGAACAGGGGTGGAAAAGGAGCTGGGAGATAGGGTTGATGAAAGAATATTAGGATGGTTTGGACACATGGAAAGAATGAGTGAAGAAAGACTAGTAAAAGAGGTGTGGAAGGCAGATGTGGGGGGAGTGAACATGAGGGGACATCCTAGGATGAGGTGGATGGATGGGGTGAAGGGGGCTTTGGCGAAGAGGGGAATGTCTGTTGAGGAAGGACGGGAGAGGACAGAAGACAGGGGTGAATGGAAAATGGTTGTATATGGATGATGTTGTGATTGCATGAGGTGGAATGGGCGGGTGGATGGGGGGTGAGGTAGTATGTGTAAGCAAAATTTGACGCAGCCTGAAGGGATTTCTCCCCGTCCTCTCATTTTATGCAATGGGGGGACGGAGAGGGGGGGGTCGCCGATTTAATGAAGCGGCCTTGCTGTGGATATATATACAAATGGCTTTTTTACCCCTTACTAGGGTGGTAGCCAAAGTGAAAGACTTAAATCCATTGCCACCCATTTCACCCCCACATACTCCACTTCCATTAATCATCCCTCCTTTCCTCTTTCCTTGGTCCAGGATGATGGGGCATCCCTGTATCTTGCCCAGCCTTGGGTCAGAGGCAATTTAGCAAGATACAGCACATCCACACCAAGGTCGCTCCATTTAATCGGTGACCCTCCCACCTCCATCCCCTCACAAAGAAAAAGAGATGGGGAGAAATCCCTTCAGGCTTCATCAAAATATTATTCACACATACTCCCTCACCCCTCATCCCCCACCCACTCCCTTCTGTGCATCACAGCATCATCCATACACAACCATTCTCCACTCACCCCAATCTTCTATCTTCTCCCTTCCTCAGCAGACATTCCCCTTTCCCAGTGCCCCTTTTATCCCATCCATCCATCTCATCCTTGTGAAATATAATTAGGTAAATATACACATCAGCAGGAAAACAAAAGGATTCAGACTAAAACTACAGAAGACCTGGGGAAGAAAATGTAAAATATAGTTTTTTAAGTAGGATGGAATGAATTGCTACCAGAAATATTAGAGGCATAAATCGTACAGAATTTTAGAAAAGTCATGAAGGCTTATTAAGAGACAAAATAAACATAGGTAAACAAAAAATTAGATAAAATAAATGAATAAACAAATGAATAAGATAAATGAAAGTCAGGAGGGAAAAGAGAAGGAGGCACTTAGACACTTATTAATCCAGACTTTATATGATAGAGGAAGTAAAAAGAAAATGTGTATCAATTTACAGTAAACTACATGCTGCACTTGTCAATAACATGCACATTGGGTAAGTCATAGTAACAAACTGATACTAAACCAATATGGATAACAGTCCAGTGTTTCTTCATGGAGATATCAATGGTAGGGCCAGAGGACCATTGGTAGCTGTTATAGGGGTCTGCCAAGATCAGTGCATAGACCACTGGCACAGAAGGGGGAACTTAAAAATTTTGTAGCATGCAGCAGTTTCTCTTCTCAGGACTAGGGCTTGCTGAAATGTGACACCTCTGAAATGTGGTAATGTAGCCCAGGGTTTGCAGTATCTAGCTATAGAAACAAATAGATTCTCTCCCTCTCCCAAGTGATTGAAGATTCCCAGAGAGAGTTGACAGAGCTGCGATTTGTGAAATTTGAGGCAAAAATAGTTATTATTTGCAGATACTAAAAGGGGTCATGAATGAAAAGGGAGGTTTCAAGTATTTTTCCCCTGAAAAGGGTAGATTTCTGGAGACCATCCCCTTCTAAGGCTGTAGTCATGATAGTTTTCCATACCAGTTATGAGCAGGGAAATCCATACATACATATGATTAAGGATGAGGGGTACATAAGGTCATAGGAACAAATTAAGTAAGACCTCAGGTCTAAAGGATGTGAAGAAATAAAATTTTCCATATAGATGTAGAAATACTTGGAATAGCTGAGAAAGCATAAACAGTACATAAATTCAAATCTAAATACGATAATTGGAAATCAAGGATTTAGATTAACTTGGAAAAGTACATGAATATGAGGCTAAGTGTTAAAAAAAAAAAAAAAAGGAGAGTTGGAGATTGAACCCAATGAGCATTTACTTTATTGTGTACTGCAGTTAGGTAAATACATACATGATAACAAAAATCACATCAATGCATTACTCAAAAAATGCAGAAAAACCACACCGAAGATATCCCTATAAGAAGAAAGTGCTCATTCTTAGTCTATTATTTCCCTTATGGCTTTTCTGAATATGTACATGAACGTGAAGCTAGGTATGATAATAGAGTAAGAGACAGGACCTGTGAGAGTTGCTCCTTTCCTGTATACTACAGTTAGGTAAATACATACACCATAGGGCCTTTCCCCTCCTTTAATTTGGGAAGTTTATAACTTTGTCATGATTATTTCACAGATTTGGGTCTTGGTATGATCTAAGATGTGTGAAATATAATTGAAATAGCCATCAGTCAATGAATGGGCTTCTTTAAATCCTTAATTCCCTAAGATTGTCATGGCCCATGGTGTTGTGGACTTGTTCATCCAAAGTATACAGCATTTTCAATATTCATGCATAAGAACTAAGATCCAAGTCTTAGTTGTTTATACTCCTTGTCTTGCTGTACAGGTTTTAGACATGGACTCTAAATGGTGACTTGAAGAGATCTCTGGTATCAAGTATTTTCAGAAAGTCTTGGATATCACTGGAATAACCTTATCAAACCAGTAATTTTTCCATGGGACTCAGTCAAGGCCTATTACCAGCATAATTCATCAAAATCTGGTCCATCTGTATGGGCATTTGGCATGCTTCCCAGATGTTGATCCCTATCAGAGATGGCTCCAATAGACAGTCCTCAGTAGAGGACACATGGGGAACAACCACAGAACTCATGGTTGGAGCAGTTTCAGTGTTCTTGTTGAGAATTCTTTGGAATGGGAAGGGTGACTGTATGGGGGCTTGCTCCAAAATCTATGGAGAATGATGTCAGTGTATGAATGATATTCCCCCAACCACCCCCACCCATTGGTGCTCATATACAAATTTTGATTTGGACAGTGGCAGGTAGTTTGATCTGGCTAAGGTGAATGTTTGAGTAAATGGGTCTTATTAATTGAGGCTCCATTTTTTATCAAATTTATTCCAACAGCTGAATGAAATTACCCAGCAGCAGCAGCAAAAAAAAAAAAAAATGTGCTTGGAATAAAAGTTGTTTTGGCCAAGTTGTCAATATTTATTTTGTGATAATTATCAGAAGAAAAAATGTACAGTAGAAACTTGGATAATGAATCTTAAACCAAAATGTTTGCTAACCAAAATTATGCCACACACATCAAATCACTACTGAACTGGTGGAATTGTGTGTATTTACACATATTAGTACCCAAAAATATTCTTCATCAACATTCCCTCTAAGCTGTGCACATGTATGCATGCACATATGTTTTACAACTAGCACACATGAAAAAATGTGCACACACAAGGTTTTCAAATTATATTAAAATCCATTCAATAAAGAAGTTCCACTCAAACATCAACTCGTACATTTTTTTAAATATGGTAACTTGCCAACTGTCAAACCATTTTTTTTTCTTTATTTATTTATTTATTTATTTTTTCCCTTTCTTCTAACTCTAGTACTTCCATTGCAAATGAAATGACTTTGCTGCCATGGGTGTGCACATACTTCTCAGAGAGGGTAAAGTTTGCACACAAGCCAATTTCTGCACACGGCAAAAAATTAGAGGGAACATTGTTGTTTTATTAATAGAGACAAAATTTGTTCCCAAAACTTGTTTATTAACTGATTTGATCATTAATTGGAATGTTTGCTATCTGAGGTTTAATTGTATTTGATTAAATGAAGAGAACGACTGGAAGCAAGCACACACAATTACAAAATGAGATTCACTCTTAGTAATTTTACTGTAAGGAATGATAAATCTTTTCTCCAGATTCATCATTGTATTATATTGATCATTATTATTTTTTGTGCAACTTGATTTTTTATTGACAGTATGTTCCCATGATGCAGCTGTTTTTCAGTACTCACAACTAGATCTCTTCAAGAAGTCACTTGAATATCAAGATATTAAAAGATACAAGATTGATCCAGTCATAGGTTTATACTTTGACAAGATGGGCAATATGTCTTGTTGCAATCAAAGCTTCATATGCTGTTTATGGACATACCAATTCAGAATAAAATTTCTTGTTATGGTGAGTATTAACCTACCTCTGTAATGGAGCATACATTAACATATGAACCAATAATGATTTTTTATTTATTTATTTATTTTTTCAGTTTTGGAATAATCCATAATGCCCTAGCTATGATATGTATCATTTCCTTACCTCCCCTTCTGTCAGTTTTGTGCAGATATACTTTGCTTGAAAACATTTTATTTTTTATAATGGTTATTTCTGTACAGTTGTACTTGATTAGAATTATGAAATATCAAAGTTTTGTACAAAATTATTACTGTACTGGAGCATAGATCTTAAGGATCTGTTTTTCAATTGAACAAAACTGTAAGGAAATAAGTCAGCAAATTAAATTAATTCCTCCATATAAACACTTTAATAATTATAAGTTAAGTTGAATAAAGTCATGAAGTCATCTAGTTAGTGGCTTAGAACAGACCCATACTAATACAACACAAACAAAAGTACATTATGTTTTTCTGGAGAGATCTGTGGAAGGTCCAAAGACAGTTGATCACTGTGGGGCTGCAAGTCAGTGAAATATGGGGAATAATGATTTTATCATAAAAAGTATGCCTAGCAACCTCACAGCAGGTATTTAATATAACAATGGGTTTTTCCCTCTTACAAGGGAGGTAGCCAAAAAACAAAGGATAAAAATCCTCTCCCACCCATTCCATTCCCACATACTCCATTTCCATTGACCCCCCTCCTTCCCTCTTGTTTTGGCTCCTGGATGATGGGTCATCCCTGCATCTCACCCACTGCCCTGGGTCAGGAGCAATGTCGCGAGACACAACTTATCCACAGCAAGGCTGCTTCATTTAATCAGTGACCCCTCTCTATCCCCTCATACAGAAAGAGAGTAGACAGGAAGAAATCCCTTCAGGCAGAGTCAAAATATCATTCACACTTCTTCCCTCACCCCCCATCCCCCACCCACTCCCTTCCATGCATCACATCATCATCTATACACAACCATTCTCCACTCAACCCTATTTTCTGTCTTCTCCATTCCTTCCTCCACAGACAATCCCCTCTTTTCCAGTGCCCCCTTTTTCCCATCCATTCATCTCATTCTTGGTCAGTCCCTCATGTTCACTCCTTCCACCTCTGCTTTCCACAACTTTTTTACTAATCTTTCTTCACTCATTCTTTCCATGTGTCCAAACCATCTCAATACTCTTTCATCAGCCCCATCTCCCAACTCTCTTTCCACTTCAGCTCTCCTCCTCACCTCCTCTTTTCTCACTCAATCCAACCGAGTAACCCCTACCATACTTCTCAGGTATTTCATCTCAAACACATTCAAACTTCTCTCTTCCTTTTTTATGTTCCATGTTTCTACTCCATTTAGTGCTCTTGGCACAATCAGATAGATACTTGGAACAAATTAGACAACAAAACAGTGTGCAAACACTATTCAAGATTTTAAGAAAAAATTTGATGCTGAGAGATACAAAGATGGGTCACCACGTGCATAGCTCTCTTCCCGTATAATACAACTAGATAATACAATCTCCTCTTAGCATCCATTCCTAAATGTCTATTTCTCATAACACTTTTCAATCCAACAACGCATTTACTTGCTTCTCTCAACCTACATTCCACCTCCACTTCCACTCCTCCCTTTCCTGCCATATTCTCACCCAAGTATCTAAAACTATCCACTTCCTCCAGTCTCTTTCCCTTGATACTTCCAATTTGCTGCCACATTCTCCCCTTGTACATCTCATCACCTTACTTTTACCCACATTTATCTTCAACTTTCTTCTTTTGCACACCTTCCCAAACTCTGTCACTGACTTCCTTAATCCCTCCTTGGATCCTGCCACAAGTACAGTGTCAGCAAACAACAACTGGCTTATCTCCCACTTTTCTCCATTTTCTTTAACCATCTACAATCCCCCGACCCATTATTCCTGTGTTTACCTCTCGCTTCACCCCATCCACATATAAATTGAATAGCCTAGGCGACATAACACATCCCTGGCAAAGTCCCACCTTTACCTCAAACCACTCACTATCTCCATTTTTAATTCTAACACAGGCTCTATTACTCTTGTAAAAATTCTTGACTGCTCTTAACAGCTTTCCTCCTATCTCATATATCTGCAATACCTCCCACAGTGCCTTCTTACCTATCCTGTCATAAGCCTTTTCCAAATCCATGAAAGCCCCAAAAAAACATCCTTGCCTTTTCCTAAAGCTTTCTCACATATCTCCCTTACCACAAAAATCTGATCCATGCAACCCCTACCTGTCCTAAACCCACTGTTCCTTACCAATTACTCCCTCTGTTCCTCTCCTAATCCTCTCAATCAAAACCCTCCCAACTATAACAAACTGATCCCTCTGATACTACTACACTCACACTTGTCCCCTTTTCCCTTGTAAAGTGGAACTATACAGGCACTCCTCCAGTCCTCTGGCATTCTACCCTCTTTTAGACAAACATTAAACAACCTCACCAGCCAGTCCACCATCACTGTGCCTCCCTTTTTTAGACACTGCATGACACCCATCTAACCCAGGTGCCTTACCTGCTCTCTTCATCTTTAATTGCTTTCACCCTGTCTTTCCTTATTTTTCCTCATACCTCACTGTCATTTTCTTAGCACTTCCCACTGCAACTATCTTTCACTCCCTATCCTTCACATTTAGCAACTCCCTAAAATACTCATCCCATCTTCCTCTCAGTGCTGTCTCTTCCCTTATCATCTCTCCACCTGCACCTTTTACCTTTTCTTATCTACTTGATTCACCTCCTCTTCCTCTCTTAATTTCCTTCCAAAACATCTTTTCATTACTTTCAAAATTTTCACTCACTAAATCTTCCTTCTATTTCCTCCCATCATCCTTGTTCCACACACCAACTTTGCACACTTTGTGATTGAACCATCCCCATTCCTCCTCCACTCCTGGTTCTACTCTATCCTTTACTGCCTCCCACTCCTCTCTCAGCTTCTTCTTGTACTCCTCCTTTTCTTTCTCATTTAAGCAGTTTATTCTAAGTACCTCCCTACATTCTCTCTTTTTCCTCTTTCTCTATCAATCCTCCACTCTCAACTTACCTAAACACTGTATTTGCTCACAGCAGGTAACAGTTGAGAAGTTAAACAAAAAGGTAAATGAGTGATGAAAAATTAATTATTAATGCAGTAGCATGCTGGAAGTCTCGTAAAGTGAGGAAATGACGTAAGAGATGCTTACATGTAAAGCTGTCACTTTTTTCCAATGTGCTTGTACTGGAAAAGAAGGTGTGCTTAGACTGCCACTTCCATTATAAAGCTCTCACACACACATGTTCAGGAGATAAAGGAGGAAGAGAAAGGTGACAAAGGACCTCTTGGCCTGGGGGAGGAGAGTATGAAAAGTTTATGGTTAAAAAAAAAAAAAAAAGTTCAGACATGTAAATTCCTGTGTTAACCTAGGGAAAGACATAATGCAGGCTGAAATCATACATGATTTTCAAATGAGGTATAATATTTGCATGTGCTGGTATCATAACAGGAAGTGTGTTGGTCTTGTATTTGCTTAGTTGTGGGTTTGAATCCTGCATGACTGTGATTCCCAACAGTGACTATTACCTGCCCTAACATTCCAAGTGCATAGGACAAAAGTGATTGCTTCAGCTGCAGTTATGCGCCTCCTAGTGGAGGCTCCTCACCACTTGTAATAACTGGAAATTAAGCAAGAAGGACCCCATGAGTGTAGCTCATTGGCAGTTTTCTGAAACATCACGTACAGTGTCACCTGCTTTAATGTTTTTTTTTATTATCATTATTTATTATATATTTCTATTTATTTATTTCTATTTCATTTCTTTTTTTTTTAGTCTAAATAGAACAGATGAAGTTCATCCCCTATTGGCATTGTAATGAGAAAAGGACTTGGCAAACTTGATAAAAATATTTAGATTTTTTCAGCTTCCTTTCATGAACCTATCTCTTATTGTTCTTCCTCATCACTGCCTTCCTATTTAGCTTCCAGTGTCAGGATCTGTTAAACTTACAATGATCTGCTGGTCAGGCTGCCCAGTCATCATCACCAGACTGGATTATGCCACTAACAGTCAGCAGTCTGATGTTGTATTGTTTAGAATTCCCAGGCTAACCATCTAAGAATGCACATGGTTCAGTTATGTTGATATGTTTGTAAGATATCTTGGTCTTTCTAATATCAATGGACTTGTTAAAGGCTTCCTGTTTGAACACTGCACCACAAAGCACTTATATAATACTGTTGACCTCAGTCAGCTTAGGATTTTTCATAATTTTTTGCTGGATTGAATAAATTGCTCAAAATTTGTCGACAAAGTTGTAGAGTTTACAATTCTGTTTCTTTAAATTACAAATCATGGAAGAGTTCACATTGAGCTCTTCCTTTCATTTCTTTCATGAGACACCAGCTTCCAATTTATTCAATACCTGGCTTGCTAGTGTCTCAGGCCCAGTCCAAAGACCAGGTGCTACCCTCCCAGGGGTCACACCTCTCTGGGGAGGTGGGAATAAGATGTTTCCACTTGTGGACTTCTTGAATAGCTTGTTTGAGTGATATCTCTCCTTAGGGGAAGGGCATCTTTCTCTTCTTGCTGTCCAAGGACTCCAGTGGTGCAGCCTCTTGCAGGCCAGACACAGCAGCACCCCAGACATCAACACAACATCTCTTATTTAAGTGACTTATGGCCTCACGTAGAGGATGTTGCTGGTTTCCCGGAGGCTGTGGGTCTTCTGCAAGAGCCCAGGGACAACAGGTTAATTGATTGATCTAGCTTTCTAGAAATGGGGAGCACCTTATGTGAGCACTTATTACAGAAGCCATTTTTAATGTTAAAAAAATAAGAAAATGAATAAACAAATAAACAGTATTTTGAAAAAATAGACAACTAAAAAAAAGTCTACTAAAGCCAAGACAAAGTTCATCATGAGTTCCTTATGCTTTCAGAAGTCAGTGTTCACAAGGATAGAAAAGGAGAGGGTTGTGTGGTGACCAAATACATGATAGATTCGTATGCACCACTTGTACCATTTTACCCATGGTTATAGTAGGTAGACAGTGAGCCATATGAGAGGAATAAAGCCTGTAATGTCACCACAAGATGGCTGACACTCGGTCCCCTTTTCAAAATGGCCATGTACCATACTATTTAGAATAAAAAATACATATACCAATAGCTTTTTCCCCCATACAAGGGTGGTAGCCAAAAACAAAGGCATAAAATTCACTCCCACCCATTCCATCCCCACATACTCCACCTCCACTCACCCCCCTCCCTCCCTCTTATCTTGGCTCTGCCTGGACCATGGGTCATTCCTGCATCTCACCCATTGACCTAGGTCAGAAGCAGTGTAGCAAGGCCACATTGACAGCAAGGCCAATTGATTTAATTGGCAACCCCCCCATTTCTGTCCCCTCGTGCAGAGAAAGAGGTCAGGAGAAATTCCTTTGTGCTGCGTCAAACTATCGTTCACACATACTCCCCACCTCCCCCATCCACTCTCTTCCATGCATCACAGCATCATCTATACACAACCATTCTCCACTCACCCCTATCTTTTGTCTTATCCCTTTCTTCCTCCATAGACATTCCCCTCTTTCCCAGTGCCCCTTTTACCCCATCCATCCATCTCATCTTTGGTCACCCCCTCATGTTCACTCCTTCCACACTTTTTACTAATCTTTCTTCACTCATTCTTTCCATGTGTCCAAACCATCCCAATACTCTTTCATCAACCCCATCTCCCAACTCCCTTTCCACTCCCATTCTCCTCCTCATTTCTCACCGTCTAGCCTAATAACCCCTACTATACATCTCAGGCATTTCATCTCAAACACATTTAAACTCTTCCTCTCTTATGTTCCATGTTTCTGCCCCATACAGTGCCATCGACACAATCACTCCTTTATACAATCTCTCTTAGCATCCATTCCCAATGTCTTTCTCATTACACTTTTTAATCCATCAAGGCATTTACTTGCTTCCTTCACGGAATGGGACTTTTTAAAAGTACCATAATATTAGGTTTACAGAAACATTAGTTGCCAAAAGAATGGACTCTTATCATGATAATCAAAAGTTTATGCGAGACCTTGAGCCTGGTCTGGAGATCAAATATCAGCCCTTTAATACTGCATCTCAATGTGGAAGTGAAGGTGTTAAGGAGTTTTGAAGACAGAGAGCAAGGATACGTTTCTCATTTGATATCTGACTTGTAGGACCATCACCTACAGGTACCTGTTATTAATCCTATATTAGTGAAAATGCAAGGTAAACACTGCAAAGCTATTTAAAGCCTGGGCAGTACTGTAAGTGAAATGCATTTATTCTTTCAGATAGAGAAATTTCTGAATTGATAGTTTTTATGCATCAATTCAGAAGTATAATGCATTTTCAAAGTAAAATTTTCCATAAAGGAAGTACTTTTTAAGTTCAATGATTTTCTGGATCATTCTTACTATACAGTGAGACCTCTCATTAATGGACGTTAATTAGCTATGTTTGCGGCGTTTTCGGTGTTTTGGAGTGGCTTTTGGGTGGCATAGTGATTGCACACACTAAACAACAGCACCGCAAACACAGCAAAAACACTGGAAACACAGGTAATTAATGTCTGTTAATGAGAGGTCTCACTGTATTTAGAAATTTTCATTAAGTAAGGATGCTCGCTAGCTGAGTGGGTTAGTGTCACTATTTGTGATGGAGGTCAAGATGATGGCAGTTTAAACTCCGCCATGAGTGAGTTAGACAGTACAAAGTCCTCTGTAGGGGCACTGTCCTAGCCTTCTGATAGAAGGAGCCCATGACATTAAACCCAGTCCTCTTATACAAATGTGTGTGTGTATGTATGCCTGGTTGAGTGTGCATACATGTGTGAAGTAGATGGTTTGGAATGAAAAGTTTCAGGAACAAAGTATGGATTTGGATGAATAATTGTCTGAATGGATGAAGTGCTTAAAATTTTCTGTTCTATTGTATTTCATCCAGTATTTATTATAAATTTTGTAAATTTTTAGCCTCTGCACTGCCAACTTTGGTCCTTGTTTAGTACCTGTGCTTTTACCATTTTCTGGGAAAATGGATCCTCTTTCATTCTCCCTTAGCCTGTTTCAGTTGGTGAGATCACTTTCTCATATAGCAAGTTCAACTTGTGTCAGGTTTCATTGAGACATGGTATTACTATATAATGTATAAAAAATGAAACTAATAATTTTAAAAACAGAGGTTTGCACATTCATTCATGTTGCTCTAGTGTGAATAGAACAGAGCCATCGTTTAGTGAATGTGCTATTAAATACCAGTTTTGAGAGCTGGTAATGTGCATAAGATGCAGTATATATTAGGCTGTATTTTAATGTGTTGTATACATTCATGCCAGAAGGTAGGAGTAAATATTAAACAACAAGATTGCTAGAAGTAGGAGTATTTTTCAGTGGGTAAGTGAGTGGGGAAGAGATATCAGGGAGAACTACATACTGATACCACCCCTTATTCTATCAACAGGGGACCTGAGAAAAATGTTGATTACATAACTGTGGAAGACTAACCAGATGAACTGCCTTATTAGACAGGAAACGGAAGATTGCAGTTGAAAGCCCTCAACACAAACAATTATGTATCATTAACAACAGATGCAAGTATGTTATTATACTGTGTGATATCCTGACAAAAGAAAAAGGTGGAGCATTGGTGTCTGTCCTTAAGGCAAGATGCTTTCAGATGTCTTGTGTAATGTGCAATCAAGAATGATGAATCTTGTATTCATGTCATGGAACAGAAATTGTTGTAAATTTAATGATCAGGAAAACAAAAAGTGTACAGCCCAAGTAACATAACTTGCTTCACCTGGACATCAGTGGTACATACTGCTGTAATAAGAAATGAAACTCACGTAGGTTTGAATCAATAACAGCTATGGAGGTTTGACAATGCATTATATATTTTTTTTTGTCCATTAGATTTGCCCTAAAGAAATACTCTGGTTGCTAGAGTGTATATACCTCGGACTACATACATTAACTTTTGGGTTTGTTACTGTTGCCCCATCTTGTTGTCTGCTGTGATCCTATTTTAAACAATAAAGGAGTCTGACTTATAGCAATGTTCTTTCATTTCACATTGATGATAGTTGATCATCAAGACATTCCTTTCATCAAACCAATCAATCTATTGCTCATTTTCTCTTGCTATAGACCCACAGCATCAAGGAAATTGACAAATTATCTAGAAGATATGAGCAGCTAATGACAACTGTGGTCAGGTAAATGGTAGTATACATAACTCCCATTTAGTTTTTGGTTATGTGGTTATTAATAAAACAAGCACAAATAATCTCTTTAATAATCTGTCTCACTTGTTTACAAAACTGTAGCAGTATACAACATAATGACAAAAGTAGTCATCATGGTTTTGTGGCTTTTATCAGTGTAATTTAAATAAATTATTAATACACTTTTCTTGTTACAAATTGGATGAATAAAGAGATGCCTGTAAATCTCATTCCACTGAGAATTAAGATTTTACTGTTCTTAGTATGATGATACTTGTGTTCTCCTTTACCTGCCTGCAATTATAATGGAATATAAAACATCCTTGATACCTGATGAGAGGGTTGGCAGAGTGGATTTTATGCCACCAATGTGGGTATGGACTTTGACTTTTCTACTTCAAGGTAGGAAAGGGCTTTGTTATATAAAACATCACTGAATACCACCTTTACAACAGAGCTCAAACCCACTTCATTATGGTGTTGGCCATTAACTAGAATATATAAAGGTCATTATGCCACCAGAGAAATGAATTGACAGTGTATTGAAGAGGAGCAAGGGAGAGAGAGAGAGAGAGAAAAAGGCATTGTAAGAGTATTGAGGATTCCCATATAAATTCCTCTCATGAAGTACATGTAGATGTGGAGCTAGTCTTCATATACAGCTTATGGATTCTTGCTTTTCTTGATGTTAAATAGTATATCTTTATGTTCTACAAAGTTAAAGTTATTGTTCATGTTTGTGAACAGCAACACTGATTGTTATGTTGCTGTCTTTCTGATATGGTGTGCTGAGGTGTGCTTTGATTTGGCTATTCCCCCTTACAATCATATACATAAATATATACAAATATACATATAACAATAATTGTTGCCTCAAGTTTCACTGACTTGAAACCCAGAGTCCCATATATCTCTGGAAAGAAAGGTTGGGCTGTTGTCTGTGTTGTATTATATACATATACCAATGGCTTTTTCCCCCTTGGCTCCTCCTGGATGATGGGTCATCCCTGCATTTTACCCAAACCATCCCAATACTTTTTCATCAACCCTATCTCCGAACTCCTTTTCCATCCCCGCTTTCCTCCTCATTTGTCACTCTATCCAACCTAGTAACCCTATCATACTTCTCAGGCATTTCATCTCAAACTTATTCAAACTCCTCTCTTATGTTCCATGTTTCTCAATCTACATTCTACCTCCACTCTTCCCCTTCCTGCCACATTTGCACCCAAATATCTAAAGCCATCCACTTCCTCCAGTCCCTCTCTCTTAATACTTGCTTCCAATTTGCTGTCACATTCTCCCCTTGTACATCTAATCACCTTATTTTTACCCACATTTATCTTCAACTTCCTTCTTTTGCACACCTTCCCAAACTCTGGCAATAAGAGGAAGATAAAGTATTTTAGGGAGTTCCTAAATGTGAAAGAGGATAGGGAGGGAAAGGTAGTTGCAGTGGGAAGTCCTGAGAAAATGATAGTGGTGAATGAAGAAAATGGAGGAGAAATAAGGAAAGATCAGGTGAAAGCAGTTATTAAAATTATGAAAGCAGGTAAGGCACCAGGGTTAGATGGGTGTCATGTGGAATGTCTAAAAGAGGGTAGAGTGCTGGAGGACTGCCTGTATAGTTCCACTTTACAAGGGAAAAGGGACAAATGTGAGTGTAGCAGTTTTAGAGGGATCAGTTTCTTGATTGTAGTTGGGAAGGTTTTGATTGCGAGGATTAGAAGAGGAACAGAGGGAATAATAGGTGAGAAACAGTGTGGTTTTAGGACAGGAAGGGGTTGTGCAGATCAGATTTTTGTGGTCCAGCAGATATGTGAGAAAGCTTTAGGAAAAAGGTAAGGATGTTTTTTGGGCCTTTATGGATTTAGAAAAGGCTTATGACAGGATAGACAGGAAGGCACTGTGGGAGGTATTGCAGATATATGGGATAGGAGGAAAGCTGTTAAGAGCAGTCAAGAAATTTTACAAGAGTAGTAGAGCCTGTGTTAGAATTAGAAATGGAAAAAGTGAGTGGTTTGAGGTAAAGGTGGGACTTTGCCAGAGATGTGTTATGTTGCCTTGGCTGTTCAATTTATACATGGATGGGGTGGTGTGAGAGGTAAACACAAGGGTAATGGGCCGGGGATTGGAGATGGTTAGATAAAATGCCAATTGTTGCTGACGACACTGCACTTGTGGCAGGATCAGAGGAGGGATTAAGGAAGTTAGTGCTGTATTAGGGTGGGATTATTTCTGTCACTATCTTCAGTAGTGGTATATTAGTAGTAGGATGGATGGGATGAAAGGAGCTTTGTGCAAGAGAGGAATGCCTATTGAGCAAGGAAGGGAGAAGGCAGGGGATAGGGGTGAGTGGATGATATTTTGATGCAGCCCAAAGGGATTTCCCCCTATCTCTTATTTTCCACATGAGAGGATGAGGGAAGGTTGCCATGTAACTGAAGCAGCCCTGATGTGCATGTGCTGTGACCTGCTGCATTGCTTCTGACCTGGGCAATGGGTAGAAGATAGGGATGACCCTTTATCCAAGAGGAGCTAAGATGAGAGGAAGACAAGGGTGGTAGGAATGGGTGCATGCCTTGACTGGCTACCTCCCTTATATGGGGGAAAAAGTCCTTGGTATATACTGTAGATAGATAAAAGTAGTAGTGGGAAAGCAGTTGCCATTTGTCAGCTCTCCTTTTGTAAAAAGGCAAAGGAAACTCAAAAGTTACAGGTCTTGATCATGATCTACAGCACAAGTGCTAGCCATTCAGGGTTGCATCTCCAGATGGGAGTGAAGGTGTTCATAGATTTTGCAGACAAGCTGATGCTCTCTGATATCCATCTTGGAGGACCACCACCATGAGGTAGCCATCACTGGTCCCACAAATATAAGTCATTAAAGAAACAAGTTTCATAAACTTATGTTACTTGGCCTGACGTTTCTGCTTTGTATTTTCCTTTCCCTGATTTAGTTTTAAGCAACCGTTTCTGATCTAATTTCTTAGCAATGCTTTCTCTCTCAAGCTTGTCTTGTTTCCTCTGTTTCTTCAGCATCTTCCTTCTAGATCTCTCTTCTTCCTCTGGGTCTCTGAAAATGCAAAGATTATGGTCACTAAGAGCATAAATGAAAAATTAATAAATAAATATAAAAAAATCATACTGATAATTGTGTCCTATTTATCATCTATTCCCGCTCTATATAACTACCAAATCTCTTCAATGAGATCTATGAGCTGAACTGGTGGCCCATTGCCAGAGTCCTAGGGGTTCTGCTGCACGAGAATTCTTGAGCAACAGATTGATTCCATCCCTCTGATTGGTGGTCAAGTTTAAGAAAGCTTGTATGATACTAATAATAAGGTCTACCAATAACATATTCGTTCCTATGATTGTTTATCTTACTTTTTCCATGCTCACTAATCACATGTTGGGGGGGTAGAGGGGTGATGACTAAGCTATTTTTAATGAGTTGTGGGACTGGCTTTGCTACTATGGAAGGGTTAACACTGATGCAATTAGGATTTTGTGATAATGTGTGGCATGGCTTAGCTCCCACAATCATATGTGAACAGGGTTTAGTAGCCAAGGAAGGAACAATGAGAAGATTTGATTGCCTTTTTTGGGTAATCTGGGACTATTACATAGGTTTACCCAGTTAGACAGGCCTGATACAGTTAATACATGAAAATAATATTGGAAGTGCAAAAGTGAATTCAACTGAAGCTGACAGTATACGGATACCAACCTTCCTTCCATAATCATCTTTTTCCTCTTGTTGATGTTCCTCCTTTCATCAAAGTCTGTTTCATCAAGTTTGATTTCTTGCTCTCTCCGTGTCATCTTCACTTGCTTCAAGATTCGTTTCACTACACTGTCATCAACCTGTGAATATTAATTTGACATTATACTTACTAATATACATTTCTAAAAATTATTTCATAACAGGAGGTAGCCAGCCAAGGTACATGCCTTGACTGGCTACCTCCCTTATAAGGGAGAGCCCTTGGTATAAAGATAGACAATATCATAAAAGCAGCAAAGCTTTTTTATATTTCATTTATCTATTCAACAAAGAAATATAAACATACCTTCATTTCAGTAAGCTTTCTTTTGGTTTCTGCTTCAATTGCTAACAGAAGTTTTATGTCATGTGGTGAAATAATGGTTAAGGCTTTTCCAGACCTTCCTGCCCTGGCTGTTCGACCAACTCGATGAATGTATGTTTTGGGCATATTAGGAATGCAGTGGTTTACAACCATCTCCACCTGTGGGGGGGCATTGTAAGGCATAAGTAACTCTGATAAGGCATTCAAAGTGAGGACGTAAGCTCAGAAAACATTGAAAAGATGTTACTGCCAACCCTGACCAATGATTACTGTCTTGAAATTCAGTGACTGTAAACCTGAATCCACACAGCAGCTGGCATCAATCCTCAAGGCCCTTCCAGATCTCTCTCTGGGAAACATGAAGCTGTTTGTTCTATTGGTGTTGGACAATTTGTATATTGAGTGGAAGGGTGGTGAGATAAACACCGAGTAATGTTGGAGTGTAAATTTACTGACGTTTCGTCCTTAACAGGACTTCTTCAGAGTATGAGTACATAAGCATAAAATCAACATATATATACACGCGTTCATGTCCGCGTTCCTGCTAACCCACGCCACTCGAGTCCGCTTGTTTCCTCATCTCCCGGCGGATGAGTCGTCCGGACATTTGAGACAGTTTGATGAATCCGTCCCTGTGATTAAGGCTTTATAGTATATATTACTGCTTTATAGTAGTAGGATTGGTTGATTGATTGATGAAATTTATGGCCTTAAGCCAAGCACCAGAGCCATAGGTCCATTCAGCACATATTTATCAGTTTTAAATTTAAGTAAGTCTTCTTAATGACTACTATTGTATTAACTTATACATACGCATATGCACACACACATATATATACCTATACATTTTTATATATACATATATACACACACACATGTGAACCTCCAGACTAATAACATGAAAATTTTGAGCTCCCGAGAAACACATTAAAAGTGGAATGGCTCAACAGTGTCACATTAGCAGGTTGTGTTCATTAGGAAGAAGAGTGCTCATGGATACCTGAGATGGTTAAATTAAAATACAGCGCAAATAGTGAGTAATGAAGTAAAACGGAAGAAAATGATGACAGGCCAGAGAAGTCCCATGGCGGTGGAGCGTCAAATCATAACATAAGCACATATCTAGTGCCATCTATTGGTGCAAGAGCGAAGAATAATATAAATATGAGCTTCAGATCACTTTGGGGTATGAAAAGATTTCTTTTACAGTAGATTGTGGCTATGAAGGACATTTTTCTGGATTCAGTGGGTATGAGAAAAGACTGTAGAATTATAGACATAGAGACGGAGATGAGACTTATGAATGAATCATGGAAGCAAGAGACTAACAATCTATGGAGGGCAAATCATGAAATAAAGAAGTGTGACTTAAAAAAGTAAATACTGATATCAATGAAGAGGTAAGTGCACTAAAAAAAGAATTGGCCAAAATAAAATGTGAAAATGAGAGATTGAAAAATAATAGCACTAACAATGAGACCATAAAGAGGTAAATGAACAGATAAAGGCAATGAGTGTAAAAACTGGAAAAAACATAGATGATAATTTACAAAAATTCAGGAATGAATGGAAGACCAAGAAAAAGACAAGGTAATTTTTAAAGAAATAGTTCATCAACAAATGCAGGAGAAGGCCAAAGATAGTCAGTAAAGTAATTAAGAAAAAGAAATGTATATGATCTAAAGGAAAGCACAACCTAAATTGGTCCTTGAGAGATAAAGAAGAGATAGAATCAGCAAGAAACTTTCTAAAAGTTGTACTATATGAAGAGCAATAGAAAAATAGAGGAAAGCACAGAATGGGTAAATATACATACATACATATATCAAAGGCTTTTTTCCACCTTATAAGGGAGGTAGCCAAAAAACAAAGGAATAAAAACCACTCTCACCCATTCCATCCCTAATACACTCCACTCCCCTCCCTCTTATCTTAGCACCTCCTGGATGACGGGCTATCCCTGCATCTTGTCACCTGCCCTGGATAAATTTGAAGAAGGAAAAAGTTGACCCATAAAGATCAAATTTAGGTCACAAATGGCAGCAGAAGAAATTTGAGCAAAAACAAGAAAATTACCAAGAAGCAAACACTACAAATGTGAATGATGGGGAAAGAGAAAGATAATACACTAAGTGAAGTTAAAGAAAAAAATGAGACAAGAATGAAGACTGAGAAAATGCAGTTCTATTGGAGAATGTAAGACACAAGACTGAAAAAATTGTACATTTAAGAAAAGAAGAAGAAGAAAAAAAAAAAAGGTTCAGAGAACAAGATGGAGTATAAAGTTAAAAGTAGTTTATACTGATATAGATGCATTAATCTCAGGATTAAATGAACTAAATGATTACCTGTCAGAAGAAAAACCAGACATAATGGGAATTATGAAGACAAAATTAAGGAGTTCACTATTACCAGTGTTGGACATTGGCTTAGAAATAGAGGAGAAACAGGGTGGAGTCATGTTCCTGGTTAAGAAAAACTTAAATGTGAAGAATGTTACATATGGGGAGAACAGGGTGATCACAATAAGAGTTGAAGATAGTGACATGAAAAGCAGAAAGTGTGCAGTGATATGCCCCCAAAAATGGGGTCTTGGTGAGAGACTATTACAAAAATGTTAGATGATATAAGACTTTCATTGAATGAGATGCTAGAGGATGGAGGTAATGTGATACTTATGGGAGATTTTAACTGCAAAGAAATCTGTTGGGGAGAGATGAATGAAAGGTGAAGAGGATCAATGGGAAAATGTATTACTGGACATGACTATAGAACACACAATGACACATTGGGTAAAGGAAAAAATTATTTGGAAATAATGAAGAACCATCAAGACTAGATTATTTACATCAGAACCTGAAATTGTGGACAAAATTGAATACAAGACACCAATTGCAAAGAGTGACCACATACTATTTGAGTTAGAACTAAAGTAGGAAATGTATATGTAGAGAAATAAGAAATACAGAAAAGGAAGGCTGATGTATAGTGAAACAGACTTTGAGAAAGTTATGAAATTTTTCCTTGGCACAAGCTAGGAGAAATACTATAATGAAGAAACACATACATACATACCAAGGCTTTTTCCCCCTTACAAGGGAGGTACCCAAAAAGAAAAAGGCATAAAAACCATTCCCACCCATTCCATCCCTAAATACACTCCACTCCCCTCCACCCTCCCTCTTATCTTGGCACCTCCTGGATGATGGGTCATCCCTGCACCTTGTCCACTGCCTTGGGTCAGAGGCAGTGTTGCACTTAAAAAGTGAAGAAACACATGTGGAAGAAAAATGGATGATTCTGATGAAAATTGTTCCTGATGGATTGAAATGAAGGATAGTGAAGGGCATTTGATATATTTGCAATATGCTTGCTAAAAGCTTCAGCTACCTCTCCTGTATCAGATATTTGTGTGCCTTGTGCTTTCAGTATAGGTAAAGGAGGTGGTACAAATTTACATACATATACCATACATATACCAAGGCTTTTTCCCCCTTTCAAGGGAGGTAGCCAAAAAGGGAAAGGCATAAAAACACTCCCACCCATTTCATCCCTAAATACACTCCACACCCCTCCCACCCTTCCTCTCATCTGAGCACCTCCTGGATGACGGGTCATCCCTGCAACCTGCCCACCGCCCTGGGTCAGAAGCAGTGTCGCAAGACACAGTACATCCACAGCAAGGCCGCTTCATTTAATCGGCGACCCCCCCTCTCCGTCCCCCTTTGCATATAAGGCGAGGACGGGGAGAAATCCCTTCGGGCTGCGTCAAAATTTACTCACACATACTACCCCACCCCCCCGCCCATTCCTCCTCATGCAGTCACAACATCATCCATATACAACCATTCTCCACTCACCTCTGTCTTCCGTCCCCTCCCTTCCTTCCTCAACAGACATTCCCCTCTTCCCCAAAGCCCCCTTCACCCCATCCATCCACCTCATCCTAGGACGTCCCCTCATGTTCACTCCCTCCACATCTGCCTTCCATACCTCTTTTACTAGTCTTTCTTCACTCATTCTTTCCATGTGTCCAAACCATCCTAATATTCTTTCATCAACCCTATCTCCCAAATCCTTGCAATTTTCATATTCTAATCCAGACCAGAGAGAGGAGAATCATATTTTAATTTGCTATAACTAATAAAGTATTCCCTACTTGCTTCTTTAAAAATTTTCTTTTGTTTTGCAAGAGCTCTTCTATAGATAATTTTATCAATAAGACAAGGGTATCTACAACATCTTTCTTAAGTTCTTGTTATTTTCTGGCTCATTGCCCAAGAATTGTTCCACCAATGGATTGTAGGACAAGTATTTCCTGATGTTCTAGGTATTGACATCATGGCCCCATATGTCTAAATGCTCATAAGATGTTAATATGCTGATAATGGACTTCGAAATTGTTTGGTTGATGTTACAATCAACTTTACTTGAGCTATGGAACAGGCCCCAATCTGCCTCGTCTGTCTTCCACTTTGGTAAGTATGGAGATGGAGTATTCTGTATACATGTCAAGAGGATAGGCCAATGATCACTGCCGTAATTATTTCCAGTCACTGACCACTGGAAGTCTAACCTCAAAGTTGAAGAACATATCGTGAGGTCAGTAGCAGAGTATTTACTGAGTTGAATATCATGTTTTGTAGGGGATCCATCATTCATTAAAATTGTGACATTATTGTCCAGCATCTCTTGTATTAAATACCCACAGCGATTACAGTGGGATTCTCCCCAAAGCATATGGTTTGCATTAAAGTCACCCATATGAATATAGGGTTGAGGTAATTGATCAATTAGGGACAGTAAATCATTCAGTTCAAATTGCTGTGGATTGATTTGTCTTGCAATCTATCCTCTTATGTTGGATCAAGGTATAATGAACACAGGGTGATCCATCTGTTAGTAAAATTTTGGACAGCACAAGCCTGCAAAACAGAGTTTAGGTGAATCTCTTTCTGGTTCTTAGATCTGTTGACTATAATGCCCATGTCTCCCTGGGCAAGGATCCCTATCAGAGGAAGGGTCCTGTAGAAGACAAAATTAGAGAGAGAGAGAAAGAGAGAGAGAGAGAGAGAGAGAGGAGAAAAAAAAAAAAAAATGTTCCACTGTATTTGAAACATTATTTAAACTTGGGAATTTTTTTGTTATGTTCATCTGTTTTAGAAAATACTTGAGAGAGGTTTTATTTGGATTATCATCTTTACTTTTACAATTCCCTTTGCCTGAGGACAAAAATGAGGACTTTTTTTATGAAGAGCCTTGAGCTGGCCTACTCTCTTTTTTAACATTTTTGTTATAGCTGTATTACTGAGGTGAAGAATGGGAAGATGGAGTGCAGTCCCTCTTTTGGCGTACTGTGAGGGTCTCCATTTCTTCGTCATTGTTTGATTGATGTACTATCACAGTGGGAGAATTTTGGACATAAGTTTTTGAACTCTTAATGCTGGGTATCTTTTCTGGCAGAGTTGTCCAAATTATTTAGGGATTCACACTGCTTCCTAGGACCAGCTTGGTCCCAAGATGCAGGCTGATTCTTTGGCTTTGGGGAGGAACTATGTCATATCCCCAAGGAGGAAATCTGGTGTGTTCCTGTGTTCCTATGGGGTGAATTTCTGTCTCAAAAAAAGGTGGGTGGGGGGTCACCCCTTCAGAGAGAACTGGGACAGTGACTGCTTAAGGTCTTTTTGAAGTTTACAGTCTCAAACAGTCTCCATTCCTGACCTCTTGCTCTGAGTAGTGATGCCCTGAGCTGCTCAGTCAGCAAGCATCCCATACTTAAGATACATACATATACCAAAGGCCTTTTCCCCCATATAAGGGAGGTAGCCAAAAAAACAAAGGCATAAAAATCACTCCCACCCATTCCATCCCTATCACACTCCACTCCCCTCCACCCTCTTCCCTTGGCACCTACTGGATGATGGGTCATCCCTGCTTCTTGTCCACTGCTCTGGGTCAGAAGCAGTGTTACAAGACACAGCACATCCACAGCAAGTCCACTTCATTAAAGATGAGACAGTAATAATGAAATACTTAGTGGAATAATACTCACAAGTGGGACGTCGAGGCCTCGGCTGGCAACATCTGTTGCAATGAGTATCTTGACCTGGGAGGACTTAAATTTTGCCAAAGCATGAAGTCGTTCATGCTGAGACAGCATGGAATGCAGCATGACACATTCCACCCCCAATTCATTAAGCAGCATGCCCAGGATCTGAGGAAATACCACAGGCATCTATTAATCCCATTAAAAAGAGAGAGAGAGAGAGAGAAAGCGAGGAGAGAAAGCGAGGTACAGTATACTTTTAAAGTTTTGAAACAATTACCTAATTGTTGGGTTCTATCTCACAGATGCAAAGCACCATCGTCTAGAGGAAAAACCAACCTGGGTGCTCTTGCAGGTGTCTGTAAAAACAATAACTAGCCCACGAGGACTTTCTTCTTGGAACTTGAGCAAAACAGCCACAAGTGTAGCATCCTTCACCACAGGATTGATAAGAACATACTCTTCCTCCAGCTGTTCTACTGTTGCTTGTTCACCTTGTGATTGCCACAGGAATACCTGAAACCACAGAATTTAGAAAACTTGTCATAATAGAATTTGAATTTGTTTTTGTCTAGCACAATAAATACATGAATAAATAACAAATAAAATATACGAGGAGTGAGTGAGAAAGAGATTGTGTGTATTTGTGTCTATGTGTGTGATTCACTAGTCTTGGATCACGTGTTGGACTCATGATAGACAGCTATTACCCTCCTGAATGAGAGCTCAGTGTAGGCAAGCATATGTGTACAACACTTCCAGATATTATTTAAACATATCCCAAGCTGTTTTATGAACATTTTGGGAACACATAAATAAATTCATGGCATCATTCCACCAAGATATATATATATATATATATATATATATATATATACAAATATATATATATATATATATATATATATATATATATATATATATATATACACACATATATATATATATATATATATATATATATATATATATATATATTATCGGAAATTTTTTTAAACACTGGACTCAGAGTAACAGAATTTATTACCGACGTTTCGAACCATGTCCGGGGTTCGTCCTCAGGGTTATACATTGTAAGCAAAAGGATTCAGTTATATAGTGTACCGTTGTTCTCTGGGACAGACCCTACCAGATTGAACAGAATTGCATTTTTAACAGAATAGTAAAACTCCTCAACATGGAGAAAGGATTACAAAATTAGATATACTAGGCAAGAACATGCTGATATCCAAAACCAAAAAGCCTATCCATCGTTCCTATGTAGCTAAAACACAAATCCTAACAAACATAAACTAATCAAGTCCTGCATGACCTGCAGAAATTAAATACAAGGTATGCTAAAGTGTCATATATATATATATATATATATATATATATATATAAACACACACACACATCCATATACCAAGGGTTTTACCCCTTACAAGGGAGGTAGCCAAAGTCAAAAGGCATAATTCCAATCTCACCCAATACATCCCCACCCACTCCACTCCCATTCACCACCCCTCCCTCCCTCTTTTCTTGGTTCCTCCTGGATGATGGGTCATCTCTACATCTTGCCCATTACCCTGGGTCAGAAGCAATGCAGCAAGATACAGCACATCCACAGCATGGCCACTTCATTTCATCAGTGACCCCCCTCTCTGTCCCCTCATGCAGAAAAAGGGAAGATGGGGAGAAATCCTTTAGGGATGAGTCAAAATATCATTCACACATAACCACTCCCTAAGCCTCCCCATCCCCCACCCATCCCTAACCTTCCCCATTCCCCACCCACTCCCTTCCATGAATCACAGTTTATCCATACACAACCATTCTCCACTCACCCCTATCTTCTGCCTTCTCCCTTCCTTCCTCAACAGGCATCCCCCTCTTCCTCAATGCTCCCTTTACCCCATCCATATACAGATGTTCTGCATTAGGGGACTTAGAGGGGATGGTCACCAATAAGTGAAGTGGCCTTGCTGTGGATGTAATGTGTCTTGTTTCATTGCTTCTGACCCAGGGCAGTGGGTGGGAGACAGGGATGACCTGTCATTTATGAGGAGCTACGATGAGAGGGAGGAGGGTGTCCTGTGAGTGGAATAGGTGGGAGAGAGGAAAAGTTTATATGTATTTACCTATGGAACATAAGAGAGGAAGAGAGGAGTTTGA
Source organism: Oratosquilla oratoria (assembly GCF_046742065.1). Classification (NCBI taxonomy): domain Eukaryota; kingdom Metazoa; phylum Arthropoda; class Malacostraca; order Stomatopoda; family Squillidae; genus Oratosquilla; species Oratosquilla oratoria. Next base: position 65,386,892 of record NC_134779.1, read on the forward strand.
ATGTGTTTGAGATGAGATGTCTGAGAAGTATGATGGGGATTACTAGGCTAGATAGAGTGAGAAATGAGGAGGTGAGGAGAAGAACGGGGGTGGAAAGGGAGTTGGGAGATAGGGTTGATGAAAGAGTATTAGGATGGTTTGGACACATGGAAAGAATGAGTGAAGAAAGACTAGTAAAAGAGGTATGGAAGGCAGATGTGGAGGGAGTGAACATGAGGGAACGTCCTAGATGGATGGGGTGAAGGGGGCTTTGGGGAAGAGAGGAATGTCTGTTGAGGAAGGACGGAAGAGGACAGAAGACAGGGGTGAATGGAGAATGGTTGTATATGGATGATGTTGTGATGCATGAGGTGGAATGGGTGGGGGGATGGGGGGTGAGGTAGTATGTGTGAGCAAAATTTGACGCAGCCCGAAGGGATTTCTCCCTGTCTTCTCCTTTTATGCATGGGGGGACAGGGAGGGGAGGTCACCGATTTAATGAAGCGGCCTTGCTGTGGATGTGCTGTGTCTTGCGACACTGCTTCTGACCCAGGGCAGTGGACAAGGTGCAGGGATGACCCGTCATCCGGGAGGTGCTAAGATAAGAGGGAGGGTGGAGGGGTGTGGAGTGTATTCAGGGATGGAATGGGTGGGAATGATTTTATGCCTTTTCCTTTTTGGCTACCTCCCTTGTACGGGGGAAAAGCCTTGGTATATGTATGTAGTTGTATTATACGGGAAGGGGAGCTATGCTTGTGGTGACCCGTTTTTGTATCTCACAAGATCAAGTTTGTTCTTAAATTCTTGTATTGCATTTGCACACACTATTTTTTCATCCAAGAGAGATGTGTTTGAGATGAAATGTCTGAGAAGTATGGTAGGGGTTACTACTAAGTATTTCAGCAGCTTTGATCCATCGTTTTTCGCTCATATTTCCGAAATAACCATTCACATCAGTATGATATATTAGCACAGCCTAATTCACACCCGGCCATAATTTTTTACGTTAGAATGCATTTACAAGTGTATTTAATTACGGCGTTTACTCGATATTAAGTGTATCGTAGCCGACACCCGTGAAGTAAATCGAACAGGTGAAGTCGTGACGTCATTACAAACTACCTCGCGTATCCCAACTTCACTTGTTCGATTTACTTCACAGGTGTCGGCTACGACACACACAATATCAAGAGTAAACACCGTAATTAAATACACTTGTGAATACACTATAACGTCAAAAATTATGGCCGGGTGTGAATTAGGCTGTGCTAATATACCATGCTGATGTGAATGATTATTTCGGAAATATGAGCGAAAAACGATGGGTCAAAGCCGCTGAAATACTTAGTAGGTTGGAAACAGTGAGAAATGAGGAGGTGAGAAGGAGATCAGAAGTGGAAAAGGGGATGGCAGATAGGGCTCATGAAAGATTATTGGGATGGTCAGGACACATGGAAAGAATGAGTGATGAAATATTAGTAAAAGAGGTGTGGAAAGCAGAGGTGGAGGGGGTGAAACTGAGGGGATGACTGAGGATGAGATGGATGGATGGGGTGAAGGGGGCATTGAGCAAGAGGGTAGTGTCTGTTGAGCAAGGAAGGAGAGGGCAGGAGATAGGGACGAGTGGAGAGTAACTGTGTATAGATGATTCCGTTATGCAAGGAAGGGATAGTTGGGGCATGGGGGGGAAGGTGTGCTTATATGTGAATGATATATTTATTTTTCTTGAATGATTTCCATTATTTCATACCTCTGAACAAGCAAGCTCCATCATTTTGTGCAAACGGTCTGTAACAGTGGCAGAGAAGAGCAGAGTCTGACGTTTTTCAGGAAGAGCTGACCAGATAGTTTTCAGTTGCCCATCAAATCGTCCATCCATCAATCTGTCTGCTTCATCCAGTACCAAAAATTTGATCCTTTAAACAAGATTTAGACAATCAATCTGTTGTAGAAGAGAGGCAAGCATTCACAGGTTGGTTACAAAATAGGACTAGAAAATCATATGAGAGGTACAAAGAAAAGTAAAGCATAAGATAAAGAAAGCAAAGAGGAAAGCAGATGTGAAATGCGGCAAGCATATGACAGAAAATTTTGAAAGTAATAAAAAGATGTTTTGGAAAGAAATTAAGAGAGGAAGAGGAGGTGAATCAAGCAGAGAAGAAGAGATAAAAGGTGCAGATGGAGAGATGATAATGGAAGAGACAGCAATAAGAGGAAGATGGGCAGTGTGTTTTAGGGAGTTGCTAAAAGGGAAGGAGGATAGGAAGGGAAAGGTAGTTGCAGTGGGAAGCGTTAAGAAAATGACAGTGACGAGCGAGGAAAATGGAGAAGAAATGAGGAAAGATGAAATGAAAGCAGTTGTTAAGATGATGAGAACAGGTAAGGCACCTGGTTGGATGGGTGTCATGCAGTAAGTCCAAAAAAGGGAGGTACAGTGATGGTGGACTGGCTGGTGAGGTTATCTAATATTTGTTTAAAAGAGGGGAGAGGGCTGTAGGACTGGAGGAGTGCCTGTATAGTTCCACTTTACAAGGGAAATGGGGATATGTGGGTGTAGTAGTTTCAGGGGGATCATTTTTTTAAGTGTAGTTGGGAAGGCTTAAAGGAGGGTTTTAATTGAGAGGGTTAGGAGAACAGAGGGAGTAATTGGTGAGGAACAGTGTGGGTTTAGGCAAGGTAGGAGTTGTGTGGATCAGCTTTTTGTGGTACGACAGATATGCGAGAAAGTTTTGGGAAAAGGTAAGGATTTTTTGGGGGCTTTATAGATTTGGAAAAGGCTTATGACAGGGTAGACAGGATGGCATTGTGGGAGGTGACGCAGATGTATGAGATAAGAGGAAAGCTGTTAAGAGCAGTCAAGATTTTTTATTTTTTTACAAGAGTAATACAGCCTGTGTTAGAATCAGAAATGGAGAGAGTGAGTGTTTAGAGGTAAAGGTGGGACTTCACCAGGGACGTGTTATGTCGCCTTGGCTATTCAATTTATACATGGATGGGGTGGTGCGAGAGGTAAACAGAAGGGTAATGGGTTGGGGATTGGAGATGGTTAAAGAGAGTACATAAAAGTGGGAGATAAGCCAGCTGTTGTTTGCTGATGACACTGCACTTTTGGCAGGATCAAAGGAGATATTAAGGAAGTTAGTGGCAGAGTTTGGGAAGGTGTGCACAAGAAGGAAATTGAAGATAAATGTGGGCAAAAGTAAGGTGACAAGATGCACATGGGGAGAAAGTGGCAGCAGACTGGAAGTGAGTATTAAGGGGAGAGAGACTAGAAGAAGTGGATATTCTTAGATACTTAGGTGTGAATATGGTAGAAAAGGGAGGAGTGGAGGTGGAGGTAGAATATATATTAAGAGAAGCAAGTAAATGCCTTGGGGGTTAAAAAGTGTGATGAGAAATAGACATTTAGGAATGGATGCTAAGAGGAGATTGTATGAAGGAGTGATTGTGCCAACAGCACTGTATGGGGCAGAATCATGGAACATAAGAGAGGAAGAGAGTATTTTGAATGTGTTTGAGATGAGGTACCCGAGAAGTATGATATGGGTTACTAGGCTGGATAGTGTGAGAAATGAGGAGGTGAGGAGGAGAGTGGGGGTGGAAAGGGAGTTGGAAGATAGGGTTGATGAAAGAGTATTGGGATGGTTTGGACACATGGAAAGAATGAGTGAAGAAAGATTAGTAAAAGAGGTGTGGAAGGCAGGGGTGGAAGGAGTGAACATGAGGGGGTGACCAAGGATGAGATGGATGGATGGGGTAAAAGGGGCATTGGGAAAGAGGGGAATGCCTGTTGAGGAAGGAAGGGAGAAGACAGAAGATAGGGGTGAATGGAGAATGGTTGTGTATGGATGATGCTGTAATGCATGAAAGAAAGTGGGTGGGAGATGGGGTAGGGTGAAGGAGTACGTGTGAAAAATAATTTGATGCAGCGTGGAAGGTATTTCTCTCCGTCTTCTCTTCTTTTGCAAAAGGGGATGGAGAGGGGGGTTGCCAATTAAATGAAGTGGCCTTGCTGTGTCTTGTGACACTGCCTCTGACCCAGGGCAGTGGGTGACATGCAGGGATGGACCATCATCCCAGAGAAGCTAAGATAATAGGGAGGGAGGGGGTGAATGGGAGTGGAGTATGTGGGGATGGAATGGGTGGGAGTGGATTTTATGCTTTTATTTTTTGGCTACCTCCCTTGTAAGGGGGAAAAAGCCTTTGGTATGTGTATGTCTAGGAAGAGTGAATATAAGAATGTAGTATGAGGTGCTTTGGGTCTTCCATGTGGTCATTGCATTTAGAGGTAATGTTGCCAGCCAGCACTAAAATGGATAGTAAAGTCATAAATATACCATCACTTTGATGTTATCTTATGATTCAGACTCTCAGATATATGAGAGATAGAAATGTGCTTCAAAGAAATTTAACTATATCTTATGATGATGATATATCAACTGAGTTACATTCACATGAGGAGCTAAGATAACGGGTAACAGATGGGAGTGCAATGGGTGGAGGCTGGGTGCATGCATGCCTTGGATGGCTACCTCCCCTATAAGAGAAGAGGGAAGAAGCCCTTGGTATACAGATTGATATTTCATAACTGATAACCTGTGTTTATCCTCTAAGACAATTTTGCACTGAAGCAATGGAGTCATCAGGGTGAGACAGTAGAAATTAAAAGTGATCAAGAGTCTTTGAGTGGAGATCAGTCTCCATTTATAAAAGAATGGTGTGTAACTATGGTTTGTAAGGGTGTACTGATTGTATAAAATACATATCCTATTACTATGGTGACATTCAATAGAATTAATTTAATGTTTACAAGACAGGTGTGTGCTCTGGCCAGCACCCTATAAGAGGGACCTTTTGTGTGTGTGCGTACATGCACATACACAAACACTAACTTTACACTAAGGGCTTCTACCTTATAAGGGAGGTAGCCAAGTGAAGGCACACACCCACTCCCACTCATTTGACTCCCACCCACCACCCTTGTTTCTGCACACACATGTATGCACAAAAACACATTTATTCTGCCTACAGCTATATGATTTTATTCACCTGTGGTACCTCTTTGGTTGAGGAAACTTGGCGGTGTACAATATCAACCAGATAATGAAAGCATGTAGCCTTAATTCACTGAACTGATACCAAGTCTTGAAACAAGCACTACAGTATACAAAAATGTACATACCTTTTCAATGTAAAATCAGGAGAATGTTCAAGAATGTCGGCTAGCCTTCCTGGTGTCGCAACAACAACATGGGGACAGCGACTCAGTTCTGCACCCTGTGCAACCACATCCATGCCTCCCACAACCACACTTAATCGTAAGGAGACTGGACCTCCCAGTCCACGGAACTGGTCTGCAATCTAGGAGTGATGCAATAAGAATGAGGGAATTTTTTTTTTTAAATCCGGACAACTGTTCAGGAGATATGACTTTAGATATTTTGTGGTCACTAGCATTTGGTAACCAATAACTTGGGTGATAAAAGTCAGTTATATAAATGTATATATTCAAAATCAGAAAAAGATAAGGAATCCAAATACCAGAGTTTTAAAGCTCTAGATTGAAAAATAATAAAATCCCACCTTAACAAAAATTTGAGGTCAAGATTTGACCCCTAGGGTATCAAAATTTAAAAAAAATTATACAGATAAGAAAAATAAAGGCATAAGCTTTGGCTATAGGAATCAGTATAAAAATTTTGTTTATGCTAGTATTTTTCATATAATTAACACATAAATGAGTGCTATATTCATACATTGTCCAACAACTATACATATTTTTTTACACTTTATGTGTTAATTGTATAAAAAATAATAGCATGAGCAAACTTTTTTTACTGATTCTAATAGCCAAAGCTTATGGCCTTATTTTTCTAATCTATATATATATATCTTTTTTTATTTTGATACCCTAGGGGTCAAATCTGGACCTCAAATTTTTGCTAGTGATTTTTTATTTTTCAACCCAGAGTTCTAAAATCCTGATATTTGGATTCCTTGTCTTTTTCTGATTATAAATATGTATATATACATTTATATAACTGTGACTTTTATTACCCTAGTTATTGGTCGCCAAATGTTAGTAACCTCTCATATGACCTCAAAACATCTGAAGACATATTTCCTGAATGGTTATTTGGATTGACCTTAAAATTTCAGAAATATATTTAGAGCCCTAAAAATACCTATAAACTAAATTTCAGCAAAATTAGAGAGATGAGGGTGTTAGGTACTTGTTGATCTTGCAGAGAATGCCCCCACTGTTATTTTAATGTGGATGGATGAGGGGGCATTGTCAAGCAAGGAAGAGACAGCAGAAGATATATGTTTAAATTGTATTCTAATTTAGCTGGATGGTGCCCTTTTGTCAGTAAAATGGTGTGGGTTTAGGACAGGTAGGGGTTGTGACGATCAGATTTTTGTAGTAAGGCAGATATGTGAGAAAGCTTTAGGAAAAGGTAAGGATGTTATCTGGGCCTTTATACATACATATACCAAGGCTTTTTCCCTCTTACAAGGGAGGTGGCCAAAGAAAAAGGCATAAAATCATTCCCACCCATTCCATCCCTAAATGCACTCCACTCCCCTCCACCATCCCTCCCATCATGGCACCTCCTGGATGACAGGTCATCCCTGCACCTTGTGGATGGCACCTTGGGCCTTTATGGGTTTGGAAAAGGCTTATGACAGGATAGACAGGAAGGCACTGTGGGAGGTTTGGTAGATATATGGGACAGGAGGAAAGCTGTTAAGAGCAGTCAAGAGTTTTTATGAGAGTAGTAGATTTTGAGTTAAAATTTGAAATGTAGAGAGTGAGTGGTTTGAGGTAAAGGTGGGACATTGCCAGGGATGTGTTATGTCACCTTAGCTGTTCAATTTATACATGGACGGGGTAGTGTGAGAGGTAAACAAGGATAATGTGCCAGGGATTTGAGATGGTTAAAGAAAATAGTGGAAAATGGGAGATACACCAGTTGTTGTTTCCTGATGACACTACACTTGTGGCAGGATCAGAGGAGGGATTGAGGAAGTTAATGACAGAATTTGGAAAGGTGTGCAAAAGAAGGAAGTTGAAGATAAATGTCGGTAAATGTAAGGTGACGAAATATAAAGGAAGAATGTGGCAGCAAATTGGAAGTTGATATTAAAGAAGAGAGACTGGAGAAAGTGGATAGTTTTAGATACTTGGGTGCAAGTGTGGTGGGAAAGGGAGGAGTGGGGGTGGAGGTGGAATGTAGATTGAGAGAAGCGAGTAAATGCCTTGGGGGATTGAAAAGTATAAAGAGAAATAGACATTTGGGAATGGATGCTAAGAGTGAGATTGTATGAAGGAGTGATTGTGCCGACAGCACTATACGTGGCAGAAATATGGAACATAAGAGAGGAAGAGATGAGGAGTTTGAATGTGTTTAAGATGAGGTGCCTGAGAAGTATGATAAGGGTTACTGGGCTGGATAGAGTGAGAAATGAGGAGGTGAGTAGGAGAATAGGGGTGGAAAGGGAGTTGGGAGATAGGATTGATGAAAAAGTATTTCGATGGTTTGGACACATGGAAAGGTTGAGTGTAGAAAGATTAGTAAAAGGTGTGGAAGGCAGAAGTGGAAGGAGTGAACATAAGGGGGCAACCAAGGATAAGATGGATGGATGGGGTAAAAGGGACATGGGAAAGAGGGGATTGTCTGTTGAGGAAGGGCGGGAGAGGACAGAAGATAGGTGTGAATGGAGAATGGTTGTGTATGGATAATCCTGAGATGCATGAGGAGGAGTGGGTGGGGGATAGGGGGTGAGGCAGCATGTATGAAAAATAAATTGATGCAGCCGAAGGGATTTCTCCCTATCTTCTCCATTTCTGCATGAGGGGATGGAGGGGGTCGCCGATTTAATGAAAGAGCCTTGCTGTGGATATGTTGTGTCTTGCGACACTGCTTCTCACCCAGGGCAGTGGGCGAGATACAGCTATGTCCCATTATCCAGGAGGAGCCAAGAAAAGAAGGAGGGAGGGGAGTAGATGGGGGTGGAGTGTGTGAGGATGCAATGGGTAGGAGTGTTTTTTATGCCTCTTTTTTTTTTTTTTTTTTTGTCTACCTTCCTTGTACCGGGGAACAAGCCTATGGTATATGTATGTATATTTATGTATGAATTGTTTTAGTTAATGATTTTTATCCTCATTTTTAGAATCCAATACCATTCTATTTCAAAATAACTAAATCTCATCAATTATACAGCACTGCCTACCAAGGTGCATAAAATACAATCATGATGAAAAACAAATTACTACATTTACTTTAATGCAAAATATGTATTGTACTGCATGAAAGATCTGACACAATGAACTGGGTGCATTATATAAATAAAGCTCTAATTTTGTAACTAATCTACTTTATAAACTAAAGACATACCTGGAAGGCCAGTTCTCTGGTAGGTGTGAGCACCAGAGCATATATTCCATATGGATCAATGGAGAGGCACTGTAGGATTGGGATGACAAAGGCCAGGGTCTTCCCTGAACCTGTCTTGGCAGCTCCAATGACATCATTCCCTTTTAAAGCCGGTGGAATACAATGGTACTGAATAGGGGTAGGACGTTTGATTTCTGAAATGATATAGATGAGGTAAGTGTGGACCTGTTCAATAATTGAAAAAAAAAAAAAAAAAAAAAAAAAAGCAGACAAAGAGGTACTTTTTCTATTGTCTTCATCAAGGGTACCACTACATTTAACAAAATCCCCTATGATTAGTTTCCAGTAGCTTGGTAGCACCTGCATTTTTTCATATAAATTGCACCCCCTAAAACCGGATATATACTCTATTTCCAAGTCAAAGATATGTGAAAAATTATTTTAAAAATTAGCATTTCAAGGAAATTGAGTCTTTTGTAAGGAGACATCTTCCTAGCCCTCTCTGAGGCATAGTAGTTTGGTACCATTAGACTGAATTGAAATTTAATGTGGCACAATCTATTGCTTTGCCTTTACATATATGAACTAAAAATACACTTCTGAACACTGACCTCTGAAATACTAACAGTGAAGCTTCCATTTGAAACTTTGCATAGTTAAGATATAGTGATGCAGTAAGTCCTCGTTATAAGGTACATATGCATTCCTGAAAACCTTACTGCAAATTGAAATTACCATATACCAAACCCATAATAACATGTAATAATAGGATATGGCAGACATACCTTCACCCTGCTCTTTCCTCTTCAAAATATCTAGCGGATACCGTATCTGTGAATTTTTCTTACCGTAAATAGAATTGAGGGTGGTAATTACCAAATACTGTAACTGTGAATTTACCAGATAAAGATTTACCGTATAAGGAGGACTCACTGTATAAATTCTGGAACTATGAAACTTGGTTGAATTGTTTCTTTTTTGTAGGCTGGGTTTGATAAGTAAGTTAATACATACCACCACAAAACGGTTTACCATTATTGTCCAAAAGTAAAAAAAATATTATTAGAATCTATCAGAAACTCTATATAATAATTATGAATTTGCTAATTTCACAGAAACAAAGCTTAATCCTTTAGATAAGTGTTTTGGACAACACAGATCATTAGTTTCAAAATCAAATATATATTACTGAATATTTTCGTCTCAAAAGATTATTTTGTTGTGTACTGTAGGGGAGGGGAGGAAATTTGGTAAAATTCTAGAATCATGCAAGCAAATATTTAACATGAAACTTAATTGTCCAATAACTCCTAACCTAACCCAACTTAACCTGATGTAACCATTCCATAGGGAAAAAATTAATGCAAGAAAGAAAGAAATTATTTTTTTTTTTTGCTTGGTACTGCCACTGGAATAGAACCAGAAATAAAATTTAAATTGTATTTGTGACCATGACCTCCATTCAAGATTTTTGTGTCCATTTGAACAAATACCATCCTCTGTACCTATCAATCTTACTTAAATAAGACGACGGGATAAGATTCATAGAAGTTAGCTCTGGTTACCTGGAAAACAAATTCTAGGCTCCAATGAATATTCTCTGGCTTTTATGGAAGGTTGAATACAACTCTTCGAAAGTCCCCAAACTCAATTACCGACAAGTTGGACCTTAATAAAACCTTCGAGTTTATATACAGCTGTGGAGCAACACATCTTTGATTAGATAATCTCTAAAATTATTCAAATAACATTTACCAATCGAGCAAAATAAAACTAATTCGAAGTTTTGGGTCCAAACTTCAGAGGACTGCTGATGTTGTATATAAACTCATCAAAATCCATAGGCCTTGTGATGTTTCATATCAACAAACACTAACGCTTACTTAAATGTTTAAGCTGCTGAAGTATCCATGGGTGCAATCCAGGGATATCATCGTAAGTTTTATCACGTGTTTCGTCGCTCACCAAGTCTGCCATGCTTATAAGCAGACGAACTAACAGCTGTTTAGTAAACAAATGATGACGTATAAGCGCGCTGTTTTCAAGTTTTGACACGCCTGCGTAATGTTATGAAAAAAAGTAATAGGTTTTTAGGGTGTCCTAAGATTTTATCCCGATCCATATCAATAAAATAATTTATTGAAAATAACAACTTCGTCTTAGTATGAAGAAAGAAATCCTAAACAACAACATCGACTTTTTCTGAGCATATACAAGACAAATCCAGCCTAGTTGGCGACATTTGGAAACCAGTCAGGCACATCCCAACACGCGAGAGGTAGTGCCAGTTGGCTCTACTCCGTGAATTCAACGTATTGACACTGACAGTTTACTAGACATTCGTGGCAGGGTCATCTACCGGGAGTCCTCGCGTGACATCCTACTGGCACCATGGTACGTGAACTCTCTATTGTGTAACTGGTGTCCTGACTAGAGTTGGAACGGAGGGTGAGGCGAGGGGGGGAGGATCGGAAGAGGAGTTTCGTGACCAGAGGAGAGCCAGGGTAGTGTGATGGTGAAGTTGAATAGGATCGGTTGGGAAAGAGCAGGACTCCGCCACCCACCGATATTTGAATTTTAGAAACAACAAGGGCAACGGTGGCAGTTTGTATAATCTTGGAATTCCCACAGGAAAATATTTTGCAAACAATATTATCTACAATTTCAGGTAGTGTCAATAGACCTAAGCTGCCTTATATGCACTAAATATTGGCATACGTAAACATGCATAGGAAATGACTGATGCCAGGGATGCCAGATGTACGAGTGTACTTTGGAATAAGTGGGATGGGGAGGGTGAGGGGGTAAGTACGGGCAGCATTTTGACTTGTTGATACTTTTAGAGTAGGATGATTAAAGTGGCTGAATTCCAGTAAACGTTTAATAGTAGTGTTCAGTGATATTTATGAAGATTTTGCCACTACTAGACTAGTCAATCATATTTAGATGTAGTTTCTAATTATATTTTGTGATTTATCAAACTGGTGATCCGTTTGTTGTAGGGATGATTTTAGGTACCTATTCATATGATAATTTGTGATGCAGTTTAATCTTTTGAAACTGCCATTGCTGAAGAAGTTTTTCCTCGTTGAATAAAATAGTCCGGCGGCAGCAAGAATCAAAACTGAAGCTATGAAGTAATTTGCAGCAGAAATGATAGTATATACACTGAAATTTCCATGTGTATTCTGTGTTTGCATTATCTTGCACATTCAAGATTAGTTGAGTGGAAGTTTGTGTGTACGTATGTATGTATTTTATTCTGCATTTTTGTGGATCACGTGCTGAACTTGTGATTGACAAGTATTACCCTTCGAAGTGAGAGATCAATGTTAGTATGTAGTATTTACGGTCACTGCTGTGACCTTATACACGCGCGACTCCCCCCCCCCCCACATCAACCCCTTGCTCTAGGAGTGGAGGAACGGCTTGCAGTGTTAGTAAAACTATCAAGCCGCAAGTGAGGCTCGATCTCAGATCTGCGTTGTCGCGAAACCTCGATGCTAATCACTACACTGGCAGGCCACGCGCATATAAATTTCCCTAATATATGGGGTGGAGCCATGCTCTTGGGGGGGGGGTAGGTCCTGTCCCTTCCGTATCGGATGGTACGTTTCCTGTCGCCTGGCGATTTTATTAACTTCTTGACGCTCACTAATGGTAGTTGAAAAATAACTGGTTATTAATGTTATTAATTCGTGTATGGGAGAGAAAGAGAGAGAGAGAGATTCTGGATGATTCGGTGACTGCTGTGTCATCCCACGTTTCGCAACAGAATTTCATAAATGCTGGACTATGCGAGAGTCATCGTATTAGTGGACAGTGTTAATACCCAGCCTGTATGGGTACACGTCCTCTAGCCATTCGTCTAGGACTCTACAGTAGGTTAAGTCTGCATCTAAGCTCGGCTGTCTGTGTCAGCCATTGCGTCACAGAGATTGACGCTAATTTTTCAAAGGTTCATTCAAGATATATAAATATATTTTTAAGACATTTTTAAGTACATTAATTTATTTACCTTATTTGTTTATTTATTCACCGTATTATGTTATTATTTATTTATTTATCTATTTATTTATTTAATTGTTTAGATTCATGAAAAAATGAGGGAAGAGGATTAGAACTTGGACCATTGGAAACCCCGGGTAGGTTTGGGAAGGGAGGAACCCGCATCTACTACCCCACCACGGAGCACGTGCACACGTGCGCGTGGATACACAAGCGGGCAACACACACACACACACACACACACACACACACACACACACACACACACACACACACACACATTCGCAAGTTTGACATAGACAGAGACGGAACATCACGAATGTAGCTTGTGTAAATAACAGGTTTAATTAGATGTGCGTACAGACAGCACGGAAGCAACCATCCAGCCACGTACAGTACGTAAGCACGTTCAGATACAAAGGGAGGTGACATAAAGGATTTGTGTTGAGTGTGGAGGATTTAACTCTCCCATATTTCGATAAGAATCACCTGACGGCAGACAGAATGAACATAAAATATAGTCAGCAAAGGTTAAGTTATTTTGAACGGAAAATGTTAGACTTATCACGGGACAATCTCATCACACACACACACACACACACACACACACACACACACACACACACACACACACACACACACAGAATCCGCATTTAGAACTGTAAGAACTCAACCCCACCCACTTCTCAATGAGTATTGAAAAAACCCATCCTCCCACTCCTCTAAAACGCACACACCCTCTTTGTACCCAGTGCCCCCTCCCCTTCCTTTCTCCCTGCCCCTACACAATCCCTCCCTTGTGAACCCTCCCTCTGACCCACCTTACCTCCCCTTTGTGTATTCTAGGCCTACATCTAGTGCCCTCATCCGGGTCTCGGACTTCCTAGGGGTCCATAGAGTTTCATAAGTGGGGGCTACTCACCGAAATATAGTGATAGTGAATGTAGAGACATTGGGACAAATTATGGGAAAGAAGGAGGGGGAAACACGGGTCTTTATCTGAATATCGAGTATATACCTGACCAGTTTTGCTTACAATAGCTTCTTGAAGAAGCTATTGTAAGCGAAACCGGTCAGGAATAAACTCCATATTCAGATAATGACCCGTGTTTCCCCCTCCACCTTTCCCATAGTGATAGTGAATGATAGATGATTCTTTTCAGTGTTGAAAGAGTCTCAGTGAGTCTGAAGGACAGAAATGCATAAGTGTGGGTAGGGCAACGTTTGACACAACTACATGTAGGGTAACAGTGGTACTCGGTAGGGGAGGAAGGAAATGTCTTTGATGTTTCTCGAAAGAATGTAGGGTGTTCTGGCCCCGAACGTCATGGCCGTAGATGATGGCCTCGGGAAACTGACGATCTCGCACGTTTCGGTTTCATTTTCCATTCACCCTTTTAAACACTTGATGGATCAGTCATTTTGCTTCATAACATAGTATGAAATTAATCAGAAAAAATATTCCCTACACCAAGGCTATGGTTAAATAAAAAAAAATAATGAATAAATAAGGTAGAAATTTTGTTATTATTGACCATTGGAAGTGGAAATATCTCTCGGTCGGGGTTGATTACATGAAGAATTGTCACCCCAGAACGCCCACATGAAGAATCGTCACCCCACCAGATCCTACATGAAGAATTGTCACCCCAGTATACCGAATATCAACAATGGAATAAAGGCTAGGTTGAATGAAATTTACGCTTATTGTCAGCTTATACCACCGAAGAATCGTAAACCCAAAATGGATCACATGAAGAATTGTCACACTAGGATAGCTCACATGAAAATTGTCACCCTAGATAGCCCACACAAAGAATAGTCACCCTAGGATAGCCCGCGTGAATAATTGTCACCCTAGGATAGCCTACGTGAAGAATTGTCACTAGGATAGCCCAGGGTCCATATAGTATTGGACCTTGGGATAGCCCACATGAAAAATTGTCACCCTAACGAAGTCTGGGGTGATGATTCTTCATGTGATCCCTCGGAGGGGTTAGGATTATGCACGGTAACATTCAGAGCAGAATTATTTGGTTGGATACTTTCGAAATTAGCTTGTGAAACTGAAATATGTTTGTGTATAGTATAGTCATGAATTAAATAGAAATAACTTATCATAAATAAAACTTCCATTGTGAAGCTAATAAATCAAATAAAAAGTAACATAATAAATTGATGAAATAGAAACACATTTGTAACATGTTATACATTTGACTGAGTGAAGACATTCTAACTAAAATGTGATAAGTTAGAATAAGACGTCTTCTAAAATCTGTACACTTGAGCAAGTCTGAAACGCCCTGCGCGTCGACTCTTTTCTGAGATCGGGACGTTCATGGCCAACACGTCCCCGCGCGTTGTCACACACTCGTGCAAGACGGACACCAATGTGTAGGCGATAACCAGCGTTTCTATCCGTGGGGACAATATCCCTGCCAAACTTAAAGGAAGGAGCGAGGGTAGAATATAATAATTATTGGTCTGTTTCTTTCGGGGGAGAGGATTTGGTTTGAAGGTGTTTGGAAAGTCACTAGGTTGCCTTCGTATAACTGTACAGAACATGAATAATACCTTCTTATTTTTGTTCGCGTATTATGGCACTCTCTTTTAAGATTCTTATATTCTCCCAACTTCTCGTATTTAATTCTCTTCTATCCTCTCAAGTTTCCTTAGTTAAATTTTCTAGAAACGTTTTCCAGAATCCTTACCCAATGAATGACAGAAATCGAGGTTAAGTCATTTTGCTGGGTAGAATCGCCAGGCGGCTGTCAGAAGAGGTGCAGAAGTCAGTCGTGGTGAAAAGGTTAATCGAAATGGACTGACCCCTTTCGCCTTGCAAGGGCGTTGTCTCTTGTGAATAAAATCGTCTGACGGCAGAGTAGGGAGGATAGTAGACCTGCACAAGTTACCCCCCCACCTTCCCCTTCCCACATCCTCCATAAGTGGGGGTCGCCAACCTAGCCAGCAGAAGAATCTCCTCCTAACCCCTGTTCCTTCCTCCACCCTCTTCCCCCTCCTCCTCCTCCTCCTCTCTCCCTCTCCCTCTTTTCTTACTCTACCCTCTTCCCCCTCCTCCTCCTCCTCCTCTCCCCCCTCCTCCCTCTTTCCTCTCCCTGCACCCACACTCCGTCCTCCATTCTTTCCTGGTGCCAGCCGAGGTTTGGAAGTGGGTCCTCACAAGAGGGTTGGTGTGGCCCCAACTTGAAGGCTGAACAACTCCCGTCGAGTGGTTTTTATCTCTGTATGGGGTCAAATATAGGGAATATTACAACACAAACCAGTACTGATTACTCTAAACTGACATGGTAATTAACCTATAATACTAATCTCCTACTTAAAACACTGAAACTAGAAAAGCGAGTTATGCATTTGATTTAAATTTATCAATGACCTGCAGCACAAGATGTTCACTAGAATTGCATTGGCCTGTGTTCTTTAGGTATCAAACACTAACAACCACCCGATTAATTTCCGTTATTTAAGGTTCTTCCGTTAACCCGTATGACCTCTCCGTGACCTGACTGCGAGAACACGGACGCGTTGGTGTCGGGCCTGGGAGCTGCGCGCTCCACAGCTGCGCGCTCGGGTCGCGCCTGAGGATGGATAGTGTGCGAGACAATCACCCTAGGGGGGAGAAAGTCGGCCCTTGATACGTACATACACGCACTCACACACGCGCGAACACACACACACACACACATACACACACACACACATATGTATATATATATATATATGTGTGTGTGTGTTCGTGCAAACACACACACACACACACACACATACATATATATATATATGTGTATGTGTGTATTATTTATATATATATATATATATATATATATATATATATATATATATATGTGTGTGTGTGTGTGTGTGTGTAAACACACACACACACACACACGTCATCCAATAGTTTTAAAGAAAATAAAAAAATAGATTGTTGTCCCATTATGAATTATTTTCAAGAAATTCATATCCGGAGAGGTCCCAAGAGAATGGAAGCTAGCTAACGTTACTCCCATACTAAAAAAAGGTGACAAAAAGAAACCAAATAACTACAGGGCTATAAGCTTTACTTCGATCGTAGGAAAAATGATGGAAACCATCATCAGAGATGCTATCGAACATAATTTAGAAAGTAACTTTGATAAATGATAGACCAACATGGATTCCGACGGAAACGTTCTTGCGTAACTTACTCGAATTCTACAACACAGTCATCTTAAATTATGACAAAAGAAACAATATAGATTTTATATATTTAGACTTTGCAAAAGCTTTTGATACCGTCCCCCACGAAAGGCTACTTACTAAATTTGCTTCACACGGAGCAAGTGGTAGCCTATTAAGTTGGACTAGAAATTAGTTGAATGATCAAAAACGGAGAGTTGTTTTAAATGGAAAAACTTCTAGATGGAAAAATGTTACGAGTGGACTTCCTCAGGGTTCCGTTCCTGTGACATTTCTATTTATAGTATATATACAAATGATATAGACCACGGAATAAAATCTATTGTCTCCAAATTTGCTGATGATATAAAACTGTGTGGAATGGCAAATGATCACTTAAATCAATTAGATATTCAAGAAGATTTAGATAAATTACAGCAATGGTCTGAAAAGTGGCTAATGAAATTTAACACAAGTAAATGCAAGGCTATGCATATAGGTAAAAATAATAGTAAGTACGATTACAAGTTATTTGGAAATTCATCAACAAAAGTGGATAGTGAAAAGGATCTCGGCGTAATTATCAGTAACGATCTCAAATCATCTAAGCAGTATATTTCAGACTCTGCGAAAGAAAACAAGATTCTAGGACTGATTGCGCGATCTTTTGACTTCAAAAGTTCATCTCTCATTAACAAGCAATGTGAATCGTTAGTTCGTCCACATTTGGAATATGCTGTTTCCGTATGGTTACCGAATCTCATTAAAGACATAGACAGATTGGAAAAAGTACAACGGCGAGCCACAAAACTGATTCTACATATAAGCAATAAATCGTAGAAAAATCGACTAAAACATGAATCTGTTTTCCCTAAAAAAGCGTAGACTCAAAGATGACTTGATACAGGTCTTCAAGATTCTAAAGGGAGTTGACAATATCAAAAGTGGCAAAATTTTCACACTAAATGAGAATCAGACAAGAAATAATGGTCTCAAACTGTCACGAAATATATTTAATTTGGAAATGTGTTGAAACAACTTCGCCAACCGTGTAGTTAATTAATGGAACACTTTCTGCAGAGGCAGTGCAATGTAGTTCAGTTCGAAGCTTTAAGATTCGTTTAGATAAACACCTAGCAAGATGCTGTAATGACTGCCATTTATTTTATATCATTTGTTTATTTGTTTGTTGTTATTTGCTTGATTTTTATTTATTACTAATTATCTGTCAATTTATTATTACTTACTATTTACCTGTGTTATTATTTAACTATACCTATGCATTTATTTATTTTATCTATTATTTTTATATGATAATTTTTTATTCTTATTTTATTTATTATTATAGCTTTTTCCGCATCCGACCTAGTTATGGACCAAAAGGTCTCCTGTCGGCATGCTCCTCCTTTTTAATCCCTTTGTAAATCCTTTGTATATGTATATATATATATACGTACATGCACACACTATACATACATTCTATCTATTTACCGAGAGCTTTTTACCCTTTACAAGGGAGGTAGCCAAGTGAGAGTCACGTGCGTATTCCCACCTATTTCACTCCCTTCCACCACCCCCTCCATCCCTCCCATCTCAGCTCCTCATGGATGACGGGTCATCCTTGCATCAGCCAACTGCCCTGGGCCAAACGCAATGCAGCAAGACACAGTACATCCACAGCAAGGCCGCTTCACTTAATCAGCGACCCACCTCTCCGTCCCCTCATGCAGAAAAAGAGAAGACAGGGAGAAATCTCTTCGGGCTGCATCAAAATATCATTCACACATAAGCACCCTCTCCCCCAACCCCCTCTTCCATACGCAGTCATTCGCCACTCATCCATCCCCATCCATCCATCTCATCCTCGGTCGTCCCCTCAAGTTCACTCCCTCTACCTCTCCCTTCCACACCTCTTTTACCAATCTTTCGTCACTCCTTCTTTCCATACGTCCAGACCATCCCAATAATCTTTCATCAGCTCTATCTGCCATCTCCTTTTCCACTCCCAACCTCTTTTCTCACTATCCAACCTAGTAACCCCTACCATACTTCTCAGACATTTAATCTCAAACACATTTAAACTTTTCCTCTCTGCCTCTCTTAAATTCCAAGTCTCTGCTCCATACAATGCCGTCGGCACAATCACCCCTTCATACAATCTCCTCTTTGCATCCATTCCCAGTTGCCTATTTCTCATAACACTTTTTAATCCCCCAAGACATTTACTTGCTTCTCTCAATCTACAATTTACCTCCACCTCCACTCCCTTTCCTGCCACATGTGACCCCAAATACCTAAAGCTATCCACTTCCTCCAGCCTCTCTCCTTTTAGACTTACTTCCAACTCACTGCCACCCTCTACCCTTGTACATCTCATCACCTTACTTTTACCCACATTTACCTTCAACTTTCTCCTATCGCATACCTTCCCAAACTCTGTCACTAACTCCCTTAATCCTTCCTCTGATCCTTCTACAAGCGCAGTGTCGTCACCAAACAACTGGCTCTCCTCCCACTTCTCTCCATTTTCTTTAACTGTCTCCAGTCCGCTACCCATTACCCTCGTCTTTACCTCACGCACCACCCCATCCATGTACACAGTGAACAGCCATGGCGACATGACTCATGTCTGACACAGTCCCACCTTTACCTCAAACCACTCGCTCTCTCCATTTTCCATTTTAACACAGGCTCTACTACTCTCGTAAAAACTCTTGACTGCCCTTAGCAGCTTCCCCTAATCCCATATATCTGCAAAAGTTCCCACAGTGTCTTCCCATCTACCCTGTCATAAGTGTTTCCCAAATCCATAAAGCCCCAAGAAAACATCCTTACCTTTTCCTAAAGCTTTCTCACACATATGCCGTATTACAAAAACCTAACACACGCAACCACTAACCATACTGTTCCTCACCAATTACTCCCTCTGTACCTCTCCTATTCCTCTCAGTTAAACCCCCCACATAAGCTTTCCCAACTACATTCAACAAACTGATCCCTCTGAAAATATTACACTCGCATCAGTCCCCTTTTCCCTCGTAAAGTGGAACTATACAGGCACTCCTCCAGTCCTTAGGTACTCTACCCTCCTTTAGACACACATTAAACAAGCTCACTAGCCAGTCCAATATTAATGTGCCTCCTTTTATCAGACATTCTGCATGACACCTCATCGTTTCTTATTTCTCCTCCATTTTCCTCTCCTATCACCGTCTTTTTCTTAGCTCCTCTCACTGCTGCCACCAATCCCTCCCTATCCTCCTCCACATTCAACAGCTCTCGAAAATGCTCCGCCTATCTTCCCCTTACCACCTCCTCTTCCGTTAAGATCTGTACATCTGCGCCTTTTACTTTTTTTCTTTACATGACTCGCCTCCCCATCCTCTTTTGCTTTCCTTCCAAAACATCTTTATTGTTTTCTGTCATACTCTTCCCCATTTTGCATCTGCTCTTCTTTATGCCTCCTTGATCTTTTGTTTTACTTTTCTTCTTTTTTCTTTACACCTCATATTTTTTCTCATTCTACTTTGCAACCAGTCCCTGAATGCTCGTTTCCTCTTTTCTACTACCTTCTTCAATTCATCATCCCACCCTTCCTTCTATTCCCTCTTATCCTCCTTGTTCTACATACTATCTTTGCATTTTCGTCCATGAAACATCCCCATTCCACTTCCACTCTACTCTCAGCTTCTCTTTGTACTTTTGCTCCTTTTCCTTTAAGCAGTTTGATCTAAGCACCTCTCTACCTTCCGCCCTTTTCCTCTTTCTCCACCTATCCTCCACTTTCACCTTACCTTCCACATAAAAAAAAAAACACATTCCGCCACTCTCCCCTTAGAACATGGGCATCAAAAAATCTTCTTGCTCTTTTCCTAGATACCACATACACATACTTATACATACATGCGTAAATGCACATATACATACGTATGTACATAACATATATACATGTATGCATACATACATAAACATATAGACATGCATGCATTCATATATATACACATACACACACATTGGTGGTTTTATACATGCATATACCAGCGTTTTTTCCGTACAAAGGAGGTAACCACAAAGGCATACAATCCACTAACACCCATTTCATCCCCACATCCTTCACTCCCATTCACCCCTCTCCCTCCCTTTTGTCTCCCTTTTGTCTTGGCTCCTCCTGGATTGCGGGTCATCCCCTCATCTCGCCGACTCCCCTGGGTCAGAAGCAATGTAGCAAGACACAGCACATCCACAGCAAGACCGCTTCATTTAATCGGTGACCCCCGTTCTCCATCCTCCCATGCAGCAAAAGAGAAGACAGGGAGAAATCCCTTCGGGCTGCGTCAAAATATCATTCACACATACTCCCTCATCCCCCACCTACTCCTTTGCATGCATTACAGCATCATCCATACACAACCATTCTCCACTCACCCCTATCTTCTGTCTTCTCCAGTCCCCTCTTTCCCAATACCCCTTTTACCCCATCCATCCATCTCATCCTTGGTCGCCCTCTCATGTTCACTCCTTCCACCTCTGCCTTCCACACCCCTTTTACTAATCTTTCCTCGCTTATTCTTTCCATCTGTCCGAACCATCCCAATACTCTTTCATCAACCCTATCTCCCAACTCCCTTTCCACCCCCCCCCCCACTCTACTCCTGACCTCGTTTCTCACTCTATCTATCCTAGTAACCCCTACCATACTTATCAGTCATTTCATCTCAATCGCATTCAAACTCCTCTCTTCCTCTCTTATGTTCCATATTTCTGACCCATACAGTGCTGTCGGCACAATCACTCCTTCATACAATCTCTTTCATCTGTTCCCAAATGTCTGTTTCTCATTACACCTTTTAATCCCCCAAGGCATTTACTCGCTTCTCTCAATCTATATTCTACCTCCACCCCCACCTCCCTTTCCCGCCACATTCGCACCCAAATATCTAAAGCTATCCACTTCCTTCAGTCTCTCTTAATACTCACTTCCAGTTTGCTGCTACATTCTCCCCTTGTACATCTCATCACCTTACTTTTACCTACATTTATCTTCAACTTCCTTATTTCGCACACCTTCCCAAACTCTGCCACTAACTTCCTTAATCCCTCCTCTGATCTTGCCACGAGCGCAGTGACGTCAGCAAACAACAACTGGCTTATCTCTCATTTTTCTCCATTTTCTTTATCTATCTCCAATCCCCGACACATTACCTCTCGCACCACCCCATCCATGTATAAATTGAACAGCCAAGGCTTTATGGTATCGTATAATGTATGCGGTGCTACCTTGGCTTGTTATCTACACTGTAAAAACTACTTTGGTATATTATCTACAAGCTAGTTTGCGATTAACATAGGCATTATAGGGAATGATACAGAGAAGTTTGTTCAGCGATTGTTTCAGTCCAGGTTCGTGGTCAAATGGTTAGCCACTGAAGAAGAGCCTGCGCAAATAGAGAAAGTACGTTTTGCAGGACAGAGAAAATGCAATTGAGCGATTGTTGCAAGGCGACCATGTTCCCCATTCAACAGATAGCGTAGCCGAAGTAGACAGTAACCGAGCCATGGAAGACGTATTGATGATGCATGGGTGTTCGATTTGAAGAAGTGTTCAGACAGATTGTCGATATATTCACGTTCAAAGGAAAGACTGCAAGACACTTCAATCAATTATTCAGAGAGAAGTCGCTGAAGGCTCAGTAATCCATTCCGACGAATGGCCAATTTACTCTGATTTTAAACCAACTCTGTTTTCGTCATTTTTCCACTAAATCATCATCACGTCGATCCTAACACCGGAACACATAAACAAGGAATTGAAAGGTCCTGGACTGAAGCGAAGATTTCTATATTAAAAAGAGAAAAAAAAAAAAAAAAAAAAAAAAAAAAATGGCGTCGTCAATCCAAGAACATTTTAATCGCATTTAGACTACTTTAGTTGGCGAATAATATGAAAAGAAATTCCTTACATGTATCTAGCATTTTTAGCCGATGTACATACTGATTATCGCTAAAACACTTTTTCTGTTAATTCCATTACCAAAATTTTATGTTATGTTATAATTAGCACAAAAAATCTCTCTTTCATCCAGACAAAACTAAGGGTGAATTATTACGTACATATACCAGAATGAAACATAAATAAAAGAAATAAAGTGAATATATTTCTAGTAGTTCCATTACCAAAATTCTTTGTTATATATATATATATATATATATATATATATATAAATATATATATATGTTATAATTAACAATTAAAACATCTTTGATGTACATGTAAAAGGTGAATTATTATGTAGATATCGTATCAGATTGAAATCTGTACGGTGTAGATATTCTTACCGTGTAGATAAGTCAAAGTATTTTTTCTTTTCTTTTTTGTACAGATGAACATTATTGATTTTTTAAGAATACTCTTAGTTTCCGTGACGTCACTCAGCCAGACTATGACCGAGCGATAATTCATTCTGAAACCGATCTCAGGATCCTCGGCAACCAAAGTTAAGAAGTTTAGCTTACTTTTGGTTACTTTTGTTAGGTTTGGTTGGGTTACCTTGGTTAAGTTTGGTTCACTCATTTTTCTTATTTTATTCGCTTTGTTAAACCACATTTTCTCTGATTTACATAAAGTGGGCTACACACTATCAAACATGTTTGTCCAGCGTGTTTGTTCAAACATCGTCCCACACTGGACCATCGAGTATCAAACTGCTTGTCAAACCTTCCTACCTGGCCACACACTCTCAAATTGTTTTCAAATTGTTTGATCAAACACCTTGTTGGACAAACATGTTTGATAGTGTGTAGCCCGCTTTAGTCTCCACACTATCGGAGAGTCAAGATTGGTGATTACCATGTTCATTGTTTAAGGTCCAATTGGCCTCTGTATTTGGACGGAACCGCAAATATGAAATATCGCGACATTATGATTATCACTCATTTGAACAGGAAATTAAACTTCGAATAAAAATAAAAACACAAAATAGGAAACGGCAGTATAGCAAATGCGTATTTTTAAGTATATACACGTATGTTTCAATTCAGTTATTTAGTCATTTTTTATGTAATAATTTTCGTAATTATGTATGTTTTTGCTCATTTTTGTTATATATTTCCTTGTCTATTGGCTATATTTTATTTATATGCTAAGTCGTTTATTAATCATTTTGACTGTTGTTGGCTAAGCGTGACTGTCGTTTCGTGGAAGAGTTCACTTGCCACGTCGTTTGGGTTTTCCTGCTTCTGGCTAGCCCAGGTCACGCTCCACCCATTAGCTGCCCCCCTCCCCCCCCCCGTGGGGAGGATAACCTCGGCTGAATAAAATCATGTGACGACAGGAAGAACAATTGTACAAGTCGTGAAGGGCAGTTAAAACACGTGTGGACACATTTGCCTAATTGTAGTATACAGAAATGGGGCAAAGATCGTAGGATATCGTTTCCTCTTCTCCAATTTATCGTAACTAGCTTCACGTTCATGTTTAGTTCCAACTTTGTCTATATCCTTATTTTACAATTGTCATACGTAGATTTGAAATCATGTATTGTTCCAGCCTGGGTTGTATCACCTAAGCTGTTCCAAGTATCTATGCATGTGTAGGGAATACTGTACTTCTTTACATCCTATTGACATGTAGGCTTCCTTTGTTCTCATAACCTCTTCAAGATATATTTCTCGTCTTTGTGTGTGTGTGTGTGTGTGTGTGTAGCAACACTCATCGAGTCCCGTCTCCTTCTCTCCAATTTATCATACCTATCTTCAAGTTCATGTGCGTGTGATTCACCATCATGGTCTTGAATCACGTGTTGGGTTTGTGATCGACAGCAATTGCCATCCCGGATGAGAGCTCAGAGCTCATATATGCACACACACACACACAAAACACCAACTCTACCAATTCATGGCGCAGTTGGTAGAGTTCCCGGCTGCCACTACGGCGGTCCGGGTTCGAATCCCGCTCAGGGCTGAAATAATTTCAGTATCGCTGCGCTGCGGGTTGTTACTCCAACTCTCGTGGGCGGGGAGTTGGTGGTGTGTGTGCGTGTAAGGTCACAGTATTACCCATAGATCGGTCATATATGAGCTCTGAGCTCCCTACCGGGAGAGAAATAGCTGTCGATCACGAGTCCAACACGTGATCCAAGACCATGGTGAATCACACAAACACACACAACTCCTTGCATAATAGAGTTGGAGTGATGGACCGCAGTGCAGCGATGCTGAATTACTTCAGCCTTGGGCGGGAATCAAACTCGGATCGCTGGATGGTTGTGAACGGGACCACTGCGCCGTCGAGCCGTGTGGCCTGTGTGTGTGTCTGTGTCTGTCTGTCTGTCTGTCTGTCTGTCTGTCTGTCTGTCCGGTGAGGAAAAACTGATCCATCATCAACAGGAAACCCTCGTTCATATCAAAGGATAGTAGTCACGTGATAACGATGAAGGACAGTTATAATTCATAGTACCGGTAACATATACATGTATATATATATATATATATATATATATATATATACATCTATATGTATGTATGTAAATATATATATATGTATATGTATTGATATATATATATATATGTATGTATATATATATACATATATATATATATATATATATAATATATATATATATGTATGTATATAATATATATATATATGTATATTGTATATATATGTGTATATATATATATATATATACATGTATATATATATATAATATATATATATATATATATATATATATTATTTGTATTCTTATTTATCTTATTTGCTATTATTATTATTATTATTATTATTATTATTATTATTATTATTATTATTTGCCGGTAACCACTACTGATGTAAATTAGATAAATTCATCATCAACAAAATTTGTAGTCAGGTTGTAAGTGACCAAAAGTAATTTGGGGATTTGTGTTGTTCTCGAAGATTTATTCTTTTTCATTTGTGACTCTTTGTGCATTACCATTTCCTTTCCTAGTGTTTAGTCTCTTGTCTTATAAAACTTGTATTACTTATTTCATTTGTCTTCCCCTGAAGAAGTGAATAACACGAAAGAGCTTGGGAATTACTTTTTCTTCCCGAGTTCCATTGGGTTATGAGCAAAAGTTTTGGATTATGTGTTTTTTAGTGATCAATCTGTATATATATATATGTATATATATATATACATATCTATATATATATGTATATATATATGTATATATATATATATACACATATATCTATATATATATGTATATATATATATACATATTGATTTAAACTACAGTATGACAAATGTAACTGAAGGCGGAGAAAATATACGAGAAATAATGGAAGAATTACTGCCTTAACGTTTCGACCCTTAGGGTCTTGATCACAAAGCATTATTATTTCTCGTATATTTTCTCCGCCTTCAGTTACATATATACATATATATACATATATATATATACATATGTATATATATGTATATATGTATATATATATGTATGTATATATGTATATATATATGTATATATATATATATGTATATATATATATATATATATATATATATATATATATATATATATATATATATATATATATATACAGTATATATCGACGCCAACAGTCTCTTCAGGGACTCTTCGTATCTCCCAAGGGTCACTCTTCCTCCTCCTCCTCCCCCTCCCCCTCCTACCCCTGCTCCCCCACTACCCCTTCCCCAAATACTTCTGTTTTATACTCCCACACCACCCACACCCCCTACTACAGTGAAGGCAACGGTAACAACGGTTACTGATATTCCCGTTTTCTATGTCGCTATACCGTCCTCCCACGCTCCGTTTTCTTTGTTCCTTCTTGTTATTCTGCCTTTGCCCACCTACTTCTTTACTTGTTCTTTCTCTACTGAGTTCTGCAGTATCTCTTGTTCTCTTCCAGTCTCTCACTCCTGTTCTTGTTCTTCTTTCTACTCTCATTGTTTCATCTCCTCCTCTTCCTCCTCAGCTACCTTCTCGTTCTCCTCTACTCCCTCCTCCTGAAACGCTTTCTTTCTGTATTATTTTCTCTCTTCACGTATTACCAGACTTCCTTACTTACCCTTCTCGTCCTCCTCGTCTTTCTCCTTCTGCTCCTCCTCCTTCCTTACACCCGAATCTCCTTTCTCTGATACTTGCCCCCCCACCGCCCCCCTCCCCAAGACCCTTCCCAACTCTCTACCCCCTACATTGTTATTACCCTTCCCCACAGAATACCTTTCTCTTCTCTCTCTCCTTCCCTCTCCCCCTTCCTCTCTCCCTCTCCTCCTCTCTCCCTATCCCGTTTCCTCTCCCTATCTGCCTTCCCCTCCCCTTTCCCCCCCTTTCTCCCCTTCCCCCTACCCACTCTCCCTCCCCCCTCCCCATCTTTCTCCCTCTCTCCCTATCCCCTTTCCTCTCCCTGTCTGCCTTCCCCTACCCCTCTCCCCTCTTTCCTCTTCTCTATATATCCCCTTTCATCTCCCAATCTGCTTCCCCCCTCTCCTCTCTCTCTCTCTCTCTCTCTCTCTCTCTCTCTCTCTCTCTCTCTCTCTCCTCTCTACATGCGATTATACTGGGAAAGGCCCTCTTATCTGGGGCCGGGTCTCCTCTTTCTTCTCCGGCACACCCTTTCTCCCAATTATCTCCACAACCTATAATTTGTCTTCCCTCCTTTTGTTCCCGGGCCCTCCTCCTCTCTCTTTATCTATCTAACTGTCCGTCTAACTCTTTTATTCACTCTCTAATTCACCCCCTCTTTTTATTTCACTCCCTCCCCCTCCTCTTTCTTCCTCTTCTTCCTCTTCTTCCCATCTCTGTGTCTCATCTTCTTCTTTTAGCTCTTTATCTTCTGTTGCTTCTGTATATCCTGGGCTCACGCATGGCCGATGCACGCGCGCGCGCGCACACATACCTGTTTGCTGGTACCGACTTTGCATACTGACTAAGCGGTCATGGGTTCGGTCCCCACCCAGGGTGGAAAAAGCAAATGTAGGACATAAGCCCCCAAGGATATAAGCCCCTACCTGAAATAACCAAAGGTGGACTTAAGCCCCCAGTATATTTATTTATACTGATACTACGAAACAAGATTCAGAATTGCAAATCCCCTACCTCTCATCAGCGTTTAGTTGACATCAAAGAAAAGGCAGAATTATTCATGAAACGCAAGTTTATTCAACAGTTCAACTGATGTATACGTTTATATAACATTTGACAAAAAGAGAACATATTTAACTACATTGAAGCGAACAGTTACAATCAGTTTAGCCTCATGTTGTGCGAGATGCCTTTCAAGAATTCTTTGTAGAGTTTCCGTGCCTTGATCGAACTGCAAACACAGGTTCTGTAGGCGCTTTTGTAGCTGCTGTGTGCAACGTTTGATGCTTTTGGCTGGGGGCTCACAAACGAGAAACCAAAGGAAGAAGAAGGGTGAGCAATTGTCACTGCGGGTGGAGAACGTCCTTGTGAAGGTAACTAGGGATAGCTTAAAATTTTGTTGTCAATAAGTTTTAAAGGAATTAGGTGGGGTGAGATATTGAACACGCCCCCATTTTCTTCTATTGTGTCGGTTCCTTGTATGATGGCTACTTCCAAACATTTTTTACGGATGTCCGGCTCACGTACCAGAAGTTCCGCATTTTCCCAGTCCATCAGGTGGTTGTGACTGTTCCTGTGTGCAACACATGCGTTGGTGGTGACGTCATGGCGGACATCGTGACGGTATTCTCGTATCCGGGTTTTCAGATTGCGTGATGTTTCCCCAACGTAGGATGTGAAAAATTGAAGTCATGTAAGTGATTATCAATCGCAATTTGGAACACCTCCGTTTGTATGACAAAAGCCGGTTAAAAGAAGCCATTCATTTGTAATTGCAATTTGATTTTTGCACCACCTTTTTCTCTTAGAGGTCAGAGAAAATACATAAATAATTAAATATTTAATAAATAAATGAATGTACTATGTCTATACTGGGGGGCTTATGTCCAGGGGGCTCTTGTCCGTCCATGGAAAAAAACACCACCACAGTACTGGAAGTCGGGACCCCCCCTTATCCTAGGTAATGTGTGTGTGAGAGAGTGAAAAAGAGAAAGAGGTCACAGCATAAGCTCTGAATTCTCAATCGGGAGGGTGATAGCTGGCGACCACGAGTTAAACACTTTATCCAAGACCATGGTGTATCTCCCCCCCCCCTCTCTCTCTCTCTCTCTCTCTCTCACACACACACACACACACACACACACACACACACACACACTTACTTAGGTGATGGCTTCTAGGGGCTTTCAGCCGATGACGGCTCTCCAAGCCCCCCACGTAGAAAATCTAAAGTCCAAAATCTGATTTCATCACTGCATTCTCCAAGTCATACGAAGCAGTGAAAAAGTGTGTCTTCAGTCTCTTCTTGAAGATGGTCGTAGTTTCAGCCATTTTAACATTTTCAGGAAGTCTATTATAGAGACGGGGAGCACTATTAACAAACGCTCTACGCCCAGATTCTCTATAAAACCTTGGCTCTAATAGTCTATTCACTTCAATACTGTGTCGCAAGGCTATATCACTATCTATTCGGAAGTCCACGAGCATATCACACATATAATTAGGCCTCCCAAACTTCAATGCCTGATACACCATAACACACTGTTTATACATGATACGTGCTTTGACTGGGAGCCAATGCAGCTTTATTAACACTGGAGTTATCCGTTCCCTTCTAGACTGACCCTCTATCAGTCTCGCAGCTCTATTCATAATTAATTGAAGCTTCTTCAATAAGTAGTTAGGAAGACCATAATATAAAGAGTTGCAGTAGTCCAATTTACCCAACACATGGTTATAAATAAGCTTCCTCATAGAATTCTCATCAAGGTATTTCCTTACAAACGCTAAGTTTCTCAAATGATAACCAGCTACTTGCGCCGTCTGATTTATCTGTTCTCTCATCATAAGTTCGCTGTCTAGCAGCACCCCAAGACTCTTCACACACTGTGATATCTGAATTGTTCACATTCAAGACTCGAACACCCAGACGTTGGAAGTCAATTTTACGGCCGATAAACAAACACTCAGTTATATCTTCGTTCAATTTCAGTTTTCTAGAGTCCATCCACACATACACACACACACACACACACACACACACACACACACACACACACACACACACACACACACACACATACACACGCACACACACATTTATACGCAGACGCGCGCGCATACACACACACACACACGCACGCACACAAATAGTCTAGATAAAACGAGATATGAAGATGGGACACCACGAGCATAGCTCCTCTTCCCGTAAAATACAACTAGGTAAACACACACACACACACACACACACACACACACACACACATTTATACACAGGCGCGCGTGCGCACACACACGCACGCATACACACACACACACACACGCACGACTCGTGGCGCAGTGGTAGATTTTCCTGGCTGCCACTTCAGCAATTCGGGTTCGAATCCCGTCCAGGGCTGAAATGATTTCAGTATCGCTGCGATGCGAGTTGTTACTTCAGTTCTCGTGGGCGGGGATTTGGTGGTGTGTGTGCGTATAAGGCCTCGGTCATATGAGCTCTGAGCTCTCTTTCGGGAGGGAAATAGCTGTCGATCACGAATCCAACACGTGATCCAAGACCACGGTGAATCACACACACACACACACACACACACACACACACACACACACACACACACACACACACACACACATTTATACACAGACGCGCGCGCACACACATACGTACACAATGTATAGAACTAATAATATTGCATTTCCTTGGTGATGATCATTAAGTATTTCAAGACTTGTGTATGAGATTGTACGTATGATCTTTGTGACGGGTCTGTCGGCAGATTTTTTTTTTTCTTTTCTTTTCTTTCTTAATGGAAACTCGTCCATTGCTGCATTCTGTAGTTTTGTGCCATCTTTATCATTTATATGTTTATTTGTTTGTTTTGTGAGTATGTACATATATTTTGTATTTTGATATTGGTATGTTTTGTGAGTATGTACATATATTATATTCTTTATTTACTTATCTATTTATTTATTTTCTATTTATTTTTATTTTTTTCACCAAGAGTTGTCATGTAACCATTTTGCCTGGATGGTAAGTCTGTGGGTTTGCTGCCCACAGCGGCCGTAAATGTCCTAGCGGCCAGCGGTTTCAATGACTAATGTGACCACGACAACAGAGCTGGCGAGGTCATCGCTCACAGAGGTGGTTGGTCATTTGGTGCTGGCACTAGTGTTTCCAGTATTATGTTATCATTGTTGTCGTCGTTGTTAATGAAATTGATGATGATGATGTTGTTATTTCATTGTTAGTGTTATTATAACTCTTGTTGAACTGGATGGTCGCTGATGGTTTGGTGATTTGTGTCGCCGATCAGTCATAATTGTGGTAGATTTTTTTCTCTTTATGGTTTAACGTATTATTATTATTATTATTATTATTATTATTATCATTGTTAATATCATTGTAATCATTATCACTGGTACTCATACTGTGGCATTGATTTCCATTGTAGTACTCGAACTCTTGTAGCACAAGATCTATTTTTAGATGGAATTGGGACGTAGGTACCCCATAGCCTTCATGCTTCTTTATCGACCTGCCTTGAATTAACGCGGGCCTGGCCACTTGTTCAAATATATGAACACAAGATCGTTCTTGCGCGCACGCTTGCACTTGAATCAATAATAGTAAATAGACTCAGAGAACACATTGAAGGGCATAATTTAATTCGTGATTCACAGCATGGTTTCTCCTAGGGTAAGTCATGTGTGACTAATCTTCTATCCTTTTACACTAAAGTATATAAGGCGTCAGACAACAATGAAAATTACGATGTTATTTACCTTGACTTTAGCAAAGCGTTCGACAAGGTGCCACACCAGAGACTAAATAAAATCAAAGCCCATGGCATAGGAGGAAAAGTGTTAGAATGGATTAGAGCTTGGATTAGTAACAGAAAACAGCGGGTCACCATAAATGGAGTAAAATCTAGGTGGGGCAATGTTACTAGCGGGGTCCCCCAGGGCTCGGTTTTGGGTCCCTTGTTGTTCATTATGTATATAAACGACTTAGACGATGGGTTAAATAGTGATGTTAGTAAGTTTGCGGACGACACTAAAATAGGACGCCTAATTAGGTCAGGAGACGACGCCCAGATTCTGCAGGATGATCTTAATAAACTGTTAACATGGTCGGTGAAATGGCAAATGAACTTCAATATCTCTAAGTGTAGCGTGTTAAACGTAGGGCTACACAACTCCGAAAATAGATACAACTTAGATAACACGTTTTTAGACAAATCTGAGTGCGAGAGGGACTTGGGAGTTCTGGT
>NC_134779.1:65423800-65431300 GCF_046742065.1 Oratosquilla oratoria
TTTACAATATAAAATGGGAATTGTAGTACCTAGCCTTATGTACAAAAACAAAACCCAAAAAGACGTAATCTACCTACAAAAAAAATCGAAGACCTAATCTTATCTACGAGATAAAATATAAAGTGTAATACCTATGAAAATAAAATGTCTCTAGCCTCGTCTACGAAAAACAAAACTCAAATCGGTGTTGCTCAGCCTTACCTACGAAGACCAAAGTAAACCTTCGGCTTGAGAATACCTACGAGAAAAAAATGAAAGCAGGGACGTGCTTCCTCGCACACAAATTTGTTCTAATTCGTCTCACGTGATTGCATCCTAGTCTTCGTGAGGGGTCGGGGAGCCCCCCTCCCGCCGCCCGTGAGATGGGCGGGACTCACGAGGGCGGCTGCCGTGAGGAATGGCATCGGGTGGGTGGGGGAGCGATGGACGTGGGCGGCCTTGCTCGCAATCAAGTTAACCTTCTTCAATACGGTAACGCCACCCCCAGACACACACACACACACACAACGTGGATTTTGTTTAACAACAGAAGAGTTTAGTCGTCTTGGAGTGGAGGTCTCGGTCCATCTTGACCCAAGTTCAGGCCAGGGGTCCGGCTTTCAGCTGAATAAATCGAGAGGATTTCAGTGTATATATATATATATATATATATATATGTGTGTGTGTGAGTGTGTGTATGTATGTATATATATATATATATAAACTGAGTTGGGGGTCACCGAATTGAAGGAATTGACATGCTGTTGTGGTGTTGGCCGTAGCAAGATGTCAGTAGAAATAGTAATAGTACCAGCAAGACTAGTAGTAGTAGTAGTAGTAGTAATAGTAAAAGTTGTTATAGTAACAGTAGAGGAAATGGATGAAACTGTAGCAACAAGCGTAGTTACAAAAAAAGTTGTTACCAACAATAGTAGTGGTACTGGTCTCTTCGTTGAATAATAAGATGATGAGGGATAGTAATAATATGGGTAACAATTTTGGTAATTTGAAGGGATAGAGGTAAGAAGAATGACGTAATCTTATTCCTTCCTTACCTTAGTTGCCCCTCCCTCCTCCATTCCCTCTTTTCCCCTTTCCCTTCCTCTCTTTCTCTTTTTCTCTTTATCTCTATTATGCATAGTCAGTCTATAGTCCTTCTCTCTTCTTTTTTCTCTCCTTAGAACTCTCCACCTATTTTGTTCCTGTTATTCCCTTGTCTCCTATCCGCTCCTCCTCTTCCTCCTCTTCCTCCTCCTTCTCTTCCCTTCCTTTCTCTTCCCTTTCTTTCCTCTCTGTCTTATCTAATTTTCCTTGTGTTTTCTTTGCCTTCTTCCTCCCCTCCTGATTCAGTTTTCGTAATCTTCTGTATTTCTCGCTCGTCCCCTTTCATTGAGAGGTCGTTTGTGTGTGTGTACACGTGTGTGTGTGTGTGTGTCAGAGAGTGCGCGCACGCGTGTGTATATTCATGTTTATGTGCACCTATATGTAAGTGCATATTACGTATTCGTGAGGTAAGGGGATTTATCCCCAGGAAGCTCTTACCTGTGGTTATACTTGCCACCTTTGTCCTATGTACTTGGAGAGACAGAACCAGCGTATGTGTCAGTTATTGCTGACCGTATGTTGTGGAATATCATAATTTATTATTATTACTATTATATATATATATATATTTACATTGAAGAAAATAGATTACTTGTGGATGGAGAAATATAGCCCACTGTATAGTATATGGTTGTAGGGAGTTATAAACGAGACTGTAGTTGATCATTGTATATCTGCGTGCGTTATAACCCGCGCCTCCTTATTCTATTCCTATCCTCCTCAACCTCTTTATTTTCCTCCTCGTCTTCCTCCTCCTCTTCCTCCTCCTACTCCTACTCCAATTCCTCCTACTTCTCCTCCTTTTCTTTCTCCTCTTCCTTCTCCTTTTCCTCCTTCTTTTTGCTCCTCCTTCTCCTCCTCCTCTTCCTCCTCCTCCTCCTCCTCCTCCTCCTCCTCCTCCTCCTCTTCCTCCTCCCCCTCCTCTTCCTTTTCCTCCCCCTCCTCCTCCAACGCCCACTCCTATTCTTTCTTATCCCCCTGTTCCACTTTCTTAATTCCCTCCTCGCTTTCTCCCCCTACCCCTCCTCTTCTTCTCCCGCCTACACTTCTCTCCTCCTCCCGTTCTTCGTCTCCTCTTCCTCTCCATCCTCCTACTCCTTCTACACCTTTTACTCCTTCTTTTCCAGACCGTACAGGTCTATTGCTCTTCGTTTGTCCATATAACGTCTTCTCCTCCTCCTCCTTCATCCTCCTCCTCGTCCTCCTCCCCTCCTTTACTTCCACTTCCTTTTTTTTCTTCTTCTTCTTCTTCCTGTTTTTTTCTTTTTCTCCATTTACTCCTTTTGTTATTTTTCCCATTCTTCTCCATCTCCTCCACCTCCTCCTCCTCCTCCTCCTCCTCCTCCTCCTCCTCCTCCTTCTCCTCCACTTCCTTCTTCACTTTCTGCTCCTTCATGTAGGCCTCCTTTTCGTCTTTCACACCCTCCTTTTCCTCCTCCTAATCTATATTTTTCTTCTTATTCTTATCGTTATTCTTTCTTTCTATCTTACCCTTGTCTTTCACTTCCTCCTTCTCTTTCTTTTCCTTTTCCTCTACCTCCACCTCTTCCTTTTCCTCCTCTTTTACTCTTTCGTCATCTTCCTCCTCGTCCTCTCCCTCTTCGTCCTCCTACTCCTACTACCAACACATGCCTTCACTATCTCCTCTTTCCTCCTCCTCCCTCCCCTCCTCCTCCTTGTGCTCATCCTCCACCTCCTTCTCATCCTACTCCTCCTCCTCCTCCTCCTCCTCCTCCTCCTCGTGTCTCTCCACGGCACAGATCAATCCCCCTCCTTTCTTGTTTGTTTAAGAAACCTGTGTGATTATTTTCTTTTCTTTTTGTCTTGGTTTGTCTTTCGTAGCCGGTGTCTCGGCATTCATTGGGGACACAATGGACCACAATGGAGGAGCAGTTCGGCAGGAGACCAATTGGTCCGTGGACTGAAGCAGTCTCGGCGCTGCTCGAGGTCGCTCGAGATCTCTACTTGATGATTGTTGGAACGTGTCTGGATTGAGTTGTCTCACGGAATTCTGTACACACACACACACACACACACACACACACACACACACACACACACACACACACACACACACACACACACACACACACACACACACACACGACATTATGGTCACCCAGTACTAAAAAGAATATAAGGAAACTAGAAAGAATACAGACATCAACGACAAAGTTGGCACCGCCTCTTTCCAAATTAACATACGAGCAAAGATGATCGAATTTGGAACTACCAACACTGGAGCAGAGAAGAGAAAGAGGGGATCTACTGACTATATTTAGAATCATCAAAGGAATGGAAATCCTTGATAGGAATGACTTACTAAAAATGACAATGAGAAAAACAAGAGGTCATGAAAAGAAACCCAAAAAGGATAATTATAGAAGAGATCGGAAAAAAGAATAGCTTCTCACACAGAGTGCTGGATACCTGGAATAACTTAGATATAGAAATAGGATAAACTTGATGCCGAAAGATACAAAGACGGGTCACCACGAGCATAGCTCCCTTCCCGTATAATACAACTAGGTAAATACATACAGACACACACACACACACACACACACACACACACACACATACATATATATATATATATATATATATGTATATATACACATACATACATGTACACATATTGTGTGTTTTTTTCCACTTCAAATTGGATCGTTCGTGATGTCATTCATTCCGCTCTTTTGTCAAAATCGAGGTCTGTCACGGTCATCAGGGCTTCCTTGGTCAGTAATCGAGCTCGGCCACGCCCCCACCACCTCCACCCCACCCCCGGAGCTCTGAATAGTTCCAGAGGGATACAATGGACCTGTTTACCGTGGTTATTGCAGTCGCATCTGCGGGGAGTCTTGAATTCTGTACTGATGGAGCTGTCCGTGTTAATGGAGAATGTGTTTTCTCCCTTTGTATCTTTTTCTCTACTCTCTCTCTCTTCTCTCCTCTCTCTTTTTCTCTCTCTCAGAACGTGAGTATTTTGATCTGTGCATGTGTGTGTGTGTGTGTGTGTGTGTGTGTCCGTTGACTTATTTGTTCTTATCTGTCCGTGGATTAAAGACGATTCAATCTTGTAATATATCGTTTGTTCCACAGGTCATCATGCACTGATTTAAAATCAGTTTAACTCGTGGATGATCTGAGTGAACAATACTTATATAGGCTCACATAAGAAAAGAAAATAGAACAAAAGATGAATAGAAAAGGACTTTGGTAATCATTAAGTCCAATCTCGGAAGTGTATAGTCTTCCCTTGATGTTGTCATATTTTTAACCCATTGATTGACTGTTACCTATCGCAAGATACATACATATATATACCAAGGCTTTTTCCCCCTTACAAGGGAGGTAGCCAAAAATCCCAAGATGTAACAGAATATTAAGTCCAAGAATCTTCACTTCCTCTTTCTACTCTTAATTCACCTTTGTACAATTGAAGTCTCCAAACAAGTTTTTATTTAAACTTTATTATTATCTATTGTAATATGTAACAAAATATTGCCTCCAATAATCTTCATTTCCTCTTACTTCCCACTCCTAATTCACCTCTATACAATTAAATTCTCCAATCAAATTTAAAGTAAAAATTTTAGTAGATTATTTTCTCTAGGTGGAAGAACATGTCTAGCAACATTTCTTGATATTCAGCTTCATTTTAAGCCCTCGTCTTAGGAGGGGCCTTTGCTATTGTGAAATATTTAATTTCTCCTTGGTTCCAGTTCTCGGATTTAATGCTGCAGCCGTACCTTCACCGCAAATTACGTTATACATCGTTATGTCATTTTTCACGACCGCCATTATTCCCCCTTTCCCTTTTTTATATACTTTCGCGTCTCCAGAGTGTCTATCCACTATTTCCCAATTTTATATCAACATTAATTGGTAGCCTGGGCTTTACTAAGCACAAAATATCGTGTGTGTGTGTGTGTGTGATTTGCCACGGCCTTAGATCCTGTGTTGGCTTCGTTGTCGACAGCTATTAACCTTGCGGATAAGCGTTCAAACCTCATACCATTGTATATGGCCCGATCTAAAGGTAATCCCCACCCCATCCCATAACGTCCCCACCCCATCCCCACCCCCGCCTGTGAGTGTGAAGTCTTCTTACCTTACACACATGCACACACACACACACGCACACAAACACAAACACACACACACACACACACACACACACACACACACACACACACACACAAACACACACACACACAAACACACACACACAAACACACACACACAACAAACACACACACACACGTAAACACACACACACACACATACACACACACACACCTCGTGGCGCAGCGGTTAGAGTTTTCGCCTGCCACTACGGCGGTCCGGGTTCAAATCCTGGCCAGGGCTGAAATAATTTCAGTATCGCTGCGCTGCGAGTCTGCGAGTTACTACTCCAACTCTCGTGGGCGGGGAGTCGGGTGTATGTGTGCGTGTATGGTCGCAGCATTACCCGCTCATATATGAGCTTTGAGCTCTCTTCTGGGAGGGAAATAGCTGTCGATCACGAGTCGAACACGTGATCCAAGACCATGGTGAATCACACACACAAACAAACAAACAAACGAACAACTCTTTAACCACCAGTATTAGAGTGCAGCCTCGCAATGCGCGATGCTGTTTTTTTTTATCAGTCCTGGGCGGGACTCGAATTCGGATCGCTGAATTAGTTGTCGAGAACTGTACCACTGCACCATTGAGACGTGTCTGTGTGCGTGGTAGCCTACTTCTGTCTAGTCCAGGGGTTCCCAAACTTTTCAGCTCATCGACCCCTTAATAAAGTTTAAGATTTTCTATAGACCCGCAAACTATTAATTCACTAATTATGCCAATTTATTATTATTATTGCTGTTGTTATTGTTATCAATGCTAGAAATATTATTATTATCATTATAGTTGTTGTTATCATTATTATTATTATTATTATTATTATTATTATCTTATCATTGTTATTATCCTTATAATTTTAGTTATCAATAGTATTATTATCATCATTATGATTGTTATAATTTTTGTGTTGATATTATTGCTCTAATTCTTTACTGTAGTTCTTGTTTGGTCTCATAAATCAATTATGGTAATTCTAAAGTACCATAGTCACAGTTTTCGTGTTTGTGGATTTTACTTATTCTATTCGTTTATTTTTATTTGTTTATTTATTTATTTATTTATATTTTGATCCGTTTTAAAAGGGCCAAATGGCAGCGTTCATCAAGGCGACGGCGTTCCAATAATGATACAGACACTTTCACATATACATAAACATGTTTTAAAATAAATATTTATAACTTACCAATAGCTTTAAGAGTGATATCATATATTCTTTATTATATTACTATAACATTCAAGCCAATAATACTACACAAGTTCGTCATTTTGATGTTCATTCACGATGTGGTTGTGTGTATGTGAGATTCTCCCTACATGCACAGAATGGGGAGGATTTTTGACTCAGAGTGAACTGACATGGTTTTTCTTTAAGTTTAGATATTGGTTGGTTGATTATTCTCACTCTTCCAGTACGGGAAGAGAACAGGATCATTTCATGCTAACCTTTAATTTAAAAGACTGCCTTTCGACCCCATAGTAATTTACTGACCTCTTTCGACCCCCTAGCAATCTACTGACCCCCTTTCAACCCCTTGGCTATTTGTCGACCCCTTGGATGGTCTCATTGACCCCTGGGGGTCGATATCGACCACTTTGGGAAACCCTGGTCTACCGCGTGGCACTTCTTCCTTATTGACGTCTGGTTGAGTAGCCATTTTTGAAATCGAAGGGATGAAAGAACGAAGGGCGTCCGTAAGGATCAGGTCCCCCTAACCCTTCTCCATCCCCCAACACATCCCATATTGGTACCCCTCTATCCTCACTCCCGTCAGTGAGTGTCAAAACTTCTTCCCTCTATCTCACGTCATAATCACCTCTCACGATTTTTTTTATAGGGGAGAGTAGGCGTCTCATAGCTGTCGACCACGAGTCCAACACGTGATCCAAGAATATGGTGAATCATATATACACAACTCTCCATTTCACACATTATTGTTCATTAATAATAAAAAAAAATGCGCTGATGACCCTCTGATGACGTACTTGATCAATTTCATTCTGGCTAATGACAAAATATTTTATTCATCTGGTGGACGGCACTGACAAAACGAGATCTACATCGATCCCAGAAAATAATTCAACATTAGTCAGAATAAAATAAGTAAAGGGTGTCACATTCGCACTATGAGGAAGGGCTTCTCCACCCCCCTCGATTGAATAAAATCACCTGACGGCAGGCGAGACAGTGAGTGACAATGAAAGAGGAAAAGAGGTCATCTGTGACATATGACCTGATATGACTGAAATCACTTGGAGATCATTTGGTCCTTGGCGAGGCAAAACAAA
>NC_134779.1:65436300-65438800 GCF_046742065.1 Oratosquilla oratoria
TGAGAATGGTCACTGATGATAATTATGAATACTTCCGGTTTGTTGTATTTTCTGAATTTCTCGTTCCGACTAAGAGAAATTTCTTAATTTTTCGTTCCCAGTAGAGAGGCGTCCG
The DNA here is from genome assembly GCF_046742065.1 of Oratosquilla oratoria. Lineage (NCBI taxonomy): Eukaryota > Metazoa > Arthropoda > Malacostraca > Stomatopoda > Squillidae > Oratosquilla > Oratosquilla oratoria. The sequence goes on from NC_134779.1 coordinate 65,436,416, forward strand.
TATGCAATGCTTAGTAATAAAGTTAGTATTCGCATAAAATGAAATATAAAGAGAACAAAGTTTTATCGACAAAATAAAATAAGTCCCGTTACCTTTGCCATGTGTGTTTGGACAGCCTGGGTAGTCATTGGATTGGAACTCGGGAGAGCGACTGCTGAGGTAGAGCGAAACCAACGTGCCACAGCGGTGCATGTTCGCGAAAACCTACACTCACGCACACACACACACACACATGCACACACACACACACACACACACACACACACACACACACACGCACACACACGAAGGGTTATCTCATCCTAGAGTATTTAAAAGTTGAAAATAATGTATGGTATCCATTGAACTAAATAAAGGACACTAGTAACAGGATAATGCTCAGGCTAAGTCAGTACGTAAACACACACACACACACACACACACACACACACACACACACACACACACACACACACACACACACACACACACACCATGCACGACAACAGCGACGCAATCAGTAATCAAGCTCGACAATTTCTCCATTTATATACGACTGTCCAAGTCCTCCAGTCCTCAGTAACGACATTTTTTTTCCTCTTTGTTTTTTCTCTTTTTTTCGGACAGTGAAGGACAGAAGGGCTTTGGGGGCGATTACTCCTAATCTAGGAAATGTCTTGGGACAAAAGGAATTGTGGAGAACGTTTAAGAGAAGAAATGTAACTGTTCTAAAATATAGGCGTGCTCGCGCGCCCGTGAGAGAGTTAAGTATTGCAGTGTGTATTTACAGATGGATTTTGGCAGACATGCGTGTGGCGTGTATGAAAGCTTGAGGAATCTGGATGTGGTGGTGGTGATAGTGGAGGAAGTGGTGGCAGTAAAAATGGTGATGATGGTCAAATTAGTGTTGGTGGTGGTAGTGGTGGTGATATTGTAGGAAGTGGTGGTTAAAATGATGATGGTAGAGTTAGTGTTGGGGATAGTGGAGGAAGTGTTTGTGGTAAGGATGATGGTGATTGAGATAGTGGTGGTGATGGTGATGGTAATATTTACCCATAAGCTTTGCTTCAAGCTCTCCCTTTTCAACAACTAATTTTGTAAAAAATTTGTATATATGTATGTCTAAATTGTATTTTATATTGTTGAATAAACCTTAACTAACTAACTAAACTAACTAATAGTTCAAATCCATCTCAAATTGGGATGAAAATCACTGACACTTCGAGTATATCCTGTATACTGAGTATACCCCAGAGTTGTTAACCATATGCTTAAAGAAAAGGTGTGCTTCACCCAGAGCATATCGAGAGTTCAAAACCAAGAAAATTACAACTAAAACCAGAATTCCTTAAAATTGTCTGATCTCAGTACATTAGTCTGGTCTAGGTAGTGTAACACTCGCTATATCTCTGGTGACGGACTACAACTGCTAAAGTAGTACAGAAAACGGACTTTCCCAACACTTCTTAAAAAAGAAAAAAAAAGGGGGGGGAAGTAGTTTTTTTTTTTTTTTCCTACACTCGAAAAAAGGAAAGGAGATACAATGTATTAAAATATTCCCTTTGTCCTGTAGCACTTAGTATGGTGGGTAGACAAACACGTATCAATGCATGTTGTATTGAAGATGTTAAAAAAAAAAATCCCTTCCTCCCCACACAAGGGATTCCCCCTCCCCCCACAGAAGGGATTCCCCTCCCCCCACAGAAGGGATCCCCCCTCCCCCACACACTAGGATTCCCTCCTCCTCCCCAAAAAGCCAAAATCCCGTCCCCAACTTTACGACCCAAGTTTGGACCCCAGAGAGTCCGTCGTAAATTGCGACGTCGTAAGATACGACAGCTTTCATACAATGTCGATCTGATCCAGTAAGGTGACGTCACTTTTGATGACGTCATGGATACAGTTAATATCTGGATTCTGTTCCCCCCTATCAATCCCCACGGCGTACTTTACATATTATTTTTTGGTTGATACAGACTGAAATGAGAGGGAAGTGTACTTCGGGGTGTCCTCCTTCAGGAGAAGAACGTCTTCCCCCCTCCCCCCCCATCTTCCTCCCCCCACTCCCCACCCCACCTTCCTGCAAACGTGGTCCTACCCTTACATGAATAAGATCCTCTGGTTGTGACCATAACAAAATCATCAAAGTGTGTCATCTTAGCGAAGGTGTTCACTAAGTCTTCATGTCCACCCCCTCCCTTCCCCCATCATCTGATTAAAATAATGCAGCGTTAATCTGAATAAATGATATAAAGTGTGGCAACCCCTCCATCCCCACAGCAGAAACCTCTTCCTTCCTGCCTTCCCAACCCCCCACCCCCACCCACCTCCAGGGTGCCCCTCCCCCTCCCCTCCCCCCTACTCCCTCCCTAATTGACGAGGGCCATTACCTCCATCCTTCAGCAG
>NC_134779.1:65453800-65456300 GCF_046742065.1 Oratosquilla oratoria
TCTTTGAGGACCCCCTTCCTATTTTTTATATGTTTATATTTTTAAGATTTAACCCCGATTATGTTAATCTAACATGACACCGTCAGGTAACCTCAGTAAATTTTGTGGTTGCCTTTGGGCAGTTAAGTTCACCAATCGAAGTGATGATAAAAACTCGCTTAGCTAAACTCTGTTTTAAGTATTTCCATATTGTAGTATACAGGATAGGAGCAACGCTCGTAGGATCCTATCTCTTACTTTAGGAGGACTAAGATACGAATCCTAAAGTTGCTTGTGCGCTTAGTATTACTGCACGGCTGTGAGACATGGACACTGAAAGCGAACTTCAAGAGATGTCTCGATGTCTTTGTTACCAAGTGCCTTAGGAGGATCATGGCGTACCGTTGTAATGACGTTGTACTAAACCAGAGACTGTACTATGGGATTCAGCCTAGGACAGTTACCTTCAGTATAATCCGTGAACGTCAAGTCCGGGGATACCAATATATATGGACATGTGGCACGTTTCCCTGATGTTGATCCTGTTCACAAAGTCATCCCTACTAGACGAAGAAGGGGACGTCCTCAGAAATTATAGCAGGGGCAACTCGACCAATCCTGCCGTGAGCTGTTTGGGATGGGAAGGGCGGCTGTATGGGAGCTTGCTCGGGGGGGACCCTCTCAAGAATGACGTCAGGGAGGATTGTCTCCCTAGTCTCATCTTCAAATTACATCACTTTTCTTGCCCAGGTTGAATATCTCTACCATGTTTTAGTCTGTATTGATTAATTATTTTCTTTATCTACTTACAAAACGAAAGCTCTCAACCGGTGACAACTCCCACCTTCCTCTTCCTCTTCTACTAACCGGCAACACAGAAACGAACCCACACTAGTACAGCAGACAAAAGTCCAGTATTTCTTCCCAGGAAAATAGAGAAAATAACCTTAGGACCGTTGCCAGACATTGTGGGGTCGCAGGATTTCATTTAGTGAGATTGGAAGCGACATATGAAGTTATTATCTCAGGCGATTCCAATCAGTGGAGACCCTCCCATCCCATCTCTAATCATCCCAACTCCCGCCCTCCATCTCTGAAGGACAAGTAGATGTTTCTTTATACGATGATGACTATTAGTTTACTCGTCCGCCGCGGTGATGTACTTTACATGTTTTGTTTTGGTTGATACCAGAGTATTTGACACAGAAAGGGTGTACAGTATATATATATATATATATATTATATATATATATATATATATATATATATATATATATATATATATATATATATATGTATATATATATGTATGTATATATATATATATATATATATATATATATATATTAATTTCATTTATTTATTTATCTTTATTTTATTTTATTTTATTTTTCGTAAGAGGAGGGAAGAAGATGGTCATAGTGGCTGTGATCCTGGAGTGATGGTGCCCAATCAGACTAAAAAGTCCTCTGGCAGACCTTTTTATTTGTTTATTCATTTATTGTAATTTTTATTTTTACATATTTTTATTCCATCGCTTTCTTGAAAATTCTTTTGTCCAAACTTGTTGCTTACCGATGGATGAAGGTGACCTTTAAGGCCGGAACAACCTCAGTTCGAAGACGAGGTCACCACCCGGCCTTGAGCCTAAGGCAACCTTAAATCGAAGACGTGATGGCTCAAGGTCGACGATAAGGTGCTCCTTAGGTCAAGGACGAGGTGGCGCAAAGTCAAGGTCGAGGTAGCTTAAGGTCAAGGTCAAGGTCGAGGTCGAGAAGGCCAAGGATCGAGGACAGGAAGCTCAAGGTTGTATCTCGAGGCCAGGCGGCTCAAGGGCGAAGGAGAGCGTTTTTCTCCTGCTGGTCCTCGCCTGCCTTCCCTCAATATATCACGAGGAGACGAGCGGGGAGGGCGGGTCAGAACAGGTCAAGATTATAGCAGCCAGGTGTGTGTGTGCGCGTGCGTGCGTGCGTGCTTCTGCCCGCGGGAGTGATTTGATTTTGTGCGTTTTATATCACATTTTACTTCTATTGTATTTTGTCTTATCCTATCTATTGTATTATGTAGTGTATCGCCTAATATATATATATATATATATATATATATATATATATATATATATATATATATATATATATATATATATATATACATATGACGTGAGTGAGATAAGTAACAACAGCATTCTAAGTCTGAGATTTTTCTTGATTAGTTTCGCAGATGTGATTTTTCAAAGGAATGATGTACAGGATGAGTTGAGGTCTTTGAGAGGACATATCTTCGTAACTTATCAGTAATAAATTCAGACTTATACTCTTGTGCTTCCTACTCCCTTTCACATCAATTCAGTCTCTCACAATGCCTCACCATATAAATATATATATATATATATATATATATATTATATATATATATACTGTATACATATATGTATATACATATATATATATATTATATATATATATATATATATATACTGTCTATATGTATATACATATACATATGTATGTATATATATATA
>NC_134779.1:65461300-65476300 GCF_046742065.1 Oratosquilla oratoria
ACCACCTAACTTTAACCCTTAACCCTAACCAATATATATATATATATATATATATATATATATATTATATATATTGACGAGTTAAACACCATATGAGGACGGAGCCTTTATGGTGTTTAACTCGTCAAACGTGTCGGCAACTGCCACTTTCAAGTATATATATATATATATATATATATATATATATATATATATATTAATGAAAAATAGTTAACCAAGTACCTGGAGTGATAGGATATCAGAAAATATATGGTTATGGGGGTCTATCTTCAAAACTCTAGGAAGAGTTCGTGTACAAACAAATAAACAATCAGACAGACAGAGGCTACTACTTTATTATAGTGTGTATATATATATATACTGGATATCGTGAAAACCACTGTTGGAGTAGAAAAGACTGGAGACGGGGAATCTATATATTTCGATTGCAAACTGCAATCCTCTTCAGTAGATACAAATATGAATAGTGAGTGCTATTTAAATAGCACCCTTGACATGAGAAAGGGGAACATTGGGAGATGTCTCTACCATCGGCTCACTCCGTATGTGAGGTCAGGAGGCAAATGTCTTTTTAGTAGGCTGGTGATGAAAAGTCCTGAAATTATATCCGGGAACCAGTGCCCCTTTGAAATGTTCATATTGGGCTGGTATTCAATTATAGTAGATTCTACCATTTTTCTCCTGAACTCACATCTGGATTTGTAAGCTCAGCTTTATTCCAGTCTAAACATTGTTTAAATTGTTTAACATGTTGGAACACAGCTGAGCTTTCTTGTCCATATTTAATGGAACGTTTATGTTCGATCATCCTAGTGTCCAAATCCCTCCCAGTCTGTCCGATGTAAACTAAGTCACAACCTTTTCATGGAATCGAGTAAACCCCTTGACTATGCTCTTCTTTCAACCTTTGGTGGACATTTACCACCTTTTTATTAATGGTGTTAGGGTAATAATTAATTAAATTTAATTTGTCTTTGGGAAGAAACTTGGTCGAAGGAATAAATGAATCAGAAAAGGGAACGATTAAGGAGCTCTTGTCCAATGAAAATTTAGAGGAAATGGGGGCGGTGTTGAAAAAATTGGATCTCGCTCGGCTGAGGGCTTTGACCAAGAACCAATCCGGGTAAGCTAATTTACTAAGTTGAGATTTTATTATATTTAGTTCTCCTTCAAGAAACTGGGGGGCTGCAACTTATAAGAGGTCGAAGAAATAATCCTGAGGCTCTTAGAAATAATCCTGAGCTCTTAGAATTTGCAGCCCCCAGTTTCTTGAAGGAGAACTAAATATAATAAAATCTCAACTTAGTAAATTGTCCATTAAGTATGGACAAGAAAGCTCAGCTGTGTTCCAACATATTAAACAATTTAAACATTGTTTAGACTGGGACAAAGCTGAGATTATTTATAAATCCAGATGTGAGTTCAGGAGAAAAATGGTAGAATCTACTATAATTGAATACCAGCCCAATATGAACATTTCAAAGGGGCAATGGTCCCCGGATATAATTTCAGGACTATTCATCACCAGCCTATTAAAAAGACATTTGCCTCCTGACCTCACATATGGAGTGAGCCGATGGTAGAGACATCTCCCAATGTTCCCTCTTCTCATGTCAAGGGTGCTACTTAAGTAGCACTCACTATTCTTATTTGTATGTACTGGAGAGGAATGCAGTTTGCAATCGAAATATATAGATTCCCCGTCTCCAGTCTTCTCTACTCCAAAAGTGGTTTTCACGTGATTGACAAATGTGTGATTATATTTTTCACCTGTAATATATATATATTTATGTATATAATATGTAATATATATATGTATGTATATATATGTATGTATATATATGTATGTATATATATGTATATATATGTATATATTGCTATAGTTGGGCAGCAGATCCTCTTTAAGGCAAATGTCATTAAAATTTGCAGCAGCTTCTGCGTTCACGAGTTTTTTGCTGACATTCTCGACTTTTCTAATGCTGGCGCGCTGAGTCGTGCTAAGTTCTTTAATTACCTGACCAAATAGCATTGGAGGTATAAGTAAAGGCATCGGAATTATCTTCTCTAATTTTATGCAGAGCTTTCGCCTAACTGTTAGGCATCTTCAATGCTGTACTCATTAGCACTGAAGATGCCTAACAGTTAGGCGAAAGCTCTGCATAAACGTTGAGAAGATAATTCCCATGCCTTTACCTATACCATCAATGCTATTTGGTTAGGTAATTAAAGAACTTAGCACGACTCAGCGCGCCAGCATTAGAAAAGTCGAGAATGTCAGCAAAAAACTCGTGAACGCAGAAGCTGCTGCAAATTTTAATGATATGTATATATGTATATATATATATGTATATATATGTATATATGTATATATATATGTATATATATATATATATATATATATATATATATATAAATGCGATAGGGTGGCTAATAAATATATAGGAATCACTAAATAATTATACTAAGCGCAATGGGTTAAAGCATTACAATAACAAATGCGTGCGCACAGAAGGCGGAGTAACAACTGGGACCCCAAGCATTGAGTTAACGCGGGAAACATACACGACTCGCTTGGTTCTCCTTACCAAGGCACACGGAAATGAAATTAGATAATACAATGACAGTAGTAAAATTAGTATACAGAAACATCTATGATAATTATGCAATGGAAAACGCAAATCTAATTGAACAATTTGCAAGTATAGTACACAAGAATATCTCTTCAATGCTACAACGCAGTACGTAAATATATTATACATAATGGTACGATACCATCACATCCCTTGTCCACGACCACTCGGTGACCCCATTAAGCAAACGAGAAAAATGGATGACTTTCAAAATATAATAAAAAAGGATGATCTACTCGACACACATGAGTGTACATACAAATGTGTGGGGATGAAAAATGCATACATGAAATCACCCTAGACAATACAACATAGACAATATCTGTACTAAACACTAACATGATTAAATATATATGCATATAAATAAGTACTGGGGCCAGTAAAAACAAATGACAAAAGATAACATTTGCTGGACACTCGGGACATTAAACACTTAATAGCTAAACAATAGTTACACATTATACCTAAGAAATGGAAACAAAAATGGTAAACACCAAAAATTATATAACATAAGAATTACATAAGAAATGGACACAAAAAATGGTAAACATTACAAAGAATACAATTCAAGACACCATGGATAATATTATAAGGAATGCACAAATGCAGATATTAAGGCATAGGACCCCTTGAACGGAGATTATAATTGTGAGGAGTAGATAAAGAAGGCATAGTTTGTACAGTGGGCCTTGGGGGAGGCCGGGCAAATGCAGGGATAGGCAATCTTGTTACTCTGATTTGGACAAAGTGAAACTTCAAAGAAAAGAAAATTAAGATCTTCATCTGTTCTGACACTACAAAGCGAAGTTGATAAATTTCGTTCCCTCCCATTGGAACCACGCGACTCGGATTCCTTGAGTTGGTGGAGCGACAACCACGACTCATATCCTGAACTTGGAAAAGCTGCCAACAAAATGATTGCTCTCTACCATCTTCAATGGAACATTGGTGGTAATGTGTACACCCCACACCGTAACCGGTTGACTCCAGAAACAGGGGAGAAATTGTTGCTGTTGAACTTCAATTTGCGAATGTTTAACTTTGACTGTTAACCCATGGAATGCGGCAGTACTCAGGTGAGTCAGCATGTCGGAGGAAAAATTTTTTTTATTGTTTTTTTTTTTTTTGGGGGGGGAGGGGGGATTTGTCCCCAGACACAGCTTTTGGAAAAAAGGCCATTTCCCGCATTCCATGGGTCATATATTAGATACAGACTGAGTTAGGTTTAGGTTTTACTATTAAGTTAGGATTAAAAATTTGATTAATAAATTTTACACTCTGCATATGTGTTTTGTTAAACCAGGCATTAAATTATTAAAGTTACTTGAAGTTAGTAGTTACACCAAAATCTATGAAATAGGCAATTTTAACCTCTTTTTGAACATTTAGAAAATAATACAATCATGCATTGATAATCATAAAGTGGTCAATCAATAAGCTCTTCATTAAGTTCATTCAATCATTAGCAAGCCCTTCCACTTGTCTGCCACGTTGTCTGTTAGATTGTCTAAAATAAAGATAAAAAACAACGAGAAAGGGGACGAGGGAATGGTAAACAAAGAGGAGAAGAGGAAAGGTGAAAAAAGAGAAAGATAAAAGGAGATTGAGCTGAAGAGAGATAGAGAACGAAAGAGATGAAAAAGAGAGGAAAATGAAAGGGAGAGAGAGAGAGAGAAACGCTCAGTCAGAGGCACTTTACAACCATTACCGCTGCGGTTCAATTACAGTGTAAGTCAATGGAGGCGTTGACACAACCGCGCATTCTTCCTTGACCATGCGGTACCGCATAGTTTCCGTGCGGTTCAAACCGCTTGTGTGAACAAGGCCTAACAGACGACATCACATACACACGTCACATAAGCATGTAACTACTTTCAACGCGTTGCCATACTTTATAGTTTTTAGTTTGACCACCTATGGTCGATTTCATGAAGCTTAAAGGTGCAATTTGTATCTTAAGGGGGTCTCGGTCGATAGGGACCTCCATCAAACCGATGTCCACGACCCCTGAGCAGCTTAAAATAGCCTGTCCTTAACTAGAACAAAATACACAAAGTTCGTAACAGTACTGAAGGAATTAATTGTTTGAACTTCGTCCGGAGGGAGGAAGGGAGGGAGTGGCAGGAGGCTATATAGTGGATGTGGAGGTGGAGGGGAATGAAGTGGAGGGACAGGTGGATGGAGTGGTTTCAGCAGTAGTGTGTGTACGGACCTGTTTTCATGTGTGTATGTGTGTGTGTGTGTGTGTGAGTTTGAGTTTAAGCGTTTATGTGTATATACGTATGCTCGTGTGTCCATCTCTTAGAATTTTTTTTATACGTTTTGCTCCATAAGAGAGAGAGAGAGAGAGGAGGTATGACAACAAGAATTGTATATTTACCTTTCCTTACGCCAGGAGGCGCCTAACTAAGACAGCCAAGGGGTCTGTCGTGCGAAACCAACGCACCACAGCGGTATACTTATAATTATGATAAATTAATTTTCAGATATACTTTTTTCTTGTGCTTTTGAAATTGGGCCTTGTATGGTGGGTATATGGTTGCTCGTTAAATCGGTATTTTACGTTTAATTTTATGCTAAAGATTTTTTCCTCCTCTCCTCTTTCCCCTTCTTGTCTTCTTCCTCTTGTTCCTCCTTCTCTTCTCCTCCTCCTCCTCCTTCTCTTCCTCCTCCTCCTTTTCTCCTCCTCTTCCTTCTCCTCCTTTTCCTCCTCTTCCTCCTCCTTCTCTTCCTCCTCTTCTTACTCTTCCTCCTCCTCCTCTTTCTCCTTCTTCTTTTTCTTCTTCTTCCCCTCATTTCTTCTTCCTCTTCCTCCTCCTCTTCATCCTCCTCCTCCTCTTCCTCCTGCTCTTCCTCCTCCCCTCCTCTCCTCCTCCTCTTCCTCCTCCTCCTCCTCCTCCTCCTCTTCCTCCTCCTCCTCTTCCTCCCCCTCCTTTTGTTCCTCCTCCTTCTCGTCCTCCTCCTCTTCTTTTATTTATCTCGTTCTCCTCTTCCTCCTCCCCTCCTCCTTCTCTTCCTCCTAACCTACTCCTCCTCTTCCTCCTCTTCCCTTTTCTTCCTTCTCCTCCTTCTTTTCCTTTTCCCCTCCTGCTTCTCTTCCTCCTCCCCTCCTGCTTCTCTTCCTCCTCTTCCTCCTCCCCTCCTGCTTCTCTTCCTCCTCCTCCTTCCTCTTCCTCCTCCTTCCTCTTCCTCCTCCTCCTCCTCTTCCTCTTCCTCCTTGCTTTTATTTATTTCGTTCTCCTCCTCTTCCTCCTCTTCCTCTTTGCTTATATTTACCTCGTTGTCCTCTTTCTGCTCCTCCACCTCCTCCTCCTCATCATCTTCCTAGCTTTTATTCACTGCTTACTCCTGTTCCTCTTGCTCCTCCTTTTCTTGCTTCCTCCTTTTCTTCTTCCTCCTTTACCTCGTTCTTCTCCTCCTCCTCCTCCTCCTCCTCCTCCTCCTACTCTCTTCATCCCCCTCCTCTTGCCCCTCCTACTCCTTCTGCTGCTTCTCCTTCTTATCCTCCTCCGCTTCTTCCTCCTTCCTACCCACATCTTACTCCTCTTTCTCCTCTGCCTCCTTCACTTCTTCCACTTCCTTTCCTTCTTCCTCCCCCCTCTCTTCTTCCTCCTCTTCCACATCGTTTAGTTAGTTGTTACCCAATAACAGTCTCATCCTCAATCAAAATATCTTCCTCTTCTTCCTCTTCTTCCTCTTCTCTCTTCCTCTTCATCTTCTACCTCTTCTTCCTTTTCATCTTCCTCTTCTTCCTCTTCCTTTCCTTCCTCTTCTTCCTCTTTTTCCTTCGTCTACTCTAACTTTCATCTTGGTGTTTAGCTCAACGTTAAGGTGAAGGTCAACCTTGACTTCAAATTCGAGGTCAGCCTTCAGGCTAAAGTCGAGGTCAACCCTCAGGCCAAAATTGAGGTCAACCTCCACCTCGAACTCCACTTCAAGATCCACCTCGAGGTCAACCTTCAGGCCAAAGTTGAACACGGCCTCGACCTCAAGGTCCAACTCGTACTAACGACCCCTTTCTGCAGGTTTCGCTGGTGCCGAAGTATCCGCTGTCGCGCAGCCGAGGTCACGCTGGTCTTGACCTCGGTGACCGGGACCCAGGTCGTGCTGCGATGGCGACCTGACCTAGGATGGTACGAGTCCGCCCCGACCCCGCTTCCCCTGGGGCACCACACGGGGTTCCTCCTCGTCAGAGATAAGGTGAGCGTCACTTAGTTCCTCCTCCTTGGAGGGGTGGGGGTTCGGTCACTGACCAGAGTTGATGGTTGTCATGGTGGGTTCCGCTTGATTGGGAGTGATTGACAATGTGCATGGAAGATGTATGAGTGATTGGGGGTAACACGCTCGCGGATTCAAATGCGTGAGTGCACACACACGCACACACACACACACACACACACACACACACACACACACACACACACACACACACAAATGAATACGTAAAGGACTTTTAACTTATTATACAAGAAGAAACAAGGTAGAGAGGAGACTAGTCCTCAGCAAGCTATGGCCAGGCGACTTTATTCAGCTCCGGGATGATCCCCGGGCGAGAGGTTTCTTTAGAGTCCTTCGGGGATCTCATAGCTGAATAAGATCCTGTTCACACTAGCGGTTTGAACCGCGCGGAAATCGCGGCGGTACCGCATAGTCAAGGGAAAACTGCGCGGTTGTGTGTGAACTCCATGAACTTTAAATGGTAATTGAAGCGTAGCGGTTGAAATTGCGGCGGTTGAAATCGCTAGTATGAACAGGGCCTGGTGGTAGTTTAACTCGTAGACTCTGTTCTCACTGACGCCAGACGATTTTATTTAGTTTACGGAAGCTCCGCGCGTTGCCGGGAGTTACGTAAACCCGGTTAACGACCCAACTGCGTTAATTTCCGGCGCTATTAATCTTCATTCATTTCACCCCAGTCATTAACTCTTCCAGCTGCGGGGGGTGGAGGTGGGGGTCACTACATGTACTAAATTGAATAAAATCGTTTGGCGACATTCGTGATATCCCATTGTGGCCGGGGCCAGGTGATTTTATTCATGAAGGGGGCGCCGCGCCGCCTCACTGAAGGTTAAAGATTTTCAGTAAGATGGCGCCCTTTGCGCGTTTTATTCAGGTTTAGGGCAGCTGAAGGGGGCGTCAGGATAATGAAGGGTGGTTGGCGCGTTGGGAAGGGAACTCGGGGTTATTTATAACGTCAGGACAGTGAGGATAATGGTCTCATCGTTGTTGTTGTTGTTAGTTTTATGATCATTAGTATTATTATTTATTGTTATTGGTTATTTTTCTTATTATTATTATTTATTTTACTATTATTTTCTTATTATTACTAATTAATATTAGTATTACTACCTTTACTGGTATTATTATTATTATAATTGTCATATTTGTTATTGTTGTTGTTACTATTTTTTCTATTGTTATTACTATTATTATTATCACTATTATTTTGTTACCATTATTATTATTATTGTTGTTGTTGTTGTTGTTGGTCATATCCTTATCATTATTGTTGTTATTATGGATTACATGTGAACTTGGCCACTCAATGTCGTTCCCCTCGCAGGTTCGAACCCCGCGCGGGGGCCGCCTGGCCAGGGAGCGGGACTTCAAGATCGACCCTTTCCACGTGGTTCCTCACTGCTTCGCCGTCGAGCTATTCATCACCGAAGACGTCGCGTGCGACTTCTGGGGAGATCGACCCAACCTCCGTCTACGGTACCTGAGTTCAGACCACCTGGTCCGCCTGGAGGAAGGCGCTTCGGAACTCATCGAGGAGGAGGACGAGGAGAACGAGGACGAGCAGGCGACGCAGCAGCTGGGGAAACTCTCGACCTCATCCTTGGGGAGTAGCGGCCTCGGGCTTGGCTACGAGGCTCAAGGACCACCTTCTTCGCAATCGGCGGACTTCAGGAGTCGGAGTCGTTTGAGTCGCGAAAAGGATTTCAGTTCGCAGTGGCAGCTCGAGTATGGGAAGGATGTGAGGAGCTTCCGGAGGTCTCCCCGAGGTCCTTACCGGTATTACAGCGAGGAGGGTCTCCACCCAAGGAGACTGCTCTTCGAGCGGGAGGGTAAGACTGCGAGGGGGAGGTCTTTTGAAAACTCAGGCAGACTCTTCACCTTTGGGGAATCCCGTCGGCCTTTGCTCTCCCAAACGAAGGACCTCATCGGCACCCAGCTGAACCTTCTCCGCTTCAGCACTCTCGCTCAGGAGCTCCAGATCGCGGAGCTCCTCTCCGGCTCCCGCCAGAGTATCGACGAAGCGAGCCCGGGTTACTTAAGGGTAGCGAGTGACCCCGATCTCGCAGGGCCTTACAGCTGTCTCATCACTTTCGAGAGCCGAAGCCAGAGCATGGACGACCTTGGCTCCCCTCGAGCTCTCGAGGAAGCCCTGGTGTCCTTGACATCCTGCGGAGGGGATCTGAAGGCGGGAGGAACTGTGTCACTGCCTACTCAGGAGCAACAGGTCGTCCCTTCGACGCGATCTGTCATGTACCTCGTGCCCCCTGACCACGATGACCCTCAAGGTTCTCGCGAGGACAGCCCCGTCGGGATCTCCACGCCCTCTGAGGAGGGCGCATCTCCCTTGGGAGGACTCGTATCCCCTTCCGGAAGGGCCATCTCTCCTACCGAAGGGGCAATTTCTCCTGCAGAAGTCGATATTCCCATGAGCCCCATACACGAGCAGCCCTCCCTCGAGAGTAAGACCTCCCAGGCCACCGTCGTGAAGGCCGGAGGCTCGTCCTCGGCGGGGCCTCAAGACACCCTCGAGAGAATGGACGAGGAGGATCCCAGCAGTAGCAGCTCTCAGGCGCAGCAGCAGCCGCCCTTCCTGCCCATCTGTGTGGTGACGAGCGCCGACAGCGAGGGCGCGATGGCGGACGTCGAGTACGAGTACGAGAACTTCCAGTACGAGAGTCTGCAGCACGAGGAGGAGCACATCCCCTTCAACGTGAGGCTCCTCAACGACAGCGAGGACTCGACGGACGCCGTGCCCCCCGAGAGGGACCGCAGAAAGCGGCGAGCGCAAGCTCAGCTTTTCCTGCCGGAGGACAACGGCGACTACACGACTGGCAATGAGGGTGACGTCGAGGACGGCGAAGAGGTCGGCCACGAAGACAGCGAGGACACAGCCGCCGACTGTAGCGAGAAGGGCCTTGACATGGTTCACGAGAGGGACGTCATTGTCAGCCAGATCGAGAAGATCCCTTCCGAAATCGTCGAGGAGAAGGTCCATAGTGAAAGTCAGCCTCAAACTTCACCAATCTCCTCCGCGGTTGTCGAAGAGATCGAGGAAGTTGAGGGCGACCTGACCAATGCGTCCCCTGCTGATGGAGCAGTAGCGTCTCCGCCTGTGGTAGAAGTATTACCTCCTCCTGAAGAAGAAGAGGCGTCTCTAGAGGATCTGACCCCAGTTGTGCCCGAGGAGGAGGACAGCCACGCGAGTGGAGTGAGTGGACATTATTCCTTTGGTGAAGAACCCGAAGTCAAAGATACTGAGAGCGAAGTTCCTCCTGACGGAGTGGTACTCGTAAAAGTGGGCAAAGAGGAAGAAGAGGAAGTCAAGGAGAAGGATGATGAAGATATGACACTATCTCCTCAAGAGGAGAGTGAACCTCTTGATGGAGGTCTCCCAGGGGAGGGTGAGAAGTCTTTGGTCGGAGATTCTTCGAAAAAGGAAGGGGAGGAACCTCTGGTAGGGAATTCCCCAAAGGAGAAGGAACCTCTGGTAGAAAATTCTTCAATGAAGGAAAGGGAGGAACCTCTGGTAGGGGATTCCCGAGAAGAGTTGGAAGGGGAGGAACCTCTGGTAGGGAATTCCCCAGAAGAGATTGAACGGGAGGAACCTCAGGTAGGAGATTCCCCAGAGATAGTGGAGGAGGAGGAACAGCCAGTCGAGGATTCTCCAAAGGAGGAACTTTCAGTCGAAGATTCTCCAGAGGAGGAACTTCCAGTAGAGGATTCCCCAGAGGAGGAAGGAGAAGAACGCCCACTAAGTGTTTCTCCAGAAGTGGTGGAGGAGGAGGAACCTCCAATAGAGGATTCTTTGGAGGAGCCTTCGTTAGGTGATGCCTCATTTAAGTTTAAAGAAGGCGAAAAAGAAAGAGGTAAAGAAAACGTAGAGGAGGAGGAGGAACTAAAGGAAGGAGACAAGGAGGTTTCTGAAAAAATGGAAGATGTTGAACAGTACGAGGACCTTGTTGACGAAGAAGAACGGGACACTGAAGGAGGAGGAGGAAGGGAAGAATTAACAAGTGAAGGAACTGAAGGAGGCGCATTAGAAATCGTGGACGAAGGATGGGAAGAAACGGACTTCGAGATTGAGAAGGGAGCAGAAGAGTCCATGGAGAAGGACAAGGCGGAGTCTCCAAAAGGCGACGATCTTCCGTCAGAAGTTGAGATAAGGGAGGGTTCCCCACATAATGAGGAATCTATAGTGACCCCAGATGTACCCGAGGAAGAGGAGGAAGAAGAGGCAGTGGAGGAAGAGGAAGAGGCTATTGAGGAAGAGGAAGAAGTTGTGGAGGAAGAGAAGTATCCTGTAGAAGATATGAGAGCCAACCACTCCCCAAGGGATTTCTTCCTTGGCGATGACACCACGGACATCAGCGGTGACTTTATGGACTTAGATAGATCGATAGGCGAAGTGACAGGCTCGAACTCGACAAGGCCTCCGTCAGAAGCTGTCGGATACTCCGACGACCCTGGCGGAGAGTTGGGAACTCCGGAATCAGTCGTGGACAGACCTAGCGGGACATCGATGGGAACCAACGAAAAGACGGAAAATCTTGATAATTCATTAGACAAACCTAGAACAGTTCCTAGTAAGCTCGATAGGTCAACAGAGAAACGTAGAATAGCTTCTGATAACGGAAAAGGAACTTCGGAGAAGCTCAGTGAAATCGTTGAGAAACCGGATAAAGTCGTGGACAGACCGAGAGATATTTCGGAAGTACCCAAACCTAGTCACGTTTCAGTTAAACCACAAAAGATCGTGGACGTCACCAGTGATATCCCTGAAGCACCCGCCCATCCGCCCACGAAATCGAACAGAACCTTGGTGAGACAAAACAGAGCTTCCGAAAAATCCGGCACTCCAAGTAGGACCTTGGGCAAAACTGGAGATCGACAAAGAAAACCGGCCGAGGCTACCAGTAGTCACACGAAAGGGGTTTCTCTCCCGTCGAATGGAATGACTAGTAAACCCAACGGGAAACGGGTCACTTCGGATCCTGTCCCGGATAAACCCAGAGTCCTTCCAGTTAAAAAGAGCAGTGGGTCTGGAAAACCGACTTTGGGGAAAGCAAGCGAAGTCTTGGAAAAGTCCAGAGGACCATCCGGGAAAACCAAAAAGACTGAAGACAAGATCAAGGTGGACCCGTCCCTCCCGAGAACTCATGGGAAGACTTTGGCTAAGGCCTCGTCGTCCCGAGGAAGGGAAGAACCGACGAAACCGGTTCTCCAGCCGACGAAGAACCTAGCAGGAGAGGCGCCGAAGAAGGAAAATCTGAATGGAACCCGGAGACTTTCCCGAAGTACGAGCATAAACGGAGTTGAGGATACGGAGGACTCTCTCCTAGAGGTGGAAATGGGGGATGAGACTGAAGATGACCATTTATTTGAAGAGGAAGAAGTCGAAGAAGAGGAGGAAGAAGAAGAAGAAGAGGCGGAGAGCGAGGAGTGGCGAGGAGGAGAAGAGCCGAGAAGTGCCTACAGGAGCAGCAGAAAATCGAAATCGAAACCAAAGAAGTACGCCAGCACAGGGACGCAGACCATCGGAAGTATGAAGACGGAACGAAGCGAGGACCCCAACCAGAAGACCAACAACATCGACAACGATAGATACCGAAACTACTCCTCGAGCACCGTCACTAGTTCGAGTCCGGTAAGGCACCGGTCGTCCTTGAAGAACAAGCGTGGGAAGAATTATTTTGTCCCTCTACCGAACAAGTTCAACGGTCCTTGGTCGTACGGGAAGAACCTCGGAGGATCTTACCCTTCCGGGATGAACTCGTACTCCTCCTCCAGTGTGGACCTCCAGACACTTCAGCAGAACCTGTACAACCTAGTTCAGTGTGACGGGAGCTGCATCTTCAACAGAGGGCAGACCTACGCCAACAAGGCCGTGGTGGCCAGCTTCGAGCCTAAGAAATCCCAGTCTTCGGTCGGGTTTGACCCTGTAGTGCAGCAAGAACCCAAGAAGAGCCAGCATCTTCGCCACCACCACCACCATCACCACCACCGCACCCCAACGAAAAGCGCCTACCCGGGAACCTCGAGGCCTTCGATAACGAATGGGGTGGCCTCCAGCGGGAGTCCAGTTCGAGATACCTCGCCCTTCAGCATCACGAGGCCGAGGAATGGTGAGCCTCGATCTCCCGGGCAGATCCTCCGGACGACGGCGCCCATTCTCCCAAGAACCTTCGCCGTCACGTCTTCCCCCACCCGGACAATCGAGGTCAAACGAGGTCAGACTCCGGCAGGAGGCCGGAGCCTCTTGCCGCGTGATGTTCTTCTGGCTCCGGGAGAAATGCTGAAGGAGTTAAGGAGCTCGAACGGCGACTACAGGAGCCACCGTCATCGCAGTTCGGGGATGCCCTCGGCAGGTAGGTGTTGGTTGTCATAATATTCTTTGGGCGAATTTACTTAGATAACACCCTAGTGTTTACAGTAAAAGGGAAATCGGGGCGACGTTATTTCTATTATTCATTTATTATAATTTCGTATTTTCTTGCGACAACAGTTAAGTAGTTTTCCCATTGACGGAAGTACTTTGTCATGAGAGCATTGCATGTATACGAACATATATATATATATATATAGCATGAGAAACCACATAAACTCGTGATTCTAAATATGCGGAAAAACCACCAAGGAAAAAGAAAAACTGATGACCAAGCGCTTTCGTCTATTCGAGATACCTCGCCCTGAGGATGTCTGAATAGACGAAAGCGCTTGGTCATCAGTTTTTCTTTTTCTTTGGTGGTTTTCCGCATATATATACATATATATATATATAAATATATATATATATATATATATATATATATTTATATATGTGTGTGTGTGTGTATATATATATATATATATATATATATGTACAGTATATATATATGTATGTATGTATACAGTATATATATGTATATATTATAATGATAATAGTGATTATGATGATAATAGAAGTATAAGAATATGCAAAGAGTAAGATAAAAAGATCCCCAGAAATTGGTAACGATGATGATAATGATGATTAAATAAGAGTAAGGTTAAAGAGAGAAAAAAAAAAACGACCCAGCAATTGAAGAGGAAGAGCATATCCGTTCGAAGTCAAGGAAGAGAGGAAGTTCTTACGACTGTAGTTCTTAGCTCAATGTGGCGTCAGGTGATTTTATTCAGCCGAGGGAAGTCTCGATGGAGGTGAATACAAAGGGGAATTCCCAGTCCTTCGCATAGGAACTCGGTGGCAGCATTCTTATCCCCCGCCGTAGGAGCATGAGGAAAAAGATGTGTTCTCTGAGGATTAGTTAGTGAGAGATAAAGAAAGTTTGCATAGAAGAGGAATATTGGAAGTTTAAAAACAACATTTCTCTGGACAGGAAAGAATGCTGTGTGGATCTGGGCCTTAGGGGTGACATGAAAGTCCCTCCTAATGTATAGAGTCTATATCAGCGTTTCTCAACCTTTCTACCCTTGCATAACCTTTAAGATATATTGCATGTCTCAAGGAACCCCTGCGCAAAAAAGACACATATACCATATCTTTCTCATTTTATTTTCATCGTAATAACAGGTTAGATAGGATGATGTCTATATTACATTATTACAATAACCAAGAATATGTCGTGCGTGTTTAATTATATTATGTATATGAAATTAGATAGAATATCAAAAGTGCATTAGCATATCTCAATTGTTCTCGCGGAACCTTTAGGGACCTTTTGCGGAACCTTAGGGTTCCGGGGAACCCTGGTTGAGAAGCGCTGGTCTATATATTTGTGCACCCAGCACTTTAATACACCAGATGAAATTATTACATTAACTGAAAAAGTATAGAAATTGTAGAAATTTGTTTTTCATTTATAGAAGAAAATACAAAATTGTACTTTGTTGATGGAAATAGCAAACCAACTGATCCTGTGAAGCCATCTTCGCCATGTTCAAATGAATGAATTTTAATGACGCCTTAGGCTTCGTTCTCGTCTCGTAAGCACAAAGGCTCGAGCTCGATTCCCAACGGCTGGCAGTGGCTGCCACTTGCCCTAGCTGTCGGAGTATACCTTACCGTTTGTTTGTTTATTATAATAATGCCAATTTGACTCCGCCCTATTAGCCTATCGTGGTTTGTTATTGGTTGTCACGTATTCAGATATGC
>NC_134779.1:65483800-65491300 GCF_046742065.1 Oratosquilla oratoria
GTTCGGCCTGAGACAGAATAAGATCTGTAAAGAGCGTCAACATGAACGAGAAATACCCTAGCAGTGATACAATGCATGTGAAAGGACGAGCTACAGCTTGAAGGACGCTTCAATCGATCGTGACCCCTTCAGGCTTCTCTCGGTCCTATCAGCTGAGTAAATTCCCCGGAAAATATAGATTATGGGATGCATCACTTTGTTGAGGGGGCCGAGAAGCGTGTCCGAAGTCAAGAATCGAACTGGGGAACGCTCGGCGCTCTCTTTCTATCTCTCTCCTTCTCTCTCTATCTCTCTCTCTCTCTCTCTCTCTCTCTCTCTCTCTTTCTCTTTGTATCTCTCTCTCTCTTTCTCTCTTTGTGTGTGCCAGGAACGTCACGCTAACAAAAACAGGCTTGTATTGGTTCTGGTTATAGTCAAGGGATGTGGTGTTGTAGTCTTCTGGTTGTATTTGTGTTGTGAATGAATAAGATTGTGGCTTTGGGTCTAATATATTTGTGGTTGTTCTTGTTGTAGTTGTTGTACTTGATTTTGGGTGGAATGATGGACGAATAAGTTGAAGAGTTGACTCAAGTTCAGCAGTACCACGTTCGACCCTGGACCCCGGATATACTATAGATTACAAAGGTCAACCCCTTTCTTACTAAGTTTTTTTTTTTTTTTTTTTCTCGTTGCGTGGGCCCTTTGGGGAAGAAAAGGGTCCATTTGTCCGTGTATAGCTTTTGCCCTGGACGCCTCTTCGTAACAGTCATCTCTTCTTTAATCAGTTGAGAAATTGATCACAAACACACACACACGCACACACACATACAGGCTTGCTGATGTAGTGAAACTAGGCTCGCTTGCTGAGTTTGGTCCCAGCCCAGGGCAGAAAAGCTTCACTGCACAGCAAGCCGTCACCGCGTTCTCTTGGGCAAGGAATTGGGTGTGTGTTTGTCACAGCACTGCCTATAGATCGGGTTGTATATGACATCTGAGCTTTCATCCAGGAGTGTAATAGCTGTCGATCAAGAGTCCAACATGTGATCTAAGACCAGAGTGAATCACCGACACTTACACACATCGGTCGAAGACAGAACCTCTCATCAGTGCTACAATAACAGGATACCTGGGTTGTGTTGAATAGGAAGGGAGAGTGCTCGTGGATGCCCGAGATAAGCTAATACAGTGATGATAGTGAGTATTGAAAGAAGATGGAAGGGAATGAAAACAGGCCAGATGAGACCCCTGGTGGCGGAGCAGCGAAACGAAACGTAAACATGAGTTTGGAGACCTCCACTAGGCATGAGGAAATTATTGGACAACTGCGAAGAAAGGATATTTTAAAGTTTTCGACACGAAAGAGGCAACTTGAGTAGAATTATGGACATAGAGAGGGAAATGAGAATTTTGAAAGAATTAGTTTCAAGGGTCATTGAACAATATGTATATTATAAAGAGATTAGTGCATTAAGGAAAGCAAATGCTGAAACAAATCGGGAAGTAAATGCCCTAAAAAAGAATTGGTTGAAGTAAAACGTGAAAAGAAAAGAGCAAGAATTAGAAAAGGAAATAGAGGAAGTACATAGAATGAGAAACCATGTAAAAGAAGGAAATCGACCCCTAAAGATCAAACTAAGGTCACAAAGGGCAGCAGAAGAGATACTAGCAAGAACAGGTGATTTAGGAAATACTGAGCACTATAAAGATGTATGGATAAAAAGATATATGAACCTTGAGGAAAGAGAAAGGCATTAAGAAGCGATGCTTTAAAAAAAATGAGACCGAAAAAAGTTCTTTCGGAGGGTGTTGGACATGATACTGAGAAAATGGTATCTCCAAGAAAAGGAACCGAAAGGAACAAAGAACGAGATGGAGAGTGCAGAAAATTAAATGTGGCTTATACTAATATAAATTGATTAATTTTAGGATTAAATGAGCTTAATGATTACTTGTCAGAAGCAAAACCAGACTAAATGGCAATTGTAGAGACAAAGTTAAGAGGTCCAATATCACCAGTGTTGGGAATGGATTATATAATCACTGGCTTAGAAGTAGAGCGGGGGGGGGGGGGGACAGGGTGTAATCATGTTCTTGGCCATGAAAAATTTCAATGTGACGAAGGTCACAGATGAAGGGAACTGTGGAAATGAAGATAAGGACATGAAAAAGAGAGTGTTTGTGGTGATTTATGTGTCCCCCAAAATGGGTTCTTGGAGAGAGAGAGATTACTCTAAAATGTTAGAAGATACAAGGATTTCATTATATGGGGTGCTGAAAGATGGAGGAAACGTGGTACTTATGAGATTTTAAATGTAAAGAAATCTTTTGGGAAGAGGTGACAGTGAAAGGTAGAGAGGAATTATGGGGAAATGTATTACTTGACATGACTGTGGAATATATAATGACACAATGGGTAAAGGCAAACACCAATGAAGAACCGTTGGGACTGGATTTATTATTTACGTCAGAACCTGAAAATGTGGATAAGATTGAATACAAGACACCAATTGGAAAGTGACCACATATTACTTGAGCTACAACTAATGGAGGAAATATATATGGAGAGAAATGAGAAATACAGAAAAGAGAGACTGGTATATAGTCAAACGAACTTTGTGAAATTTAAGATATTTTTTCAAGAAGCGAGTCGGAAAAAAATTCACAATAAAGAGACGCGAATGGAAGAAAAATGGAAGATTCTGATGGAAATCTATAATGAAATGGTGGATAAATATGCACCAAGATAAAAACAGAAAAAGGAATATATTAAATGCTGGTTTAACAGAAGTTGCAGCGAAGCAAAAAAGAGAAGAGATAAAGCTTGGAAAAGATGAAAAAAAGATATATATCCTAGAAAGGGGCAAATATATATCAATGAAAGGAAGCATATGTAAAAGTACGCAGGGGAGAAAAAAGAAATGAAAAAGACATAACAGAAAACTATAAGGATCAATCAAAATTATTCTATAGATATGTGAATGGTAAATTGAAAAACAAGGAAGGAATAGAGATACTACGCCAAGGGAATGCAAAATACACAGAAGATATGAGTAAACTGTTTAAAACGGTTTTCACAAGAGAAAAAGTGTGGCACTGGGATGAAGGACGAGAAGTGAGATCCCTCCCTATGGGGGGAATAACAGCAACACGAGCTGAAATAATGGACCAAATAACAAACCCTGATGTCAGGAAATTGCACGGCCCGGATGGAATGGCAAACTGGATACTAAAGGAGTGTAAAGTAGAATTGGTAGTCAAAATATATATACTAAGTTCTTCGCTAAAGGAAGGAAAACTACCAGAAGACTGGAAGAAGGCCAACATCGTACCAATATGTAAAGGAGGAAACAAGACACAACAAATTACAGGCCGGCTTCCCTTACAAGTACCGTAGCCAAAATTTGAGAAAAAGCTATCAAAAATAGATGGACAAAACATCTGGAGAAGAACAACACATTAAACCCGAGACAGTTTGGATTCAGACAGGGAAGATAATGTGCCACAAATCTGATCTGTTCTTACTCAAGACTATTAGATATAATACAGTAAAGGGACGGTTGGGCTGATTGTGCTTTCCTGGATTTACAAAAAGTTTTTGATCAAGTGTCACATAGAAAATGATAAGGAAAACTGAAAACCATAGAAGGGGTACAAGGTAAACTACTGGAATGGATGGAAGATTTCTTCCATGGAAGAAAAATGAGAGTAGTGCTCAGAGATAAAGGTTCTACTTGGGAAGAGGTAATTAGTGGAGTTCCACAAGGAACGGTACTGGCTCCAATAATGTTTGTTATTTATGTGAGTGGCATGGACGAGGGTGTGGGCAGTTACATGAGCTTCTTTGCCGATGACGCAAAACTGTTGAAAAAAGTGAACATTGAAATAGACTGTGAGTCGCTGCAGAGAGATCTGAACAAACTTTGGCAATGGAGTTAGAAGAGGGAAGTGGACTTCAACATTAAGAAATGTATTATAATGGAATTTGGAAAAAGTAAAAACAGAATATCAGGACAATATAAAATTGGTGAAAAGGAAAGTAAAGAAAATGGGATTTCAAAAAGACCTGGGGGTAATCATCACAAAAGACATGTCCCCTGATAAACAGATAAACAAAATTGTCCGAGAAACCTACAACTTGCTGAGATGAATAAAAGTGACATTTACTTACTTGGACAAAGAAATGGTGAAGAAAATACTAGTCACACTGATAAGGCCAAGATTGGAGTAGGCAGCGACACTGTGATCACCCCCAAAAAGAATATAAGGAAAATTGAAAGAATCCAAAGAGCAACTACGAAGATGGCCCCCACACTTTCAGAACTCATACGAAGAGAGATTGTCAAAATTAGAGTTACCGACCCTGGAACGAAGAAGAGAAAGAGGAGACTTGTTGACCATCTACAGAATCATGAGAGATATGGAAGTCCTTGATAGAGAAGACTTACTAAAATGGGATAAGAGAAATACAGGAGGACATGGAAAGAATCTCAAAAAGGACAGTTATAGAAGAAACCTGAAAAAGAACAGCTTTCCCCACAGAGTGGTGGATGAATTGAACAAACTGGATGAAACGATAGTGTGTGTAAAAACCGTACACGAATTTAAGAACATTTTAGATACTGCGAGATATAGAGACGGGACACCACGAGCGTAGCTCCCCTTCCCGTAAGATACAACTAGGCAAATACACACACACACATGCACACGCACACACACGAAAAGGGAACCTAGACACGCTTCAATCCAATTACCCCATACACTACTTACATTCCCATATACTCGCTCACCATTCTCTACCTTGCTCTACCCTACTTCCTCCTCCTCCTCCTCCTCCTCTTCCTCCTCCTCCTCCATCTTCCTTTTTCGTTCCCCCTCTTTTATCATCTCCTCCCAATTCCTTTTCTGGACTCATCCTCTTTCATTTCCCATTTTCTTGCAATTTTCTACCTTACCTTCCTCGCTTCTTCTTCATCCTCATATTTCTCCCTTCTGTCTTATTTTCCTCCTCCTCCTCCTCCTCCTCTTCTTCTTCTTCTCTCTCCGTCTCGTCCTCGTTCTGCTCCCACCACTGCCTTGTCCTCCTTTCCTTCTGCTTCCTCGTTTTCCTCCATTTTATCATCATTTTCCTCTTCAGTTTCCTCCTCTGCCCGCCTCTTTCTCCACCTCCTTCTCCCCCCCCCATTTCTTCTTTTCCTCCTTTTCCTCCATCTCCTCTATTTCCTCTTCCTACTGTTCCCCCTGTACTCATCTTCCTCTCTCCTTCCTCCTCCATCTCTATTTTCTCTTCCTCCTCCACCCTTCCTCCTCTTCCTCCTCTTCCTCCTCTCCCCGTCATTCTTTTTCTCCTTTCTCTCTCCTTCATCCCTTTTCTTCTCATCCTCTTAACACCATCCTCTTCCTCCTCCTCGCCTCACATTCCTCCCACCACTCCTTCTCTACTTCCTCCTCTTCCTTTCCCTCTCCTTCTCCTCCTCCTTTCCCTCTCCTCCTCCTCCTCTTCCTCCTCCTCTTACTTGCCTTCCTCCTCCTCCTCCTCCTCCTCCTCCTCCTGCTCATGTTCCTCTTTTTCCTCCTCTTCCTGTGCCGTACTGCACAAAGCCATGCCCGTTGCGTGCCGAGACGGCAAATTACATCGTCCCTCCCGTAATGGGCCAAGTGTGCGCGAGACCGCGCCGCCCGTGTCTCCACAAGAGCATGTATATAAACACACACACATGTAATCCCTCCTCTTTCTCTCTCTCTCTTACCCTTTGTAACACACATATATATATACATATATATATATATATATATATATATATATATATATATATATATATGTGTGTGTGTGTGTGTGTGTGTGTGTGTTTATATGTATGTGTACATGTTGGTTGTTATGGGCTGATTTACCAGCGCTTCTATCTATGTTGGTAATCTCGCTCCGCCTTCAATATCGATAGATATCCTCATAAAGCCAGGATTGCCGACCCTATTCCTGGTAAGATGGGGTTATTATTTATTGTAGGATATAGAAGGGGACAACTTTTCGCCTCTTGATAAGATTTTTTTTTTTTTTTTTTTTTTTTCATTATTTGTATCCTGTTTTTGACCATCGGAAATCATTGTTAACAAAGCAATAACAAATTGTCACTCTTGTTGTACTTAGATAAAGTAAGATAGAGGGTTCCAAGTCTCTTACATACTACTGAAATGAAAAAAAAAAAGAAATTGTTCTGTCTTCTGCATTAGTGTGTGTGAATGAGTGTGTGCATGTGTGTGTGTACGTATGTCTGTATGTGTACGTTTATATGTGTGTACGTATAAGTGTGTGTGTGGATGTTAGACATTGAGGATGTTTCTTAGTTTGGTTAGTTTATTGATTGTGTTTTGGCAAATGCCAAACTACTTTCTTCAGCTTTTGACCGCAGAATATTAGAAAACGGGGAACGGTCTTGGGTCAGGAACTGTCGTGGGTTCCTTCCGTGTCAAAACTATCAGCAAGTCCGACTTAGGTGTTTATGACGATATATTTAACACAGAGGGAAAGAGAGGGAGGGAGAGGGAGAGAAACACACAGATAGGAAGAGAGGGAGTTGGCCAGATTTTTCTTTGCTTATATTTTCTGGGAGAGGGGTATGGTGGCTGCACAAATATCACAGTTATTATGAGATGAATATACATTATATGTATATATATATATATTTATATATATATATATATATTTATATATATATATATATATTTATATATATATATATATATATGTGTGTGTGTGTGTGTAATACCAACGTGGTAATAGTTAGGAATTAACAAGTCAGATGAACATACGTGTTTCGTTATCCCTAAATCTCTCTCTCTCTCTCACACACACACACACACACACACACACACACACACACACACACACACACACAAATATTCACATACAACACACACACACACACACACACACACACACACACACACACACACACACAAACACTCCCACAAACTCACACATGTACATATATACTCATCATTGAACATTTTCACTCCACATGTAAGCCACATTGTGGATACATGTTTGTAGTTTTACATTTTCTCGAATCCATGGAGCGTTTGAGGCCATATTTACTTGTGCATGAAAAGTTGTTAACTCAGCTTTTTCCTCGACTGTTATCAGATATTCACGTCTGGCTGTCTGAGGGAGAGTAAGCCGATTTGGGCAAGTGTAAACACCGGGACTCTCTATTCCTCCCCAACCCCAGTCATTGGGAGAAATAGGGGGGGAATGGGGAGAAGAAAGAAGGGTGATACACTGGAAGCACTCAGTGTGTGTAGGCTTATCCCACACAGAGGCAAGATATATATAAATACATATGTTTTTTAATTGTGTATTGTAAATCGTGTACGTGGGTTTTCATTATGTGTGTGATATATTTCTTTATGTGTGTACATTGCATCTGTGATTTCTTGTTCTTTATATGCTTGTATTTTGTGTGTTTCAGTGTGATTGTATGCTTGTCTGTACATTACGTGTGTTTCTGGTTGGGGTGTGTTTGT
>NC_134779.1:65493800-65498800 GCF_046742065.1 Oratosquilla oratoria
TATATATGTATATATGT
Organism: Oratosquilla oratoria; assembly: GCF_046742065.1. Taxonomy (NCBI): domain Eukaryota; kingdom Metazoa; phylum Arthropoda; class Malacostraca; order Stomatopoda; family Squillidae; genus Oratosquilla; species Oratosquilla oratoria. Next base: position 65,493,818 of record NC_134779.1, read on the forward strand.
ATATATGTATATATATATATATATATGTATTTATATATATGTATGTATATATATATATATATATATATATATATATATATAATGTTATTGATCATACTGATAGGAGAAAAATCAAAAGTATAATGATAGAATCTTTCTTTCCATCCTCTGTACTACTATCTTCACTATCTTACTCCCTTTGTCGTTTCCACTCCTTCCACTTTTTTTTTTTTTTCTACTCGCCCCTTGCTTTACCTTTCCCCCCTCCTCTTTCGCCTCCTCCATAAGAAAGATTGCATTGACGCTTGTGGGTCTTGTCTGCAACAGCTGGTTTGTGCAGCGCTCTGCGGACTTCCTCCTGCGTCAAAGAGGCGGGTTGCCGCATGGCAAGACGAGTACAAGCAGCAATGAGAGGAAACAAGGGGTAGGGGGTCTGTATTTAATGACATAGGGAGGGGGGTCGTTATTTAACGGTATGATTGGGGGTCGGTTTTTTGTGATATAGTTAGGATCATTATTTAACTGTATGATTGGGGGTCGGTTTTTTGTGATATAGTTAGGATCATTATTTAACTGTATGACAGGGGGTCATTATTTAATGGTATGGTGGGATGGTCGTTATTTTATAATTTGCTTGGGGGTCGTTATTTTGTTATATTGCTTTAGGGTTGTTATTTAATCGCATTGTTGTGGGTTGCTATTTGATAGCATGGTTGGGGGGTCGTTATTTAATGGTATGGGGCATTTATTTGATAACCGATTTGGGGTCCATATGTAATGACCTGATGAAACGAATAATTATTTATGAGAAGGGGGTCTATTTTCACGACCGGGTGGGGGTAGTTATTGAACTCATGTAAGTTGGTTTTGGTGTGAGAGGAGAGGAAACAAGGGGTGGGGGGGTCTGTATTTAATGACATAGGGAGGGGGTCGTTATTTAACGGTATGGTTGGGGGGTCGGTTTTTGGTGATATAGTTAGGGTCATTATTTAACGGTATGATTGGGGGTCGGTATTTGGTGATATAGTTAGGATCATTATTTAACTGTATGACAGGGGGTCATTATTTAATGGTATGGTGGGATGGTCGTTATTTTATAATTTGCTTGGGGGTCGTTATTTTGTTATATTGCTTTAGGGTTGTTATTTAATCGCATTGTTGTGGGTTGCTATTTGATAGCATGGTTGGGGGGTCGTTATTTAATGGTATGGGGCATTTATTTGATAACCGGTTTGGGGTCCATATGTAATGACCTGATGAAACGAATAATTATTTATGAGAAGGGGGTCTATTTTCACGACCGGGTTGGGGTAGTTATTGAACTCATGTAAGTTGGTTTTGGTTTAACTGCCTCCAGGTTATTTTATTCAGCTCAGTGGCCTCGTCTCGTTAGCGGAGAGATTTAATGACGAGGGGAGGTTTGCTTCTTAATGACTGAGCCGGGTTTTGGGGGGTAATTATTATTATTATTATTATTTATATATTTTTACTCCCCTCTCTCTCTCTCTCTCTCTCTCTCTCTCTCTCTCTCTCTCTCTCTCTCTCTCTCTCTCTCTCTCTCTCTCACTGATACCCTCCATAGAAATGGAAAATGACTGCCTCAACTCCTCTTTTCCTTGCTCTTCCTCTTTTTTCTCTTCCTCCTGCTCTTCTTCCTCTTCCTCTTCCCATTTCACTTCCCCATTTCACTTCCCCTTTTTTCAATCACTTCCTTCTCCTTCACTTTCTTCCCATTCTTTCTTATTCCTATTTCTCTCAATTCGTACATGGCTCCCTCCTCCCTCCCTCCTTCCCTCCCTCCCCTCGCCTAACCCCGACTGCCTGGGCCGTCCCCTCATCCCCCCTCTCTGCCCCCCCCCCTCACTTCTCCATCATTGACACTTGACGTTCTATAATTCACTTCGATTTTATCTTTCCACGGGCTGGCAAAACACTACTGTCTCTCTCCCTCTCTCTCTCTCTCTCTCTCTCTCTCTCTCTCTCTCTCTCTCTCTCTCTCTCTCTCTCTCTCTCTCTCTCTCTCTCTCTCTCTCTCTCTCGCAGACCACCTAAGCAACATGGCCAAATTAAAATGCCCGTCGAAATAAAGCTCATTATGAAAGATTAAAGACCTGGATTAACTGGGGCTTAATCCCTTCAACAGGGGTGATTAAGTTGTACGTTTCTTCCAAGCTGTTCCCAGGTGATTTTATTCACCTTACGGGGCCTCTGATTGGTTGAGGTCTTCATACCAGACCATCGTCTGTAAAAAAAAAAAAAAAAAAAAAAAAAAATCATTGTGTTTATATATTGTGGTATGTGAGAACAAAAATTATGAAAATAAACAAAGAAAACAAGAGGAGAGGTAAATAGATAAATAGAATTAGATCAAATTAGATCAACCTCCATTGTCCAATACAAGGAAACCAAAAATATAAGCACACGATATTGCTGAATTGCTTTCCATTATTTTTTTTCTTTAATATGGTCACAATTGTGGATATTACACTAACGTGCAAACAGTGCAATATATGAATGTGTATGTGTTTATATTATCATTACTTATTATTATTATTATTACTATTATTATTATTATTATTATTATTATTATTATTATTATCATTAAATATTCAATGGTTGTTCTATCAGGATGCGAAACCTTATGACGATGAAGTCTTCCTTTGTACCCAGTGCGACAAAGCTTGCTGCCGGTATGTGGTGAAGCTGATTTGACCTCCTCCCTCTTCCCTCTTCTCCCTCCCCCTTGCCCCCCTCTGTCCCCCCCTCTGCCCCGCCTTTGACCCGCCCCATTCACCTGACAAAGTCATTTCATGTCACATGAAATTTCGAGGTTTGCGTGAATGTGTGTGTGTGTGTGTGTGTTTATCTATAATAGTTTGACTGGATTGAGTCACTTTCCTAATATCCTACCTTCTCTATATTTAGATAAAATTTAGAAATTAATTTTCAATTCTGGGAATACTCTAGAGAAAAGTCTCACCATTTTGTATATTCGCATTGACTTGTGCCTACGTGCACATGAATCTTTTCGTGTGTGTGTGTGTGTGTGTGTGTGTGTGTGTGTGTGTGTGTGTGTGTGTGTAACTTCATGTAAGAATATCAATGTTGAGATGTGCGTTAAAAGTATCCTTATGTTAGTGTGTGTGCGTGCGTGTGTGTGTGCGCGCGCGCGCTATCGTGCCCAATTAAGCCTCAAACTCGCATCGTAACTATGTAAGTCCGAGTTCGATCCCCAATTGCCGTCAATGACTGCCACTTATCCTGGCACTTCAAGGACTTAGGGCAAAGGTGACGAATGGTGTCTTAGATAGATGCCTTGTACATAAGAAAAATTGGGAAACAACGAAATGAGAAGGAGAAAGAGAGAGGCAGGTTGTTTACACACGTGTGAGTTCTGAGCAAAATGCTTTCAATGTGATTACCACAAGATGGATCGGCCTGGGCCAGCTTGGGTCTCATTATGGGAATATTCCACCCCGTCTGCACACTTTGCCCCCCTCCCCTCCCTTGGGGGGGGAGGCACGTCGTTATACCTGCACACATAACCCCCCCTCTCCCCCTGTGGCGTAGATCACATCTGCATATCTCCCACACCTGTGCCTACGACACCTGTGTATTTCGTGACTGTATATCTCATGAGTAAAAGCCTCTTGCCTTCACACTTCTCATTGTGTTTCGTTACACCTGCACATTTCCCACGAGTACATGTTACAAACAAAATAATGTCAAGAGCGGTCGGACAAAATACCACCAACTGTCCTTCCTTGACCTAACCATTTCAAGGGCATGTAACCGGAGTCCCCCAACTTTCCCCATCCCCTTTTATGTACCCTTCAGTTCCTCATATGTACTTGTACCTTAACTTCTTGTAAGCATTCTGCTGAAGAGGACTACAGATAGTGGTCGAAATATACAGTTTCCCTGTACTTCCGTCATTATTTCTCCGATAGTGGGTTTATAGTGAACATGTTACAATGTTACACCTTCACTTTTAACATCTGTACTTCTCGTCTGCACACACTCTCGGGGATCTGCACACTTCCTTCACAAGAATGAAATCACTAAAGTGGACAATAGGCCTTTGTTGTTTCAAATGAGGTCATGGTGCATTTTGTGTTGTTCCTTATCATGGAAATAGTGACGTAATGTTATGACGTCATATTTGGGAGATAATTACTTCGTATTTATGACGTCACGTTTGAGGAGTGACAACATATTTTTGTAGCTAGTAATGACGTCATTTTCATGTTTTTTTGTGATGTCATTTTCTTTGAAGGATCATAATGATGTCATCGAACGTCCGTGATGATGTCAATTGTTGGAAGGAGAAAATCGTGACGTCAATTCCTCTGAAGGATTGAAATGACGTCATAGAACGCAATTAGCCTCCCTGAAGATATGAACATCAAATTCTATGACGTCAATTTTTTTTTTTTTTTTTTTTTTTTTTTTTTTTTTTTTTTTTTTTAAGCCTTCCCGGGTGAAACGGCTTCACGCAGACACCCTAGACCGTTTATGTCACTCTGGGCACACGAAGGTGCCTGGCGACCTTAGGGCACTCGAGGACGGAACTCGAGTAGGGATACCGGGTCCCCGAATATTCCCGGTTTTGAAAATATCCTAATTCCGGATCACCTGCTTGATTACCCTGTGATTACCCACCCCGAGGGGGGAGGGGGAATAGGTTTGATTACTTACCCTGTGAGGTAAACGCATTTTTTTATTATTTTTCTTTCCAAGCTTCAAGGAAAGCACAGGGATCCAGATGAATTTGAAATACATGTATCTAAACCAATTAGCATTCAAATATGAGGACATTTGAATATATATATATATATATATGTGTGTGTGTGTGTGTGTGTGTGTGTGTGTGTGTGTGCAACACTGAATGGGTCCCAGTGAATAGAGTTACATTTTTATCAACTACAATGCACTTTAATTCTAAGCCATCAACATCGGGAGATCCGTGGAGGCCAACATGCAGAAAAGGAAAAGGAAACGTGG
>NC_134779.1:65506300-65516300 GCF_046742065.1 Oratosquilla oratoria
ACGCTGATGCTGCTTTAATGAACAAAAACGGATGACAGAGAGAGTCGGTAATACGAACATTATTTTTGCCCTGAATTTTGGCGGCACCCTCAGTTGATCTCACGGCACTCTTTGGTGCCGCGGCACACCGATTGGGAACCAATGATCTAAAGCTATCCACTTCCACCAATCTCTCTCCCTTAATACTCTCTTCCAATTTGCTGCTACATTCTCTTTTTGTACTTCTCATCACCTTAATTTTACCTATATTTATCTTCAACTTCCTTCTTTCGCACACCTTCCCAAATTCCGTCACTAATTTCCTTAATCCCTCCTCTGATCCTGCTACAAGCGCAGTGTCGTCAGCTAACATCAACTGGCTTATCTCCCACTTTTCTCCATTTCCTTTAACCATCTCCACTCCCCGACCAATTACCCTTGCATTTACCTCTCACACCACCCCATCCATGTATAAATTGAACAGCCAAGGCGACATAATACATCCCTGTTGAAGTCCCAACTTTACCTCACACCACTCACTCTCTTTATTTCTAATTCTAACACAGGCTCTACTACTCTCATAAAAACTCTTGACTGCTCTTAACAACTTTCCTCCTATCCCATATATCTGCAAAACCTCCCACAGTGCCTTCCTGTCTACCCTGTCATAAACCTTTTCCAAATCCATAAAGCCCCCAAAAACATCCTTTATTTTTCCTTAACCTATCTCACATATCTGCGTTACCACAAAAATCTGATCAGTGCAACCCCTGCCTGTCCTAAACCCATTATGTTCTTCACCAATTACTCCCTCTGTTCCTGTCCTAATCCTCTCAATCAAAGCCCTCCTATAAGCCTTCCCAACTACACTCAACAAACTGATCCCTCTGAAGGTACTACACTCACACTTGTCCCCCTTTCCCTTGTAAAGTGGAACTATACAGACACTCCTCCAGTTCTCCTGCACTCTACCCTCTTTTAAATAAACATTAAACAAACTCACCAGGCAGTCCACCATCACTGTACCTCCATTTTTAGTCACCCCATCCAACCCAGGTGCCTTACCTGCTATCTTCATTTGAATAACTGCTTTTCCCCTAATCTCTCCTTATTTCTCCTCCATTTTTCTCATTCATCACTGTCATTTTCATTGCACTTCCCATTGTAACTACCTTTCCCTCCCTATCCTCCTTCACATTTATCAACTCCCTAAAATACTCTGCCTATCTTCTTCTTACTGCCGTCTCTTCCATTATCATCTTTCCATCCGCACCTTTTAACTTTTCTTTTCTACTTGATTTGCCTCTTCTTCCTCTCTTAATTTCTTACCAAAAATATTTTTATTACTTAAAAAAAATTATACTCTTACCCATTTTACATATGTTCTCCTCTTTGCCTTTTTTATCTTAGTGCTTTACTTCTCTTTTCTTTGTACCTCTCATATGATTCTCTCGTCCTATTTTGTAATGAATTTGTGACTGTATACTTCTTCTCTTATACAACCTTCTTTGCTTCGTCATCCCACCACTCCCTACCCTTCCTTCTATTTCCTCCCGTCCTCCTTGTTCCAGACACTAAGTTTGCACACCATGTGACTCCATCCATGAACCATCCTCACTCCTCCACTCCTAGTTCTACTCTATCCTTCATTCCCTCCAACTCCTCTGTTAGCTTATTGTACTCCTTTTCTTTCTCATTTAAGCAGTTTACTCTAAGCGCCTCCCTACCTTCTGTCCTTTTCTTCTTTCACCATCTATCCTCCACTGTCAACTTACCTTCCACCAAAAAGTGATCTGATGTTCCCCCACTCTCTCCCCTTAGAACATGTACATCCAAAATTCTTCCTACTATTTTCCTGGTTACCACTATGTAGTCCATTTAAGTCATATCTACCACTGTTCCATCCACCACCGTCTCCCATATGTACTTATGCTTAACTTTCTTCCTAGAAACTATATTTGGTATCATCAACTCTCTTTCTAGACACATCATTTATGTATATACACACGAGCGTAAACATGGGCACAAAAATGTGAGACACAGACCTGAGTCACGTGACTTAGATCAAAGTACCTCACGATTCAAGTAAATTTTTAAACACGTGCTGGCGAGGAAGCAGTCGCGCGCGCGGGTGTGTTTGTGTGCTGAGGAAAGTTTGCTTTTGTGTATGAGTAGGCGCACGAGTGTGTGTGCAAGTTTGTATATGTGTATGTATTTTGTTTGCTTATATTTATGTATGTGTGTGTGTGTGCATGTATGAGTAGACATATGCAACCGTGTATTTGTGTGCGTGTGTGTGTCTTTCATCTTCCCGTTCTTTTCTTCCGTTTTCTAACAAGTCCGTTTTCCTTGATGGCGAGGACGCGACGCCCCGCTATTGATTCGTCCGTTATCTTGTCTTGTCTTGTCTTATCTCGACATCGCATCGTTGCTCCTCACAGTCGAAAGTACTCAGTGACCACTGTGTATATATGTATAAACCAGAAGGCAAAAAGGCTTTCAAATTTGCAAATATACAAAAGAAAAATCGAAAGTATTAATAGAATCCGCGATTTTTTTATACTAGAAAATGGGTACGGAAAGTTCTGAGAATGAAATTGAACACAAGAGTTTACAAGTATCCTCGAGTTTGATACTCTGCTCCGGACGATACTTTTATGGTATAAAAGATCATGTTTCCTCTCTTTTTCCGCGGAACAGTCTTGAACTGAGTAAATAACGAAAAATATGAAAGACTTACCTTATCTAGCTGGGCTAAGCCCATGTGGTGATTTATAGAATCTATATTGTTTCAAATATATTAATACATATACACATGCGCATATATCTTTTCATGCTTGTGCTTATAGCTACCCCTAGTGAATTTTTTATATATTTTTTTATTTTTACAAGTTTAGAAGGTACTATTAATGATAACTTTAAAGTGTTCTAATAATGAAAAGTTTAGAATATAGTAAAATGGCAAATTTAGAAGGTGCTATGTCAATGTATACAAATAATGATTAGTTTAGAATACAATAATAATAGTTTTTTTTTTAATATATTAATTCTACGGATAGTTTTTTAAAGGTTACTTCTAAGTTTATTCTAGTTCTCACCTGGCTATCTTATTATTCTATAGTCTGTTCACCCCAAGATGTCCGCTCAGGATTTTGCATACGTCGAGATTTACTACCAATCATTCTGCAAAATCAACCTTAGCATATACCTTTCTCTATTTCCTATGTGCTATTTATATATAGTAAAGCATATTTATATAGTAAAGCATATACAATATTTTTAGGATTATCTCAACGATTTGAATCAGTTCTGTGACACTTGGCAACAGCGTTTTTTCTCCCCCATGTTGCCATGCCGAGGTGTCACAGGTGGGATGGACTGGGTAATCATTGTTACAATCCTATACACTATAAAGGGAACCCATTGTACGAAACCGCTTTCTTTACTATATACAGAATAAAGACAAATTAAATAGGACATAGATGGGGAATGAGAAGAAGAGAGAGAGGCATATACGAATGTTGATTCTGCAGAACGGTGAGGAGTAAATCACGGCGTATGCCACACCTTGAACGGACTCCTTGAAGCGTACAGACTACAGGGAGAGGAGAGGGCCTGGAACCCTTGCTATTAATCAAATGTGAATTTCGTTCACCGTAGACTTTCGTCGATTTTTACGTTTTCTCTAAGATGTGGGGTGATTTATGTTGACTAAGCTGATAGATCTGTTGATTGATAGACAATATGACACCTTTTGCGACGATGACGATCTTCATATATTTCATAATATATATATATATATATATATATATATATATATATATATATATATATATATATATATATATATATATTTTTTTTTTTTTTTTTTTTTTTTTTTTTTTTTCAATTCTTCGTGCTTGAGGTCAAAGGCTGTTTCACAAAATATATTCGTTATGGTGGGATCTTTGCTTATTTAGTACCGATTAATTCTAGATTATTTCAGGTTAAGGTAATACCCATTCTGAATGGGTTACAATGCAGATATAGTGTAGGCTGTCGCCAGACGATTATATTCATTTTAGGAAAGGACATTGTCCTAATTTTAATAAATGAACATAAAGTTATACAATCAAATTATTATTCTCATAAAGGAGGCCAAGTATTCAACTATATATGTCATTCTTCCACAAAAAAATAGATTTATCACTCATTTTGATGAATGTAGTACTAATGTCATTTCACCCACTTTAGTAATTAATAAATACATCGAAAACCCTAATAGGGAACTTTCCTTCAGCTTATTAAAATCATTTTGGGCCATACAGAAAATAGTTATATAAACGAACTCCTCTGCCTGCCCTGCGGGGTAATGACTTTCTGATGACAATACCTGACTCGGAACGGTAACGGTAAACCAAATATCAGATAGCAAGGCCTGAAATAACGGGTAATTATGCTTATGTACAATTGTACAAAAAATTCTGTTTTCGTTATATATATATATATATATATATATATATATATATATATATATATATATATGTATGTATTTATGAGAGAGAATGGGTGAGGGCAGGAATAAAAAGTTTTTTTTATTGGGAACTGAAAAATCGGTTAAATGTACCAACACGTTGATTGCAACAGTAAAGAGAGAGAAAAAATGCATCACACAACACACACACACACACACACACACACACACACATATGTATATATGTGTATATGTATATATATATGTATGTGTGTGTATATATATATATATATATATATATATATATATATATAAAGTCTGTAGTTAAGCAGGAGATTCTAATGCAAATTTAATTCAAATTGACGGCTAGTAACGCATTGTCAAGTCTCTTGCTTGCGTTTTCAATATTTTTGATAATTTTCCTCTTTGGTAATCGGATGAAACGTGGTGAAGTTCACCGAAGTTCATCGGGAAAGAAGAAGAGTGGCGTTTATTTTTCAGAATATATTGCACAACGTTTCGAGACTTGTCTCGTCTTCAGGAGTTGAATTACAAACTTTTTGAAAGGATATTTAGCAGAAATTACAAATCTGTTACAAGTGTTACAATTCTGTAGAAAGTTCATGTAGGGTGGGATTGTGGTAGGCTAGGATTAGGATAAAGTGGACTTGTGGTTGGGGTTGGATAGTGGTGGAGATATTGGTCTAGTGCTGGTTAATACCAGGAGGTCGTCTGTCTATTGTCTCATCGTCGGGGTATTTATGTATTCTTTTATTTTTATTTTGTGTTATCTATTTATTTATTATTAATATTATTTTTTCATTTGTTTATTTGTAGAGGGGCTTTACTTTAGTATCTGCATTCTTCGTGTATCGGGGTGGGAATTAGTGATAGATATTCCTCCTACTTTTTCCTATTTAGTGTAGCATTGTAGAAAGTACTAATGTGGGTTTAGGGGCTCGTATTTGCTAGGTGGCACGTAAAACAACTTGACAAGTTAGTCGATATCCTATTAATATACTAATCATTTCGATATATCACATTCCTGACACGTGATCCACATGTATGCAAGGTGCCGACAGGCACTGGTCTCTTGCAATACCTCCAATCCTGCTGACCTCCACATTTCCAAATCGTAAACACCCGACTTAAACATACAACATGCATGACGCCACCGTCCAGCGGAAAGTTACTGAAACAATTACATAGTGTCGCCAGACAGGTCATTGACCATTTCCTTATACCTACCAAACTACATATTTATAACTGCAAACCGTACACCATGTCATGACACATTCACTAATACTAAATAGTTCCACTGCAATGCAAGTAACACACAGACAATATTGTATCAATCCCAAACCAATAATCTAACTGCTAACCCTACTGCTACACTAGATAGGGATATTCACATATATATTCAGCGACTGCGTCGCCAGGGGGGAACTCTCCCATAGAGGTCAGAGAACTCTCTTCCATAGAGGGAGTACCTGGGAACTCTCCCCGAAGGGGATTACGCCCCCATGCTGTAAATATCTCTTCACCACAATAAATCAAGAAAGCCCGAAGAGGATTTACATTCCCTGCCACACGTGTAGCCATTCACAAGTTACACTCTTTTGGGCAATTAAATATGTAAGTGACATGGCCATTTTACAATGTGGGCTTATGAGAGGCGCAGCGATACTGAAATTATTTCAGCCATGGGCAGGGTTCGAACCCGGACCGCCATAGTGACAGTTGGAGCCTCTACCAACCGCGCCACCGAATCGTTGTGTGTGTGTGTGTGTGCTCAGCATTACTCATAGATCGGACTTTACAAATTATGAATCTTATCCAGGAGGGTCAATCAAGAGTCCAGCACGTGATCCAGATCGTGATGGATATCCTCCCTCTCTCTCTCTCTCTCTCTCTCTCTCTCTCTCTCTCTCTCTCTCTCTCTCTCTCTCTCTCTCTCTCTCTCTCTCTCTCTCTCCTTCTCTCTCTCTCTCTCTCTCTCTCTCTCTCTCTCTCTCTCACACACACACACATACACACACACACATACACATATATACACACTCACACACGCACATATATGCACACGTGTACACACACACACACGCATACACGCTCACATACGCATACACACACAAACACACGCATACACACACACACACACACACACACGTTTGTGTATACATATGTATGTATATATACATGTACATATATATGTACAAATATAAAAAATATATACATATGTTTATATGTATATACATATGTATATATATATATATATAGTATATATATATATATATATATATAGTATATATATATATATATATATATATATATATAATATATATATATATAGTATATATATATATATATGTGTGTGTGTGTGTGTGTGTGTATGTATATATATATATATATATAATATATATATATATATGTATATTTGTATGTATTAATAAAGGCACAGGGCCTTCCTTTGGACCCCCGCATTCCTGCTCTGATATAATGGCGCTCAAAATAGATGTTGGGAACACACCGCCTCGTGCACGTATGTGAGTGTGTATTTGCGCCCCCGTGTGTGTGATTCACCAACACGGAACAGGAACACGTGCTGGACTCGTGACCGACACCTTTGTCCTCCTGGTTGAGAGTTCTTACTCATACACTATGTAGACCGATATATGAGTAAAACACACACACACACACACACACACACACACACACCATTATTGTTTGTGTGTTTTGGCATCATTATTCGATTCTATTTTCATTCTGGCTGCCGCCTGGCGATTTTATTCATCCCACGACAACCCTTGCAAACGTCGAGGGGCTCTGCTTTTCATAATTACGAGGTTTTCTGGTTCCTTTATTTTGTGTGTACACGAGGGGGCGTGGACGTCTTCTCATGCAACGACTTCGGTAAATAGCTGCACCACTTGTGTACAATCGCCCTAATGAGTATTGTTCGTTTCAGAAACATTTCGTTCATGTGATAAGATAATGACCGAACCTGTAGATACATATGTGCACACACACACACACACACACACACACACACACACACACACACACACACACACACACACACACACACACACACACACACACACACACACACACACACACATAATCACACACACACATAATCACACACACACACACACACACACACACACACACACACACACACACACACACACACACTGAATTACCCATAGGTCAGGTAAATTGAGTTCTGAGCTCTCATCCGGTAAGATAGTGGCCGTCGATCACAAGTCCAGCATGTGACTCAAGATCGGTCTTAATCTCTCTCTTTTATACACACACACACACACACACACACACACACACACACACACACACACACACACACGCACGCACACAAACTAACTTCTCGGTAGTTGGATAGAGAAGATGTCATTTCATGTCATTGGGGTCCTCTGTTATCATGGCGAAGCAAAGACTGAACCACTCTGCCTTTGTAAGCAGTGTAGGACTTGACGTGTTCCTTGGTCCGTATTCAGTCCCAGTCCAGGTCAGAGCAGTCATGGAAGACCACGACAGCAGATATATAAGCTGATGGGTTATCTTGAATTGACTTTATATTTACAAAAGTATGATTAGTTAAGCATATTCACACACGCATACACACACACACACACACACACACACACACACGCACGCACACACACACACACGAAAGACAAGTTTAACCGATGTAGAGACAGAAACGAAACCCCACGAGCGTAACTCGTGCCCTGTATATTACAGTTATAGAAACATTCACACAAAGCTTTCTCGGAAAACATATTGAGAATACCTTCCATTGTTTGAAACAGTTTCTTCACTGTACTCTTTTTCACATAATATTTATATTATTGACATATATATATTTTACAAAGTGCAATGGAAAACGCATGTCGCTACTATCGCATAAATACTGTGAAGTATTGCCAATGAATGTCCTGGGTTCACAGATGCTGACTGACTTTATAATGGGGATTATCGGTCCAAGTGTGGATTGCGCATCGTGCCTTTGGTGTGACTTGCTTCACGAAGGGGTTAATAGCAAATCTGGGTTTGAAAATTACACTCCCATCTCTCTTTCTCTCTCTCTCTCTCTCTCTCTCTCTCTCTCTCTCTCTCTCTCTCTCTCAAAAGTTTACAAAGGAAGAACATACCGACAGTAGACCTTTTGGTCCATATTTAGGTCTCCTCTCTCCCTCTCCCCCTCCTTCCCCCCTCTCTCTCCCTCTCTCTCTCTCTCTCTCTCTCTCTCTCTCTCTCTCTCTCTCTCTCTCTCTCTCTCTCTCTCTCAAAAGTTTACAAAGGAAAAGCATACCGACAGGAGACCTTTTGGTCCATAATTAGGTCTCCTCTCTCCTCCCCCTCCCTCCCTCTCTCTCTCTCTCTCTCTCTCTCTCTCTCTCTCTCTCTCTCTCTCTCTCTCTCTCTCTCTCTCTCTCTCTCTCTCTCTCTCTCTCTCTCTCACTCTCTCTCAAAGGATTACAAAGGAAGAGCATACCAACAGGAGACTTTTTGGTCCAAAACTAGTTCTATCTCTCTCTTTCTCTATCTTTCTCTTTGTATCTCTTTTTCTTTTATCTTTCTACTTTTTTGTAGTCATTATTTTCTCTTTAAAGATTCGACGCATTTTGCGTTGCGTGACCCCATGTCTATAGACATCAAATCAGTGTCTGTTTCATGTGATCAGAATGAGCCTGGGTCAGATGGTGGAGAGTGGAGGAAGAGGTGGAGAGTGGAGGAAGAGGTGGAGAGAGGAGGAGGAGGAGGGGTGGATTGAAAGTGAAAGTCAGTCGCGGGAGGACGAAACTTAGAGAAAAGTATGAAAAACAAATAGCTAAGTAAAAGAAGTTTGATATTTTATGTGAAATAATGATGATGGTGAAGATGATGCTGATGTGGTGATTAGGATATTGTGGAGAAAATTTACGAAAGCACGCTAAAATGACCTTAGGTAGATTAATCTTTAGATTACGGTTGATGATGACGATAAATATGATGGTGACAGTAATATAGTGATGATAATGATAATGCATATAACTATAATGTTAATGATAAAGAAGGAAATAGAGTGCGGAATATACAGAAAACACGAAAAACGTTTTCTTAGCAAATATTGTTTGCTTCGGGAGTGAAGAACATACGCCATGTAGCAGGGGCCAATGGCAGTCGCCATTAGCTCTGAGAGAAGTCAAACAATAGTGTTAAAAAATGGATATGTTTAAACTGGGGGCACACCACATCAGACAGTTGCATTCGCTTAAGAAACTCAAATATAAAATCCAACAAAACCGTCTCAAACCTAACCCAGAACACAAACTATTGAGTGAATGGAGGAGGTGAGGGTGTGGGTGGGTAGTGAGTGAGTGGGTGGGTGGGTGGGTGAGTGAGTGAGTGAGTGAGGGAGAGTGATAAGGTCGGGACCAGGTGCGCCCGTGAAAGGGGGCGAGTCGCCGTGTGGGAGCGGTGTGGAGCGGACGCGTGTAGGTGGTCTTGCGGTGGCACTGCAGTGCCAATTGACGGTGCCTCGCCAGCTGGATAAATGCCTGG
>NC_134779.1:65518800-65526300 GCF_046742065.1 Oratosquilla oratoria
TCCTCTTCCCATCCTCTCATCCATCCAAACAATACCTCCACCTTCTCAACTCTGCTCCTTCCTCCTCCTCCTCCTCCTCCATTTCTTCTTCCTCCTCCTACTTTCCCTCTTCTTCATCTCTCCTCGTCCCTCTCTCCCTCCTCCTTCCTTCTTTTTCGTCTTCCTCTGTTCTCCTCCTCACCGACCTCCATCACCTTTGGTGTCACCGTCACGGTTTCTCCATTTTCTCCTCTCTTCCATCACTTCTCCCTCAGTGACCTTCTCCTTTTCTCCCTCAAAATCTTTCTCTCCAAACTAGGAGGACGATATAGCTGATATTTCCGCCATTTGGTGCGTTCTCTGAGGCTTTTGACTATTTTAGGACATTTTTTGGCTGGAATTTCCAAAATACCGCCATATCAATGGCGGTAGAGATCGAAAATGGCGAGTTTGTAACATCGGGTTGGCGAAGTCGTTATTCTTCGATTCCTGAAATTCTTGACACTCCGTTAGCCAGAATAAAATTGATAGAGTACATCACCAAGACACAATGTGTGACGAGCAAAAGCAGCCTGCCTTATCGTTGAACGCCAGCTGAGATACTGTGGTCATGTAACTTGATTTCTGCATGATGACAACGCTCACAGGGTCATTTCTGAAGGAGGTAATCCGGTGAGGATGGATCTGTTGTCTACCTGAGAGAGATTCAGGGAGGATCCTCAGGATTTTTGATCCCATAGGTTCATTGATCAAAGGATTTTTTTCTTGTGTGTGTGTATACATATATATATACATATATACATAGGTATATATATATACCTGTATACATATATATATATATATATATATATATATATATATATATATATATATTTATAGATATATAGAGATATATATATATATATATATATATATATAGATATATATATTATATTAATAGACAGGGCAAGTTTATATTTTGCCACATGTTAAAAAAAATGCCGGGTAATGAAAATTAATAAAGAAACGAATAATCAAATAAATGTGAAAATATCAAATATTATAAATCAACTTAAATGCCCTGGTTTGGGTTTCCTTAATAAAATTGCCTGGCTGCAATGTGTGTGTATATATATATATATATATATATATATATATATATATATATATTGTGTGTGTCTGTATGTATGTATGTATATATTATGTATACACGCACACCCTCTCAAAGACAAACTCACACACACGCACACACACACACACACACACACACACACATACTGGAACACAATGAAACAAAATACAAATCCGGGAGGCTAATTGGCCCCGAGCGAGGATAATTGCTGGAAGAAAACGCAGAAGCGTCTTGTCAGGTTGTCAGCAAAGACTGTTGTCATGGCGGATAGGTTGCCCTTCAATTTGATCTCGCTCGGTCACCGGATTTTCTGTGAGAATTGTTTTTACCTGCCGCACAGTAAAACCTGATTTTTTTGTTCGTTATATGTACCATTGTAGGTTATCCTTAAGAAAAAATAAATAAATAAATAAATAATGGCTGTGGGACAGCCTCGACCCCAATCTTCCATTATCTAACCTGTAACGGACACTCACTCAGGCTATCCAAGCACGGGGGGTAAAGGTAGGTGGCAGCTACGCGACTCCTGGTGTAATACCCAAATTATTTTTTTTACCTGGTCACATAATCTGTAAGATTTATTCTTGTTAGTAAGTTGTTAGGGGTCGCGATTGGTCAAATAAAATCACCTGCCGCCATTAAACACAAAGACCCATCTTTGACTATGCGGTACAGTTTTGGTCTCCGTTCCATAGAATGAACATCAGTTCAATAGAATCAACACAGAGGAGAATGACCAAAATTACATGGGCTCAGAATTTTACCTTACGAGGAGAGTTCACTGTAAACCCACTATCGGAGAAATAATAATGGAAATAAAGAGAAACTGTATATTTCAACTACTATCTGTAGTCCTCTTCAGCAGAATGCTTACAGAAAGTTAAGAGGACTACAGATAGTAGTCGAAATATACAGTTTCTCTTTATTTCCGTTATTTTTTCTCCGATAGTGGGTTTACAGTGAACTTTTATAAATGTGTTATGACATACCAATCTCCTTACGAGGAGAGGCTTAAGCATATTAACTAACACTGGAAAGACGCCGAGTGCGGGGTGATCTAATAGAGGTGTTCAAGTGGATCAAAGGCTTTAACAAGGGTGATGCAAACAAGGTCATCATATTAATACAACAGGACAGGACTTGCAGTAATGCATTTAAATTAGATAAAGTTAAATTTAAGAAGGAAATAGGCAGGAACTGGTTTACTAATAGTATGGTTAACGAGTGGAATAGACTTAGTAACCACGTAGTGAGCGCTGAAACTATCGGTTGTTTTAAGAAACGGTTAGACAACTTTATGGATGGGGATGACAGGTGGTAATGGACATGGAACTGCCTAGTGTAGGCCTTATGGTCTCTTGCAGTCTCCTTCATTCTTATGTTCCTATGTTTATCCATGTTGTCTTCAGCTTCTTCCCTACCTGGTGTCACTTCTCTTTTACTGCCGCCAGACGATTTTATTCATCCGTGTCGCTCCTTGATTTCTCATGTTTCCGTGTGTTTGAGTGTGCCCTTGAGAGGATGTATCTATTTATATTTACACTAAGCTAATGTACAGGAATAAGGCACGCTCATAAGGTCCCGTCTCTGTGTCCTCATCGATCTAACTTTGCTTATTTCATGTTTATTTGTTGTCGAAGTAACTTACTTTAATTTCTTATTTCTTGTTATTTTTCCATCAATTTGTGTATCTTCATTGGGCTATTTTCTCTCTTAGGCTGTTGTACAAATAGATGCACGAGTGCGGAAAACTATATATTGATATTCTTCAGCGTGTGTATGTGTGTGTGTGTACGTGCGTTTTCGTGCGTGCGTGTACGTCTGTCTATGCGTGCGTGTGTACTTCTGATCTGGAGATAAGCTCGAGGAAGATGACGTCATTTCCTGTACATGTTAACGCCACAGGTGCGCAGTGTATGGGCCAACTCACCTCCGCTTCCCCTTGGTTGAATCAAGTCGCTTGATGATTGACAGAATAGAACACTTGAAGGATGTAATTATGTTGATGGGTTTTAATTCTCATTTTTATTTATTTATTTATTCTTATTTGTTTATTTATTTTTATCCAACTGACTCGGTCACTGTTGCAGCTGGTTCTGGCACCTACAGATGCTTTTGATGGTAGTAATTACCATCCTGATGACTACTTTAACAATCCTTCGATCATCACTATCCTATAACTAACTCGCCGTAACTAGCGACTAACTATCCCGACCATGATACTTAACTCTCAGACGACATTCGTTATCCCCACTGTGATACCTAACCCTCAGACGACATTCACTATCCCTTGATGAACTCTGACTATCCCTCATCCAACTTTTACTAACATCAAAAAGGCTTGAGACTATCCTTTACCGGATTTTTACTATTCCTTTGGTAATCATTGTAACGCATGGCCTTACACTCACTATCCCTCAGAGGACCTTCACCGGGCTTTCACTATTCCTAAACTATTCCTCACTATTCCAAACTAACCATTACTGCCACTGAACTAATCCACAGTAGTCTCATTGTCTTCCTCTTTGCACATCACCTATTTCTTAACTATCCTTAGCCTTACGATCCTGACCCATAGACAACCCTGACTATCCTTCATGTGGTACCTACTATCCTTTATTCAGTCTCCGTGAAGTGACCTTTATTATCCCTCGCTGTGTTTGGCTATCCCTCAACCAGGTTGGGGGGGATCAATACGCAAGCCAGTGACCGGACTACGCTCTTCGCGGTGCGAAAGGGCAACTGACTCATACGAAGTGACTCTAAAGTAGATCCTCAAACTGAGGTCCAGAGGCCCGTTAAAGACCACAGAGACCTGTTAGAGGCCACAGGGGCCCCTTAAGGTCCACGGAGTCCCATGGAGTCCACGGAGACTCCTTAGGTGGCCACAGTTTCAAAAGAGGAGCCGCAGATAAAAGATTAATTGCAGTGAGTAGGTGCCTGATGATGTGACTCTTAGTGGCTAAAGGGACCCAAAGGGAGGTCGTCAGTGCACCTTCGAATCACCTGCTTGACACTTGCTCAGTGTGGCACCTGTGTACAAGAATCCTTGGTCTTGTAAGTGTATATTAAGGGGAACACATGCTTGGATCCTATGCACAGGAGTCCTTGCTCTTGGTAATGTATGTTAAAGGGAACATCCACTCCCACCCATTCCATCTCCACATACTCCACTCCCATTTACCCCCCTCCCTCCCTCTTATCTTGGCTCCTCCTGGATGACGGGTCATCCCCGCATCTCATCCACTGCCCTGGTTCAGAAGCAGTGTCGCAAGACGCAGCACATCCACAGCAAGGCCGCATCATTTAATCGGCGACCCCCCTCCTCTCCGTCCCCTCATGCAGAAAAAGATAAGACGGGGAGAAATCCCTTCGGTCTTCGTCAAATTATTTTTCATACATCCTCGCCCCCCCATAAACCCACCCAATCCTTTTCATACATCACAGCATCATCCATACACAACCATTCTCCATTCACCCCTATCATCTGTCTTCTCCGTTCGTTCCTCAACAGACATTCCCCTCTTTCCCAATGTCCCTTTTACTCCATCCATTCCTCTCATCCTTGGTCTCCCCCTCATGTTCACTCCTTCCACCTCAGCCTTCCACAGCAAGGCCGCTTCATAAATTCGGCGACCCCCCCTCTCCGTCCCTTCATGCTGAAAAGGAGAAGACGGGGAGAAATCCCCTCGGGCTGCTGCAAAATAGTTCCGGATTTGATTCCGAGGGCTATCGGTGATTGCCACGTCTTCTGGGAAGGGACTGCAGGAGAGGATATAACCGCGTTTAGGATGTAAATATTGTTGAGGGGAAGGGTGGCACTGAAATGAATAGAAGGGGTCAAGAGATTAAGTGGGAGAGAAGGGGAGGTGATCTGCAGGGGCTTCCGTTAGCCCCGTTTTCCCCCGAAGTTGTTGAGGGGGGGGGGGTAGCCTGCTGCGTACACGTATGTGGGTCTTCGCTGTCAGTCCAGTTTTGTTAACCTTTTACTGTGAATATTGATGTGTATATTATGGTTGTTGTCAAGCGATTTTGCTCAATTGAGAGGAAACTTCCCCGTGTCTAGAGTTTTTGGCCTTGATTTTTTCTGTCGTCAGGCTGTTTTTATTCAGCTGAAGGAAATTTCTCTGGCATATGAAGATTATATATTACAGAAAGTGAAGTATATGTGATATATACACATATACTAAAGGCAATTGTTATATTAGTATTAATGATACTCATCATAATACTAATAATGATGGTAATAGTGGTAATGATAATTATGATAACAGTTCAGGAACAAAGTTAAGTGAAATTGGTTTACTCAAACGTAAGTAAGTGAACTAAGTCAGTCGATCAGTTTTAACTACCCCCGACATCACCAAGAGACACTTAGCTGTGACCAAAGCCGTTACCTTTGCCTAGTGTGCTTTGGAATCCTTGGCAAATATTATTCATTGGTGACCGCACTATGACGGCACACGAATACTTAATGAGTAGAGGTTAACATGTTGTTTAACTATGCGTGAATTGGTTAAGTAACTGAATTAGGAAGGAAGCTCCGGATGTCCCACGGTCCTCTCCCCTCAATAACTGAGGGAAGGTAAAGTGGAAAGGGCTTAGGGGTGCCTACAGAAAAAAGTGATAAGATTAACGTTCGGTTTACCTTGTCTACGGAAAAAAGGATAAAAAAGGGTTTGTTTAGTATACAGAATCACCTAAATCATCCTTATCCTAATTATCCATTTATTATCTTCACACACACACACACTCACACTCACACACGACACTCGTGGCGCAGTGGTAGAGTTCCCGGCCGCTACTACGGCGGTCCGGGTTCGAATCCCGCCCAAGGGTAAAATAATTTCAGTATCACCGTGCTGCGGGGCGTTACTCCAACTCTCGTGGACAGGGAGTTGGGTGTGCGTGTGCGTGTAAGGTCACAGCATTACCCATAGATCGGTCATATGTGAGCTCTGACCTCTCTTCCGGGAGGGAAATAGCTGTCGATCACGATTGCGACACATGATCTAAGACCATGGTGAAACACACACACACACACACACACACATACACAGTGCTGTAGTTGGAAATTTAAATGATCTCTTATAGTTTTTATAATAGCTATTATTTCCAAAATTTAGGTAAAAAATAAACCTATGGTATCCAGTCACAACCAGCTCTATAGAAGTAGCTGTGACAAAACGACAGTATGTGCTTTACTTAACTGTGATATACTGGAAAAGAGCTATACTCGTGGTGACCCGTCCCGGTGCCCTCATTGGCCAAGTGTGTGTATATGTGCGTGTGTGTTTACATACGTGTGAGTATGCACGTGTTTATATGTACGCGTATATGTATTTAGTGCCCATGTGCGTGTGCCATGTAATCCTTTGTGTACACAGCCTTTGTATAGGCGTAACGGCGAACGATGCGTTCACGTGACCAAAAGAGAACAAAGTGTTTCCCCGTGACTGGGAACAGCGTCGCCAAAGAACATTGGCGTAAACCAATTACCGACTCTCAGTCCCATTGTTCTGTTGTTATTACATTGCATGTACTGGCCCAGTATTTATATTATTATTATTATTATTCACCATGGACTTGGATCACGTGTTGTACACGTGATCGACAGCGATGACCCTCCCTAATAAGAACTCATATTTGGCCGGATCTATGGGTAATGCTACCTTACACACGCGCGCACACACACACACACACATACACAATTCCTTGCCCATCAGATTTCGAGTGCCGGCTCGCAATACAGCGATGTTTATAAGATAGATAAATAAATAAAAATAGTCTTAGACCGGATTTGAACTCGGAACACTAAATTAGCTGTCGAGAACGGTACCACTATACGGCTGAACATAAAGGAAATCATGTGTGTGTGTGCGTGCGTATGTGCATGGTTAAAAAAACACCTATTGTTTTTGCCATCTATATATGTATATATATATATATATATATATATATATATATATATATATATGTATGTATGTATGTACAGTAATATATATATATATATATATATATATGTATATGTCACACAGGAACCCACAGTCGGAGAAAGAATAAACTTCGAATAAAGAAAAATCCTATATTTCGGCTATCAACTGTAGCCCTCTTCAGGAAAGTACATAAGATAGAGAACAGGGGGGACTTATAAACTACAGTAAGAAGAGATGTGGACAGTTGACCTCACTCAGGCGCGGGGCAAACTGGGGTGGCGGAGGAGGGAGGGGGTGAGGAGAGGGGGGGATGTAACGTCCGCACCAGCTTGCTTACTGCTGCGCGTGAGATTATGTCAGGTGTCCACTGCCCTTTAGAAATATTAATATTAGGGCATTCTTCAATTAATGCTGATTCGACTATTTTCCTCCTGAAACCGCAGTGGGACTTGAACAATAATCTGGCCTTACCCC
>NC_134779.1:65533800-65573800 GCF_046742065.1 Oratosquilla oratoria
CCGCCCACTGTGACGTCATAATTAGGAAGTCAGTCTGCGAACTTGGGTTTATACTGAGACAGGTTGGAGAGAGAGAGAGGAAGAGAGGAGAAAGAAAGGGAAAGAAGGAGGAAGAGAAGGAAGGAAGAGAGGGAAAGAAGGAGGAGAAGGAAGGTGGATGAGAAAGAAGGAGGAAGAGTTGGGAGAAAGGAACATGAGAGGGAAGGAAGGAGGAAGAGGGGGAAGTGCTGAGGAAGAAAGAGAAGGAAGGAGAAAGAGAGGGAAGAGGAAGAGAGGAAAGGAAGGAGGAAATGAGGGGAGAAAGGAGGAAGAGAGGGGAGAAAGGAGTGAGAGAGTGCAAGAAGGGAGAAGAGAGAGAAGGAAGGAGAAAGGAGGGGGACAGAGGGTCGGCGAGAGGAACCAGAGGTGCGAAAGAAAGACACGACGCAAGAGGTTTCCGTGAGTCTTTCCCTCCGCGGGTCTCAATGAGAACCAGAGACGATGCATCATCCCCGAAGTCTTCTTACCTTTTATGTCTGCCGTTCCAGACTGCGGCGTGACTGTCGGCCACGCCTCCAGTATGCCCGACCTTCATCACGCCGCCTCCTCAGCCACCCCGTCCGCCTACCAGCTCCGCCATTCTCCAAGCCGCCCCACGCATCACCGCCACCACGCCACGCCTCCAGCCCCCACCACCACTCCAACGGCCACGACGAGTAGACATGTCAGAGCTGCCAGTACCCCGCCCGTGTACTTCCAACCCTCTGCCGCTAGGCTTGGTCGCACCTACAGGTTGGTATTCCTCTGTGTCCAGAACCTCGAAAACGAGCAGGATGCCCAAAGATTAGAGATGAAAATAAATAGATAACTCGATAATTGACCTTCCCAAAAGATCAACCTCAGCCCTCAGAATTACTAAGACTGTCACTTACCAATTGTACTAATTTTTTTTTTTAATGTAAGAAAATAAATCGGTACAATTGGTAAGAGACAAGCAATTCCGAGGGCTGGGGTTGAATTTTTTTAGAAAGAAAAATTACAGATTTATTTATTTATTCATTTGCCACAAAGGGTTAAAACAACTGAAAGCTCATAGATATGTGTGTGTGATTCACCATGGTCTTGGATCACGTGTTGTACTCGTGATCGACATCTATTTTCCTCCCGGAGGAAAGCTCAGAGCTCATATGTGACCGATCTATGGGTAATGCAGTGTGACCTTACACCCACACATACACCCCACTCCTCGCCCACGAGAGTTAGTTAGAGTAACAACCTGCAGCGCAGCAATACTGAAATTATTTCAGCCCTGGACGGGATTCCAACTTGGACCGCTGTAGCAGCGGTTGAGAACGCTACCACTGCGCCGTTAAGTGTGTGTGTGTGTATGATATATAACTGTTGAGACATTCTGACAGGTTGACATAAGCGGAGTAGGAAACACATGAGTCTTAGTCTTGAGTTTATTCCTGACTAGTTTCGCAGGTATGCTTTTTCAAAGGAAGAAAGCATACCTGCGAAACTAGTCAGAAATTAACTCAAGACTAAGACTCCTGTGTTTCCTACTCCGCTTACGTCATAATATATAACATATATATAATATATTATATATATATATATATATATATATATATATACATATACATATATATATATACATATATAAATATATATAATATATTATATATATATATATATATATATATATATATATGTGTGTGTGTGTGTGTATGTATGTATGTATGTATATATGTATGCGCATAATTATGTATTTAAGCTTTTCTTTCCCGTCTCACAGCTTGGGCCGCGACTATAGCTGGTTGGCGGCGACCGGCGAGGAGAGCGGCGGCTCGACCGACTCTCTCATCGAAGAGGCGGACCGTGCCCGAGCCATGGCCTTCCAGACGCCCTCCTACGCCCTCGGGCATAGCACAGGTGAGTCGGCGGCTTCAGGCGCACGCCCATGGGCAGAGAAACAGCCACGAGCTCGCAAGGGTCAGTTTTGGCAACAGTAATATTCTTCATATAATATGTAAATGAAATGATGGAGGGTCCATACTACACTAATAAGTTCCTAGATGATGTAAAGATCATGTGAAGAATAAGAGATAAAATTGCATATGTTGCAACAAGATAAAAGTAGTATATTTATACATGGAGTCAAATGTTAAGATGAACCTTAATAACAAATGGGTAAAACCTCATCTTACATTCCTCCAGATGCAGTCTATTCCCCACCCTATCGACGGAGGCGCCGAAGAAGAACTAGGTCCTCGTACAGTGCCCTGCCCACCACCTCATTTGTCACTGCCGCGGCGACCTCCGCCCCAACATACAGAGTTAGTGACTCCTTCTTCAGGAGTTTGAGTCTTACTAAAGCGAGTTCTGAGACGGACCTTCGGCGAGCTGGGACTTCTGGGCAGATTCGCATTACAGGTGAGAGAGAGAAAAAGAGAGGGAGAGAAAGAGACTGCCTAATGACAAAAAAAGAAAAGGGAATTGTTATTTTTCTTTCACTTTTTTCCAGCCGGCCCCATTAAGAAACAAAAGGTCTCCTGCTGGCTTGTTCTTCCATTTTGAGAGAGGAATAGAAAGGAGGGGAGATGTTTAAAGAGAAGAAAAAGAGCAAGTGGGAGGGACCTCATGAAGAAGCTAAATGTAGTAATGGGATACTAAACGAAAGTGAGTAAAGGTTAGATAGATAGACCAACTGATATATGGATAGCTAGATAGTTAGTGATGAGGCATTGCAGACCAGTGCTTCACCCCTTCCCATGGTGCCCTCAGACAGACAGACATAAGGCACCCAGAGTTTTCAAGAGTTCTAAAGTTGATGTCATTCTGGACTAAGAAATGGAATGAGACCAGCGATTAGGTACCTATTAATGATGGTTATGTGTGATGGAAATTAGAGAAAACCATCTTCCCAATACCTGTAAGCATTCTCATCTCTATGTGGAGCTGCAGCTCTGAGGGATTGGCACTCATTTTCTGGACAGTGCCCAGGATCCCTCTAACATTGAAAGAGCTTCCCCTTTTCACAAGAAGAGCTGACAACTGGTGTCTGCTCCTTCTTCCCCCTCCTTCTCCTTTTCCTCCTCTTCTTTCTCCTCCTCCTTCTTCCTTTCCTCCTCTTTCTCCTCCCTCACCTACTCCTGGTAGTCAGTAAAAAAATATATATTCTCACTAATATGATATAGACAACTGTCCAATTTTTCTTCCAAGAGAGATCTTTTGGAAGGTCTGAGGCCCATTACTAACTAATGTGGAGCTGTAGATTTCCCACCAATAAAATTCAAGGCAACTGTTATTATTGTATAAATAGGATGATGTAGGGATTGACATAGTCTTATAAATCAGTAGTAGGTATTTATGAATAGATAACCACCTCTAAGGCCTTACAAGTGTATTCATAGTGTGCTCATTTCCTGACACATCAAGATGTTTTGTATGGGTAACAAGACTGTCTCACCTTCCACAGAGAAGTATATATGGTGCCAAACCTGAACCATCAAGAGGAGGCAAACTTACCAAATTGAGGTCAGACGAGGAAGCTACCCTAGGTGTCCATGAGTGGATCAATCAAGGTCCTGTGGAGATCACAGTGTTGCAGGAATAGGATTACATTTGAACACACAGTGCCTCTCACTGCCCTACCTCTTACAGGTGTGTCCACAGGCTTGGGGGATGGAGGGCTGCCCTACTTGCCATACCGCTCACAACATCTCTTCATGGGCCAGAGGGTCAAAGTCATGGCCCCAGGGGGTGTCTCCCAGGCCAAGGTTATCTCCACTCCCAGCTCTTCCGCCGTCACAGTCATGCTCCTTACTGAACCTAATAGGTATGTTGAGGTTGACATCAGTTTATCTGTTTATTTTTTCCTGATAAGTAAGCTAAATCCTGGTATGGGAGGGGTGTTAATTGGGTATTAATGTGTATGAAGTGGGTGTGTGCTCTGATTCATCCACCCTCCTTATAAGGTGGAAAGGACCTATAATATATGCATATATTTACCTAGTTATATTTTATGGGAAGGGGAGCTACGCTTGTGGTGTCCCACCTTTGTATCTCGCAGTGTCTGGTTTGCTCTTAAATTCATGAATGGTTTTTGAACACACTATTTTTTTTGTCCAGTTTGTTCCAAATGTCCACCACTCTATGTAGAAAACGTTTCTTCTTCAAATCTCTTCTATAACTGTTTTTTGAGTTTCTTTCCATGTCCTTTTGTGTTTCTCTTGTCCCATTTTAACAAGTCCTCTCTATCGAGTATTTCTGTGCCCTTCATGATTCTATAGATGGTCAGTAGGTCACCTCTCTCTCTCTTCTTTGCTCCAATTTAGCCAGTCTCTCTTTATATGACAAGTTTGAAAGTCAAAAATGGCTGCTCTCTGAATTCTATCTATTTTCTTTATATTCTTTTTGGTACTGGGTGACCACAATGTCGCCGCATATTCTAGTCTAGGCCTTATCAGTGTGACTAATATTTTTTTTACCATTTCTTTGTCCAAATATGTAAATGCCACTTTTGTTGATCTTAGTAAGTTATAGGATTCTCTGACAATTTTGTTTATTTGTTTATCATAGGACAAGTCATTTGAGATAATTACTCCCAGATCTTTTTCAGATCCCACTTTCTTTACCTCC
This sequence comes from Oratosquilla oratoria, assembly GCF_046742065.1. Taxonomy (NCBI): domain Eukaryota; kingdom Metazoa; phylum Arthropoda; class Malacostraca; order Stomatopoda; family Squillidae; genus Oratosquilla; species Oratosquilla oratoria. The sequence goes on from NC_134779.1 coordinate 65,538,424, forward strand.
TTAGTTCCAATTTTATATTGTCCTGATATTCTAATTTTACTTTTTCCAAACTCAATTATGCTACATTTCTTAATATTGAAGTCTGCTTTCCATTTCTGACTCCAGTTCCATACCTTATTCAGGTCTTCCTGTAGTATTTACCTAGTTGTAATATACGGGAGGGGAGCTATGCTTGTGGTGACCCGTCTTTGTATCTCTCCGCATCAAGTTTTATCTTAAAATCTTGTATAGCGTTTGCACATACTGTTTTGTTGTCTAATTTGTTCCATGTATTTATTGCTCTGTGTGGGAAACTGTTCCTTTTCAAGTTTTTTCTATAACTATCTTTTTTCAGTTTCTTTCCGTGTCCTCTTGTTTTACCGTTGTCCCACAGTAACAGGTCGTTCCTGTCTAAAACTTCCATTCCTTTCATTATTCTGTAGATAGTCAGCAAATCTCCTCTTTCTCTTCTTTGTTCCAGAGTTGGTAGGTTCAATTTGGATAGTCTTTGCTCATATGTTAGTTCGGCGAGAGTTGGTGCTAGTTTGGTTGTTGCTCTTTGTAATCTTTCTAGTTTCTTATTATTCTTTTTGGTACTGGGTGTCCAAAGTGATGCTGCGTACTCAAGTTTTGGTCTTATTAGTGTAGTGCAAATGCCACTTTGATTGACCTCAATAAGTTGTAGATGTCTCCGAATATTTTATTTATATGCTTATCTGGTTTCATGTCCTTTACAATCATCACTCCAAGATCTTTTTCAGAGTTTGCTCTTTTTTTTTTTTTCTCCCCCAATTCTGTAATCTTTTGATATTCTGTTTTTACTCTTTCCAAATTCCATTATACTCCATTTCTTTATATCAAATTTTACTTCCCACTTTTGAGTCCAATTCCATATCGTGTCCAGAACTTGTTGAATGAGTTGCAGTCCTCTTCCGTTTTTACCTTCTTAAGTAATTTTGCATCATCTGAAAAGAAATTCATATAGCATTCCACGCCTTCATTCATGTCATTAATGTATACGGCGAACATGATCGGGGCCAGTACTGATCCTTGCGGGACACCGCTTTTTACTTCTTCCCAGTTGGAGAATTTTTCTCTAATTACAGCTCTCATTTTCCTCCCAATCAGGAAGTCTTTCATCCATTCCAATAATTTTCCTCTGATGCCATTTTTTGACTCTATCTTATTTATTAGTTTCCTATGAGGTACCTTATCGAATTTGCAATCCGTGTATGTGTGTATATATATAAATAGATACATATATATATATGTATCATATATGAGGCCCCGCATGGAGAAGTGTCCCATGCGACACAATGGCCGGTTTTGAGTTACGCACATATAACACTATTTTGGCCCTTCTACTTCAATCCGAGCATGTTGGAAAGGACAAAACGTGACCTGCAATATGGTCGAAACATTTCTAAAACAAAGTGGTAAAACCTCACGCTCGCTCGGCCAGCGCAGCAAGTCGAGACTTGGCGGGGAGTAGTGTGGCAAGCGCCCGGCCGCAGTGTTGTCAAGGTCAAACTCATGCCATCCAGAAGAGCCTACAGTCCAGACTTCTTTGACCTGTCTACAGTCAACCTCCCTGTGAAGTACCAATATGACAGGTTGCTCACGAGGGAGAAGATCACTGACCTACAGTACCTGACTGACGAGTTCATCGCCCAGGCCGATAATCGTCAGTGGTGGCGGGACCTGTTGCTTCGGCAGCAGGACCTCCGCACCCAAGGTGCTCTGGTGTCCTCTGACAGCGAATACGATGCTGATGACCCAGATAACATAAACATGGAGTACGATAGCGTGCCGGCTCCTAACATGGCCTAGCATCTAGGTTATCTGGTTTTGTTGGTTGTTTGTTTGTTTGTCTACATGTTGCTTGTTTTTGTTTTGATCTCTGTAACTCACATCAGTGGTTTTGTCTTGAAAAATACATTAAAACAATGTTTTCATTATGCTCGTAGCTTCAATGACAACAAAGTTATTCATGTTTTATGTCTCCAAAACTTTGGAAGCGATTTCTGGCATTTTAAAAATTGGCGCATGGGACACTTCTCCATGCGGGGCCTCATATATTGATGAGAATGTATTTAACAGCAAAAATCCTATGTTATTCTTTCAACCGGATGAAGTCATCCAGCTTAACCCATTAACTCCGATATGCCGCCCGGGAGGCAGCACTGGGGAGAACCGATATGCAGCCTGGGTGGCACGATATTCAACCCCATACAGAAATCGCGCTAGATTTGGTAGCGCTTTCATACTTTTAGGGAAGTTTGTCTGACTTGTCAACACTGCCCAGAGAATGCTACGATGCCAGTTAGTGCTTTCATACAAGCGGTAGAGCGTTGATACACATGGTGACAAGGGAGTGCTTTTTGCATCTTATTTATCGGGATTATCTACCTCAATCAGTGTGATATTAGTATAAACATGCCTCAAGGAACTAAGAGGAAGCTTTTGTATGCGAGTAATAGTGATCCATGTGATCGAGGACCAAAAACAGAGGAAAGTGATTGTGATAGTGACACTCGTAGGCCATGCAGGGCTAGTGATGCCAAATCCAACAAATAATTTTTTTTGCACGTTTATGGTGTCCCTAAGAACTTGCTCTATCTATCTGGTGCAAAAGGTGCTTGAAACCAAACTGCGCTGATACCAACCATCGTGCAGGATCGGCTGAGCACGCCGTAGCACACCGCCCGAGTCTGGTGGTAAAAATTGCCGCTACTGATTCTCGCACCAGATCTACAACTTCCGACCTTTCTCATGGCCATACTAGAGTGGGTATATGATTTTTATGTGTCTTGGCCGATGCGCCTGAGTATTTCAAAGAAGTTAAGCATAATTTTATTCAATTTGGTAAGACTTGATTTTTCGGTCATAAATTCGTCATCAGAGACGAATTGATTTGAGGGGTCGTCGGATTTTATGGGTCAAGGGTTGACCTGGGATGAAGTGTGATTATGATTCATCCAGAACCAATCTTGGCTTAATTTTGACTTCTAGTTGAATAAAATAATGTGGCATAGGCCAAAACAAAATCTGTAGAGGGTGTCTGGTTTAAAGGTTAATTTGTGGCAATTTGTGGTAGAAATTGATTTTTTCCTTTTCAATCAACATTCTTGTTTTAATTCAACTACTAGCTCCACCTTCTCTACAGTTAACATCACCCTCTTCTGCCATGGACCAATTCACACCTTTTGGTTTGTCTTCATATGGGTACATTTCATTTGTGTTCCATCAAAATATGTGTTCACACAATATGTCTAGGATACGGATAATCAGCATGCAGCTGTTGCTCTGGCATGGTGTCAAGAAATGTTTGCGCAAACGAGCTCACTGCAATTGTTCGTTTAGATGAATAGGGTGAATTTTGGGCTCTACAAGCTCCACATAACCTCAAACCAGTTTTATGAACTTTTCATCACTCATGACTACTTCACAGTGCAAAGCAACAGGCTGAAGGTAAATCATGCCCTCACCCTGTTACAACCATGTGACTTATACATAACAATGTCCCCCACCACACCACTCATGTTAGAGGCAGTGTAGAAAGACACAACACCTCCACAGCACAGTGTACTAATTTCTTTTCTTTTATCTCCTTTGACAGCTGGACAGGGGTTGTAGTAACACTTCCTGTTGAGAAAGTTCTCATTGCATGGCCACGCTAGCAGCCCTCAGCTTGTTTTCTAGGTAACCATTACTGCAGTAGGTTGTTGAAGCTCATCTAAGAAAGGATATTGGGTCATTGTGAGAACCTGAACTGCAAGAACAGTAAGTCATTAAGATGTACAAATTCATGAAGACATTGTTGTAAGGAGATGTGTAGGGGGGTGGTGAGGTGCAGTAAGGTCATTGTACTCCAAGATAATGCTGAACTGATTATAAGAAAAAATAGAATGTAATCAGTTGTATTGTAGATAGGGAGAATAAATACAATATGCCACAAAACAGTTTAGTTTCTGGAATAATTATTCAGTCTGTTATTTTAAATTTCACCAGGATTCTATGTATATTCATCTTAAGCTGTATAATATGTATGTATTGATGGCCCAACACATATTCAGTTAAAAACTGTAAATCTGAAATCTATCACATATTCAGTTATAAAAGTGATTTTGAAAATTATATAAAAAAAATTACAGTACTGTATTTGTATTTCAACAAATGGATATTTCTTTCCCTGCACAATCCATCACATATTCTGGTAGATTTTTATAATTTACTCGTCTCCCAGTTAAAAAATTATGGTTACACCTTTGCATAAGAATGGTGTCATGTTACATTCCTGCTACTGTAGGGTGAGGATTAATCTAAGTCATTGTCAACCAAAACAGCTTGGTCAATATTAGTTACCACATTAGGCCTGTGCAGTTAAGATCACAGCATCATTAGTGACCAAGTTACCAAAGCAGTCACATATCCAGTCATTCATGATTTCATCAGTCTTAATTCATAAGTCACATATTGTCCATGTAGTTACTCATCAGCCCACAGATCATAGTTATGCTGTGGACACAAGTCATAAAAATCATGATTCATCATTGTCATTGACCACATGGCCCTGAGGTCTGTTGTAAACTGAAAGTTGTGGTAGCTATGCTACTTGTATGTGCCATGTGATTTTAATTACAGTATATCAATGGTTTCTAAATGAATCAGCATATATACAGTGATTTTTTTATGTGAACTCTAAAGTATGGATGAACTGCATACATCCTGCTCAAGATTATGAATAAAAAGAGGTAAATAAGAGGAAAACTGACAAATTTGTCTAGAAATATATTATGCAAGTGCTTAAAGATTAGCCTGAAAGCAAGACAGATACTACAGTGGATGTGAAAGACTTTTTAAGATAAAGAATTCCACTGCTCATTAATAGAAGGGAAAGAACTGCCTAAGCGGAATATTCTGACATGGTCCCTGGCAAGAACAAAAGCCTAATTCTGAGGATTTACATGTCTTTTTTCTTATAGTCAAGCACTTATGATGGGTTCATTTAGAAACCATCGCAGTAATTCAAAAACATGTATTACAACTGTCTAGTAAGTCCAGTGTAGTTTTTGATGTTGACTGTATTATTCATAACAGCAACTGGTCATTATAGTATATCAGGAAACTTCCTTCATTAATGAGCTGAACCTTGTCATTAATGAAAGGGTTTGATATTAACTTTGTATTGTGAAATTTATTAAAGCCCCTGGTTGGGTTTAAACTTCTGAGGCTTAATAGATGAAATAGAAGTTTTCATAAAGTTTGGAAAGGATCCAACCTCTTGTTGATGCTTAGAGACTTTTAAGATAGATTGATGATAGTCATGAGATAAAGTTTTCTGAAAGTTTTGAAAAGTCATTTGGTGAGCCAGTATCATACAACTGAACATCTTTTTTTTTAATGTTACGATACCAAGTTTCCCTAGGAAGATGTGCAGTTTCACCAATTCGGTTATCATCTCCGGGTTTGCTCTTTTAAACTGTATTCATCAGAAATGTTATGGTTACCTTTACCCCTTTTATATTGAGGTTTGTGTCAATATATTTTTTCTGCCTGACATGGCTGTGTTGCCAAGTCTCACTGCAAGGAAAAAATAACTTCATGGTAATCATTGTGAAGGTAACCAGCCAATCAGTAAACTTTGTTTTCAGTTTCTTAGCCAGCATGTTTAAATTCACTCCATTGAGTGTAAGATAAAAACTGAGTATGCTGTTTTGTCTTAGTAACTAACAATATGAACACACTTAGAGTTGTTGATTTAAGTGCATTTTCTGGTGTTATTATTGCAATGCCTTTGCTTCGTCTTGCTACATTTCTTCTGACCCAGGGCAGTGGGTTAGATGCAAGGATGACCCATCATCCAGGAGGAGCCAAGATAAGAGAGGAGAGGGGTGAAGGGGTGTGGAGTATGTGGGGATGGAATGGGTGGGAGTGGATTTTATGCCTTTGTTTATTGGCTACCTCCCTTGTAAGGGGAAAAAAACTGTTGGTATATGTATATATGTATTATTGCAATGAAAATATGAGATCAAGTTCAAAAACATTGGTCATTGAGGGAAACAGCATATCAAGTGTGGTTTTTGCATAAGTTTTCATTAGTTTTAGGTAGAATGCATACATCTGTAGAACATGTCAAACTTTAAAATGAGACCACAATTATTGATAATGAACAGTTTAGAAGTATTATAGGTATCCATCTATATACCAAGGGCTTCTTCTCCCTTATAATGGAAGTAGGCAATTATATGTTTAACCACTTCAGTATGAGTCATATTCTTGTGCGCAGCATCAGCTGCCATATGTATGCTGCATGATACTAGTCCCATTATAAAATATAAAGTCACTGCTGTATTACTCCTTCTCTTTCACTCTGAGTAATGATAAACGCAGAAAACATGATCAAACCAGTTCACAGAATCTGGTGGTAATTCTTGTATAACTACAAAGATATATATAATCAAGACACCAATGCTAGCATCCTCATGTACCCACTCACGCCTCATGACGCCAGTTTAGGTGTCATTGTACCGAAGTGGTTAAAATATAAAACTAAATGTATTTTTTCTTTAAAAAAGTTATTAGTGCAATTGCTCATTTTCCTTGCATAACTTCATATGATATACATAATTCAAAGCTGTTGCAAAGTATTTGAAAGAGAATTTGTCTTCTGGTTTGGATAAATTTATAAACAGCAGAAACCATCTGGCTCATCAGGGACTCCTTTTCAAAACATGGCCTAAAAGTTGGATTTTAGATAGAGAAGACAATAAAACACTCAAGGCCAAAATTTATGGTCATTTTGGTGCTTTGAATGATAAAGGATCCTAGAAATTTGTTGTGCACTTAACTGAAGCACACAATTCCATTCATTGTATCTACCATGTCTTGCAGTTCGACCTATCTAGTACAGGGTCCATTTCACAATCAAATAGTCATCAAAGTGTTCATATCATTTATGTACAGAAAAAGTGATAGTAAATGTGTAATGGTTATCTTGTTATATGTTATTCAGATGTGATCTTTGTAATGTATGCTTGGTTGTAGGTTCACTCAATATCTGTACCATGTGTGTAGTATTGTTGTCTTGTTTAAGAATAACCCACTACATATCCATTCTGGTGTTATGCTTCATATTGAAAATACACACAAATGTTTATATGTGTAATTCCATACACATAGTTTTGGTCCAGTATATGTATATATGTATATTATTAGCAGTATTTTCATAGGCAGCCAAAAAGTTGCTTGTAAAGCTTGCATTGTGGGCAATTAGTAACTGAATTTCTTTGCTGTCACTACACCTATATCTGAACAAACAGATGGTGTAAATGCTAAACTGTGGAACATGATTGCTTGTAATGTAGGCTGAATACTTAATGCTCAGAAGGTCTCTGTTTTGTTTAAGAAATTCGGATGTATATTGTTGGTCACATTTAGAGTATGGATGTGCCTTGAGAGTTGCTTTCAATTAATGTAATCTTTTCTTCACAAAAAAGAAAAAAGAAAACATTAGGAACTTGTCAGCCTGCTTCACTTTCTATCTACCTATCTTTCTGTCTTGCAATTTCTCTCTATGTATCTCTCTCCCTTGTCCTTTCTCTCTTTCTATCCCTACCCCCCTCTATCTTCTCTCTCTTTCTATCTCTTTCTCTCTCTGTATTTCATTTTTTCGTGTGCACAAATACACACATATTTCCTAGCAAGTAAACAGATTAAATTTTGACAATATTATAATGTTGCCCAGAGTTTCATTGACTGGAAGACTGCAGCTCCACAGTGCTTGGCAGATGTCAGGCTTTATCAAAATCTCTCTGGGAAGAAATATTGGACTGTTGTCTGCATCATATTAGTATGGAGGCTATTTCTGTGTTACCAGTTTATTAGTAGTGGGAAAGTAGTTATTTTGTTCTTTAAATTTTTTCACTTCAGATAGCCAAATAATAGTTACTGTTGAGCATTAAGACTTCATTTATCATAATTCTAAAGACTATCTGAAAGAGCCTGATTCTGCTTGAGCTATGTTACTTGTATCTCTGCTTAAGTTATTTGATATTGGCTGAACTTTTTTATTTTTTGTATAAGCTGAAATGAAGATCAGATTGTAAGTATGTAGACTTGATCCTAAGCATAATCCATTCACTCACCAGGCTTTGATAATCCAAATTAATATGGTCACAAACATTATGCCAGACTAGAGTATTGATTGTTTCAATATTTTAAAGAGACATCAGAGAAATTATTAATAAGTACTTAATGATTTTGTAGTACTTGACTGAAATATATAGACAAAAAATGGATAGTAATGTAAACAGCAAGTACCAAATTTAGAGACATGTATTTTCGTAACTGTGACTTGATGAATAACATCTCATAACTCAGACTTTGAAGAACCTTATTCTCAAGCCTCACACATTAACATATCATTTTTACTGTTCTACCTTAGTGACCAATTTTGCCTTCAAGAAACCTGCATCACCGTCCAAGTAGTTGCTCATATGTAGTTTAACAGTGAACACAAGTTCACACAGCTTGTTTGTACTGTAATACTAGGCTGGAGCTACAGTATAACTGGATTATACTTGGAAATTGTTCACTTGCACAGAAACTACTAAGCAAGTTTTGACTAAGCTTTGGCTTAGGTTTTGTGAGTTTGAAATAATAGTAAGCTCAGTTAGGTAGTGTTGTTGCAAAAAATAATTATGTACATTTTGAAATCTGTGCCTTGGGTGCAGATGCAACCAGTAAATTCATGAGATAAAAGGACAAAGGAAAAGTGTGAATAAGATTAAACTGATTTTTGTAGCAAATTAGTGAAAAATTAGGTATTGTCAGGAATAGAGATGTGTTAGAGTTTGGGGAATTATTATGATTCCAGTAAGAAGGCTAAGAGACAGGACTAATTTTGTGGCTCTGGTAAACCAAATAGTAATGTTTTCACATGAAATATTTAATCATGTTACAATTTGGCTTTGATGAAGCACCTCAAAAACTTGTTGTCATGTTTTATGATATTTGGAATTTTAAGTATTCTGTTTAAATTTGATATGGTTTAACATCACAAACTTCCCCCTATCAGAAGGCTAGGACGATGTTACATATGATAAATTCTCATTTATAAATAACATGATATTTTGAATGTTTCAAGGAATTACTGAATGTTGGAGACAGGGAGGCTTTCATTGTGACAATGGATGATGCTTGAAGGATGACTGAGGATTGAGGAAAATAATAAAGTTATTGTAAAGGAGGAAGTACAAATAGCATTGGAAGAAAATAAAAGTTAGAAAGGCTTTGATGTCATGCAGAATGTCTTGTGGAGTGGCATGGTTGGTGAAAGTGTTCAATGAAAGAAATGTGAGTGGTGTAGTTATGATGGGATTGGTCTGTTGAATGTGGTTAGTAAAGTATATGGACATACATTAATTGAGAAGGTTGGGAGGGGTTAGTAAAGTACATGGACATACATTAATTGAGAAGGTTGGGAGGGGAACAAAGTGACTAGGGAAAGGCAGTCTGGTTTTAGGAGAAAAATGAGGGTTTGTACATGGTTTTGTGGTAAAACAGGTATATGAAAAATATTTAGCAATAGATAAAGATGTGTTTTGGGCTTTCATTGACTTGGGAAAGGCATATGATAGGTTTGATAGAGAAACTTTGTGGAACATGTAATGATTATGTTGTTCCAGATCTCTGGCAGAAGACCCATGGCTCCCAGGTAAACTAGCAAGAGCCACTGGATTGGTCTGTAAGTCACTCAAGGAAGAAATATTGCATTGTCTATTACATCTATATGGAATAGGGGGAAGTCTATTGAAGACAGTCTGAAGTTTTCCATGAGTATTGGAACATGTGTGAGGGTTTATAATTGAGAGAGTAAATGAAAATTAAAGTAAATATGGAAGTGGTGCTACTTCAGGGTTGTGTAATGTCACCATGGTTTCAGAGTGATTGACACATTCATTATTTGGGAATTTCAAAACAGGCTGGTTTTTGAGTTTGAAATAAGGTAAAAAGAAACGAAAGTGAAGATTGCATATTACATGATTTGTCTAGTTAAAACAACCTAGTTAAATACATCAAAATATGTACAGTGCACTGAACCATATAGTAATTTTGTAGCCTTATGGTCCCCTCCATAGAAGCCTTGCAGCACCTAGCGAGCCATTGTATTAGAAAGGGTTAATTCATTCAGAAAAGTGGGATATGGTAAAAAATTATAATATATCAGTAATATGGTGATTTTGATAGCACTATGTGGTCAACTTCTGATATCAGTTCAATAATGTAAAATATAAGAATGTGGTTGTAGTACAGTTAAGCAGATTTGAAATTTATTTGATTATCTATCTTTTTTCCATACTGATTGAAAATATGGCCTAGTGGAGATGCACATGATTAAAGTGTAGCCATAGCAGAGCATAAAGTATATATTCAATGCAGGAAGAAAAGGCTAATATGTAATATCAGAATACGTGTGTTGAGGGAACATCCAAATAGTCTGAATGTGGAAGGGGTTTGTCTTAGCTGAATAAAATCATGAGACAATAACTAGAACAAATACCAAACCAGTCTTCACACTTAAAGGGTTAATAGAGATAAGTGTAGTGCTTTGAGTGTGGGTGAGGTCTCCCGAATCTAAGTAGAATTGTCTGGCAATAGACAGAAATTTTGTATGTTTATCTCTGCAATTACAGAATTAATGAAAGTCAGGTGGATCTTGATGAATGAGCATTTGTAGATCAGTTTTGCCAGTAATTACTTGTCCCCTGCTCAGAGCTGAAAGGAAATGTGAAAGAATGTGTCATATATTATTAAATCCTCCTTGCAGAAAATTATGTTATATCTACCTTCTTTGTGGTCTTTTTACCATAAAACAAAATTTTATCAGAAAGTAAAAAGAAAATGAGACTGTTTATATATTTTACCTCTATCATCAGAAGCACCCTCTTTGTCAAATTTTCAATACCTGTCCCTGAAAGATATGGGTTTGTTTGAAACCAAAGAAGACCAAAGATAACAGCTAAATGAAAGTATCTTTGAGAAATGTAGGTCTCCAAATTGCTGGTATGGAATGAATATCCACATTATCTTTTAACTTCTCATTGTTTCAATCAAAGAAGTAGTTAAGCTTCTCTACTTGAATATCAGTGTCTTAAATGAGAATAAAAATGAGAGCCATAAATTGAATTATAAAAAAGAAGGCATTGGAGAAGTTCACAATATTGTACATGATTTTACAATGTAATAGATTTTAGGATATGAATGTTATATGGAGAGATTATCAGATGTATGCAGAAATGACCACTTGGGGGTTTTCAGTTTTACTTAGAGATAGACTGTGCATAGGAAATAGGCTCAAATTCAGAAATAAAGAGGGGCTATTAAACCAATGATAGTAATAAGAATATTTGTATATAAGATTATATTTATCTGAAAGGTTAATCATCAGCTATGTATGATGATACAATGCATAGTGGGCTGTCTATGTATTGTCCCAATCTAAAAACATTTTCTGGAATAATTTATATAGTTACTAATTTCAGTGAAGAATACTTGCAGCTGTAGGATTATGTTTAGTGAACTGAAGACTTCTTGTTTTCAATGTGATTGTTCTAGATGTGATGCAGCACCAACTTCTACAGAACCACAAAGTACCATTTTATTTCTTATAAAATTGTTTATTACTTCAAAGAGAATGACTATATGCATTTGTTGTCATGCCATTGACATTATAGAGTTTATTTACTTTATGAATGTTTTTATAGAATGCAAAGACTTTATGAATGATTGTATAAGGCTTTTGTTCATGAAAAAATTAAATAAATTTTGGTTATTACAGTACAGTAGTAGTGGTTACAGCTGTCAATGTGGTTTGGTGTTTAAGATACCCAGTCCAACTTTCCTCTTAGATTCACCTGAGTTTATTATTTACCTAGCTTTATTCATAAGTACATTAGCACTCATTATCATGAGAAATATTAAGTACTGTATATATTTTTGTTACTTTTTTATTTGATGAATATTATCCACAGTTACTATTTTTCAGATGATATTATGCTTTCAAATGTAAACTTATTAACATTTATTTTGTATATGTCATTTAGATTACCAAAGCTATTCATGTTAAGATTTATGTCCCTATGACCATCAGAACTCTTGAATCCTAATCCTTATAGTCTGAGGACTAGTCCACCAGCCTGAACAAATTAACTGGTAATGAAAAACAAAATCTTAACAGTGGTAGCATGTGCTTTTTAGTATTGCAGTAAATATAATTTTCTTTTCACAAACAAAAAATGTTAGAGGACCTTACTACAGTAATTTCATTTTCTATTCTAATAATCTTAGTACTGATGTGAAGTACTTTTGTTGAAAATACTGATAGAACAATATTTCTTTTCATTTTAATATGAGTTCATATAATCAATTATGTATTTTCAGGAAGGGAGAAGACAGAAGATAGGGGTGAATGGAGAATGGTTGTGTATGTATGATGCTGTAATGCATGGAAGGGAGAGAGCTGGGGATGGGGGTGGGGTGAATGATATTTTGAAGCAGCCTGAAGGGATTTCTTCCCATCTTTTTTTCTGCATGAGGGGACAGAGAGGGGGGGGGTGCCAATTAAATGAAATGGCCTTGCTGTGGATGTACTGTGTCATGCTACACTTCTTCTGACCCAGGACAGTGGGCAAGATGCAGGGATGACATGTCATCCATGAGGAGCCAAGAAAAGAGGGAGGGATGGATTGTGAATGGAAGTGGAGTATGTGGGGATGGAATGAGTAGGAGTGGATTTATGCCATTCTTTTTTGGCTACCCCCCTTGTAAAGGGGAAATAGCTATTGGTATATATACGTATGTATGTATGAACCACAACAGTTGCTACTACCACAATTTGTTATCCTTATACCGTACTATGTTGACTCAATAAATGAGGTTCTGAATTTCTATGCTATGAATTTATTTTTCCTGTTTATGGAAGGATGAAGATGAAGTTGGGAATTCTTCAAAACTAGAGCAGTTTCCAGCAATGCAGTACTACTTTTCTTGGTGTTGCATCTGTCAGTGACTATAGTCTCCAATCTTTAAAACAATGTTCTGTGACTCTGGGCCATAGAGGTGTTACAAAAGTCCTTGTAGACATAGACATAGATGATTTCCTGGCAGAGGCTATGCAGCCTGTGTCTCCGACTCCACTCCTTTGTCACTGTCAGTTGATGTTGTGGATACATGTGGTGGATAATATCTATGCCCTATAATTACATAGAGAAGAAAAGGCAAAAGGTGCAGATGAAGAGATGATAATGGAAAAGACAACAGTAAGAGAAAGATGGGCAGAGTATTTTAGGGAGTTGCTAGATGTGAAGGAGGATTGGGAGGGAAAGGTAGTTGCAGTTGGAATCGCTAAAAAAATGACAGTGATGAATGAGGAAAATGGAGGGGAAATAAGGAAAGATGAGATGAAAGCAATTATTAAAATGATGAGAGCAGGTAAGGCACCTGGGTTGGATGGGTGTCATGCAGAGCATCTAAAAAAAGGAGGTACAATGATGGTGGACTGGCTGGTGAGATTTAGTGTTTTTCTAAAAGGGTAGAGTGCCAGAGGACTGGAGAAATGCCTGAATAGTTCCACTTTACAAAGGGATCAGTTTGTTGAGTGTAGTTGGGAAGGCTTATGGGAGAGTTTTGATTGAGAGGATTAGGAGAGGAACAGAGGGAGTAATTGGTGAAGAACAGTGTAGGTTTAGGACAGGTAGGGGTTGTGTGGATCAGATTTTTGTGGTAAGGCAAAGATGTGAGAAAGGTCTAGGAAAAGCTTAGGATATATTTTGGTCCTTTATGATTTTGGAAAAGGATTATGATGGTACGCAGGAAGCACTGTGGGAGGTATTGCAGATATATGGGATAGGAGGAAAAATTTTAAGAGCAGTCAAGGGTTTTTACAAGAGAAATAGAGCCTATGTTAGAATTAGAAAAGGAGAGAGTGAGTGGTTTGAGGTAAAGGTGGGACTTTGTCAGGGAGGTGTTATATCACCTTGGTTGTTCAATTTATACATGGATGGGGTGGTGTGAGAGGTAAATACAAGGGTAATGGGTCAGGGATTGGAGATGGTTAATGAAAATGGAGAAAAATGGTAGATAAGCCAGTTGTTGTTTGCTGACGACGCTGTGCCTGTAGCAGGATCAGAGGAGGGATTAAGGAAGTTAGTGATAGAGTTTGGGGAGGTGTGCAAAAGACGGAAGTTGAAGATAAATGTGGGTAAAAGAAAGGTTATGAGATGTACAAGAGGAGAATATGGTGGCAAATTGGAAATGAATATTAAGGGAGAGAGACTGGAGGAAGTGGATAGTTTTAGATACTTGGGTGCAAATGTGGTGGGAAGGGGAATGGAAATTGAGGTAGAATGTAGATTGAGAGAAGCAAGTAAATGTCTTGGGGTGTTAAAAAGTGTAATGAGAAACAGACATTTGGCAATGGATGCTAAGAGGTGTATGAAGGAGTGACTGTGCCAACAGCACTGTATCGGGCAGAGACATGGAACATAAGAGAGGAAGAGTTTAAATGTGTTTGAGATGAAATTTCTGAGAAGTATGGTAGGGATTACTAGGCTGGACAGAGTGAGAAACGAGGAGGAGATCAGGGTAGAAAGGGAGTTGGGAGATAGGGTTGATGAAAGAGTATTTGGATAGTTTGGGAAAATGGAAAGAATGAGTGAAAAAAAGATTAGTAAAAGAGGTGTGGAAGGCAGAGGTGGAAGGAGTGAACATGAGGGGCCGACCAAGGATGAGATTGATGGATGGGGTAAAAGGGGCATTGGGAAAGAGGGGAATGTCTGTTGAAGAAGGAAGGGAGAAAACAGAAGATAGGGGTGAATGGAGAATGGTTGTGCATGGATAATGCTGTGATGCATGGGAGCAGGTGGGGACTTGGGTGGTGAGGGAGTAAGTGTGAATGATGTTTTGGTGCAACACATAGGGATTTCTTCCCATTTTCTCTTTTTCTGCATGAGGAAACGGAGAGGAGGGGATTAAATGAAGTGGCCTTGCTGTGGATGTGCTGTGTCTTGCTACATTGCTTCTGACCCAGTGCAGTGGGCAAGATGCAGGGATGACCCATCATCCATGAGCCAAGAAAAGAGGTAGAGAGGGGTGGTAAATGGGAGTGGAGTATGTGGGAATGAGATGTGTGGGAGTGGATTTATGCCTTTGACTTTGGCTACCTCCCTTGTAAGGGGGAAAAAGTCATTGGTATTTGTATGTATAATTACATATTTGTTCAAGATTACTCCAGAACTTATCCAGTTGCTTTTAAAAAAAAATTAACAGTTTCACATTTCACTAATGATTTTGGTGACATATTCCACATATTAATCACTCAGCATGGGAGTGAATATTTCCTTTTGTTGAGTGTTGATTGTAGTTTGAATGACTTTCTTGAATGTCCTCTCATCATACTCTGCTCCCTCTCCACAAAGACATCCTCACTGCACACCTTTTCATATTTCCCACTAACAATTATATATATCTCAATTAGGTCTCCCCTTAATCTTCTATATGAGAATGCAGGTAGATTCAAGGTTAAGTGCTGATTGTGGTTTGAATGACTTTCTTGAATGTCCTCTCATTATACTGTGCTCCCTCTCCACAAAGACATCCTCACTGCACACCTTTTCATACTTCCCACTAACAAATTTATATGTCTCAATTAGGTCTCCCCTTAATCTTCTATATGAGAGTGCAGGAAGGTTCAAAGCTCTCGGTCTCTCTTTGTATTTTAGATGTTTCATTTGGGCAAGAGTCTGGTTGCTCTGTGTTGCACCTTCTATACTGCCTCAACATCCTTCACTAGATAAGGATTCCAAACTTGGTTGGCAAATTCCAAATGAGGGCAAACTAGAGCTATATATAATTGTTTAAACATGTCTGCATCCAAAGCAATGAATGTCCTAATTATTCCTACTACTTTGTTCGTTTTATTCACCTTATCAGCAACATGCTCTGAAAAATTTAGCTTATCATCGATGATTACACCTATATCCTTTTCTGCAATTCATCTTTTAACTACATTGTATAAATGATATGCATCAATGTGTACTTCTGTTGCACCAATTCTCAAGTATCTGGTCTTGTCTGGATGAAAGTTAAGCAGCCACTTCTCTGTCCATCTCTTCATATTTTTCATAACTTTGCCTCCTTCAAAATAATGGCCTCTTGCATCTACACACTTCTGCAAACATCTCTTCCAATCCTGAAAGATCTCCTGAAAGTCTTTCTTCAATAGTCCCTTCAGGTAATTTTCCAATGCCTCTTTCAGTTTCTGTGTTGACTGGGAACAAGAAGAAGTCAAAAGGGCCCAGGTCATGGATGTAGGGTGGGTGTTGTAACACTTTCATTCCCCTGTTGGCCATCCACATGGTCACTTGCATTGACCTGTGGCATGGGACATTGTCCTTGTGGAACCACCATTCACCACTGCACCAATGCTGTGGCCTTTTCTTCCTTATCTTCTCTCTGAACCTTAGTAGAACTTTAAGGTAATACTCCTTATTGACACTTTGACCCTCAATAACCCATTCAACAGGAATGAGCCCCTTGGGGTCAAAGAAAGGAATAACCATGGCCTTCTCTTGTGACCTGCTCATCTTTGCCTTCTTGCGCCTGGGGGATGATGTGTATTTCTACTGGGTACTCTGACTTGTGCTCTTAGGGTTGTAGGTGAACACCTAACTCTCGACGCAAGTCACTACCTTATTCAGGAAACCAAAATCAGCCGCTATCATATCGAGAATATCAGTGCAACATTCCATATGAAACTGCCTCTGATCGTCGGAGAGAATCTTTGGCACGAAATTGGCACAGACCTTGTGGAGCTTCAGATCTTCGGTCAGAACTGTATAATGGTGTGTCACTGGAAAAAGGCAGCGAACGAGAATCACTGGCCGATAAGAAGATTGCGAAGATGTAATATTGTTCAAAAATCCCTTTCCGTCCGTGCTCCAGATTACAGCTGACACACTCAGGAACAATAGGCAATCCTTTGACGAACGCAGATGACGATGATATAAATAAAACTTTAAATAGTAGATTTTAAACTGAAGACCACGTGGGACTGCAATAAAAATCGCCGGGCGCGTCCGCAGAACACGGATCCTGAGCATCATCTAAAAAAAGAAAAAAAAAGTGGTAATAATTGCCTGGCTGCAAAAAAAGAGAAAGGGAGAGAAAAGTACACGTGCTCGCGAAAAAAGTATAGGCTGGTCCCAAAATTAACAACAGTTCAAAGTTCGAAGTAACGTTCGGAATACATTTAACCCACAAAACAAAATGTTTACACAATAGCAAATGTTTTGACGCGCTACCACCATTTTATGTAATGGGGTGGCTAATGATACTCGGCGTATGAATAAATTGATAAAAAAAAATTAGCACTACAGAGACAAAATTTGCGCTTAGTTCGAAGGCAAAATCAAGACTGAGCCTCTTGGGCACACCAACTTAGGCGGTAAAACTCTCGAATGAGCGAGCAGAACATTTGGTTCTTACAACATATTTATAAAATACAAACAAAATATACAATAATAATAATGTACAACATTTTTATAACACCGTCCTAGCCTCCCGATAGGGGGAGTTTGTGACGTTAAACCAAATCATCATCATCATCATCATCATCATCATCATCAAAAAAACATGTATCTCCCGATCTAACAACACCCATGCACAATATACAATAACAGATGCACAATGCTACAAGTACGTATGTATAATACACAATAAAAGTACAATGCTACAAGTACACCAGTACAACTGTATCCACTATGCCAATAATAATACCAACAGCTTCAGATATCATCCTCACAGTTATTCAACGGTCTTGCATCACTAATCTTCGCACTTCCTCAATGCTTTCCTCCCTTTTTAAACAATTGTTTTTTTTTTAATCTAAGTTACTCTCGCTTTATGTCACTATCTAATACAATTGATTCCATTTTCAACCAACACAAGGATCACGGACTAGAGTTCTATTTTCTTGCCAAATTCACTGGCACATGATGAAACTTATAGGTAGTGTGACACAAAATTTAAACACTTGGATGGAGTTAATCATCAATAGTGCGAGTGGGTTACCAACTCGGTATCCGCCGGCCGTGGGCCGTGACACAAATAAAACGAAAGAAAAAAAAAATTCGACACGACAGAACTAAGTGTGGATGGACATCTCTAGGCCTCATCTCTTTCCCTATCACAAATCTTTGACCCAGCGTACAGTCAGCAACGTTGGCCACACTGCGCTCACTACCCTTGTTATTCCTATTAATAAATGTGTTTGTTTATTGGGCACCCCAGTAGGCTATCTCCCTCAGATGACCAGTTAACCATCTGTTGGTTATGACCGTCTTCGTTAAATGACGCGTCTTTAATGACATCAATAATCGCCTTTGCCTAAACTACTCTACGTTGTTTAATTATTTACACGGTATATACACGCAAAGAAAGAAAGAAGAAAAAAAAGGAGGGGTGGGGGAGACGTAGACTGATCTGTTGGTTATGACCGTCTCCCTTAAATGACTCCTCAGTGGATGGCGATACCTCCCCCGCGTCCTCGACCGATTCAGATTACTCTCTCTGGACTACGACTTGATATTTCAAACCCTTTTACATTTTCGTATGTAAACCGATTTAATTTAGTCGGAATGTTTATAGTGATATACATAATTCCAGTGTTATGGAAATTACGCAGTTTTCTATCTTTCTTCTGGATGTGGAGTTTTTGTAAACAGCAGAGGGCGTGAAAATGGGATTCTCCGGGTTTCGGACGAGTGTGCCACCCACGTTGGGTATGTTTTAGATGCGAAAACATGGGGGATACTGTAGGGGTGGAGAGGAGGGTCTGGTCCCAGTTGCTAACTGTTACTAAGTATGAGAACCAGAGTCCTTCCTATATTTTCTCCACAAATCCATGTGATGTCCCTAAGTTCCTCTAGTAACAGTGTTGATATCATTTACTCCTGCTGTTGATAAGTGTCTTCTCCAATCCAGCTGTGGCTTATTGAAATTGCCCACAATCACTTTGTACTTATGTTGTAGGTCACTGACATCCTGCATCAACGGTAGTAGCTTGATATCATCATTCCAGTGATTGTTGGGGCTTCTATGGACTGAGGCAGATAAGAAACTTTCTGTCCCACTGGTTATTTTCAAACAAATATATTCCCTGTATGGAGATTCAGTGTGTACGTTCACAAAATTTATCCTGACCATCATATATGTATTATCAATCCTCTATCATTTTGACTAGGAATATGTTTTCCTATCGTCTCATACCTTTTAATGTTATATTCATCTAAAGTCCTCTCATATTTTTCTATGCTTTAGATTAACTTCTTGCAGTGCATATGTGGTATATTATGTTTTATTTCCTTGATTTTCCACTTTATCTCATCTATTTTTTCCTTAGTACGAACATTACTAAATAACAGTGGTTAGGGGGCCGTTGCGGTGAATTTCCGATTAATATTTTTTTTAAATCGAAATATTCGAGAAAAAAAATTGCCTGTCATTTAGTGGCCTTTGGCAAGCCAGTCCTGAAATATTTCAGCGAAATACCAAAAAATAAAGGAGTTATGACTAGTTTTCTGACCCCCCCCTGCTTCCTACTCCACCCTCGACCACTGGTGTATCATGTTCGTGTATATATATATTCTAAATAGATAAAAAAAAAATCGAAAGCAATTTCCCCATGATCTATAGGCCTATAGTAACCCCATTCTGTAATATTTCTGCGAAATACTAAAAAATAAAGGAGTTATGACTAAATTTCTGACCCCCCCCCTCACCTTCCTACACCACCCTCGACCCTTTGCTGTATTATGTTCGTCCATTTATACATATAAAATCGAAAGCAATTTCCCTGCCATTTAGTGGCCTTTCTCCTAAACTAAGAGGAAATTCCAAAAACTGTACAATAATTATTTAGGTATTGCTATAGAGCATTTGTGGTATTTTTTCAGCATGTTCAGTCAATGAATAAATGAAGAGATAGAACGTTTGTGATTAAAAAAAAAAATTACTTCATTGTTTTCAACCAAATGATATGAAAATTGGTGGTGAACATCTCAGTATATGTATATATAACATATTAAAAATTCGCGAAATTCCGATTGTAATTGATGAAGTTTGTTCTAGAGCGCGACGGCCCCCTTAAGCAATCAATACCTCCAGACGGAGTAAAAAAAAAATCAGTGTTGAATGTGTTACTAAGACAAAAAATGGTGTTACTGCTTATTACAAGGTTCGCTAGCTATTTAGGAAAGTAGACCACGAGACCAGTTGGTACATAGGGGTCCATATCTTCAGCTATTTACTCAGTTAAAATTCATGGAAAATAAGAAATAAATACACAAAAACAGAAAATTTTATCCAATATAATGTTGAATCAAACTGTTGGTTCACTGACAGTATACTGTCAATGAACCAACAGTTTGATTCAACATTATATTGGATGAAAAATTATGTTTTTGTGTATCTATTTCTTATTTTCCATGAATTCTAACTGAGTAAAAAGTAAGGTGATTCATACTCCAGTTACTGGCTTTTGCTGCCAAAAAAAATATTTCAATAAAACATGGAAAAAAACTGACAAATGCAAACTTTCTGTTAACTATTTCCAGTTGAGCTTGATAGCTATTTTATTCATCGAGTAAACTTTTATTTTTTGTTGAAAATTTAGTTTCATAACTAAAAAGATCTATATAATTCCATAGTAGGAGAGTGATTATTGAATTCATTAAGTTATGCAAGTAGGCTCCAGGCCCCAAAAAATATATATCTGGAATCGACTAAGATAGAATATATAATATTTAACATGGTGATGAAGAGAATAAACTACTTTTGTATAATGTTGGCAACTATCAAGGTTCTTTAGTACACATATTATTATACAATTTCTTACAAAGTATTCGAAAACGTAAATTCCAAAGAACCAATACTTAAAGTTACTCCCTAGTAATATTGTTTTCTATGTTGTCTCTTGATTCTGAGTTGTAAAGAAAACCAAAATCAAGTTGCTTCTTGTAGTCCAAGGATCTCAAAAGCCGTGCATTTAGGTAAGTTTTAAAGTGTATATACTTCATTTGTGATTACCGTATATGTTAATTTATTTGAAAAATGGTCAGGAAATCCGAACCTTTTAAAAATGTATTAATTAATTACATCTCATAGGAAATATTGATATTGAACTTCAAGAACTAATAATCCTGCAGTCTTGAATGAAGCTTCAACAAACTCATAGTAATAATAATAATAATAATAATAATAATAAGTTTATTTGGCAATAAATCAAATACATCAAATACAGATAAAGAAGAAACACGTAGTTCGAAATTACAATTACAATTGTCGAGGATAACACGAAAAAGCACGTGAGCTTATTTCCATTGTGGTCCTCATTAGGGAAGCAATTGAAATTAATTGTAAGTATACTGTGTGACACTTTATGTGTTGCATTTACATACAAAATTGTGTTGCTAGGCAAGAAAAAATACTGTTTTCTTATTCAACTTTTATTTTGATTAGAAACTGAAATACTTGACATATCAATAGTGCTACAAATTCGAGATTAGTACCTCATTTTCGTAAGGTGTGATTTTATTGCTCCATTTTGCATATGGCATGTGAGCCTTTGTGACAAGGTTTGAATTTTGTGGTTAATATACTCTTCATTACAAAGTACGCCATCTTTGTTGAAAGTACAATAGTATTCGTACTCAATATTACTTTGTTTTGATATATCCTTTACTACCAAGTTGTTTTTCATAACCAGTGACAATGTTCTGGGGTTAGATAATAACTTATCATTATTTTCAAGGTATCCTCTTACTTCTTAGGTTCACAGTTCCTTTATTTATTTATTTATTTATTTTTAATGCGAATGACACAGTACTTTGGTAGTAAATGTTTATATAATTATTCATAGTGTCTGCATCACTTGAGTCAGTGTTGAATTTCTCCATTTTGTCTTAATTTTTTCTGGCAGTTTCATCAGAAACCCATAATTCGTTAACATTTGCTTGACCCTATTCAATTCTTGGTGGAGAAGGTACCAGTTTCAATATATTTTGAAAGTTAAAACGTACATGCGTACCACACTGATTTTATATTTTGATGGGCATTTGCTTAAGCCATTCAAACATCTTCCACAGTCACTTAGTCTCCTATACACACTCGTAGTGAATAGTTAAGAGGCGCATTCACTCTCCCAGCCTATAGTGTAGAGTGGTATATAAGATCACATTTTTGTATCTTTAGAAATAAAGTCCCAGGAAAAGGTGGTGGATGGAGGTGGAATGGATGAAAGTTGGTGGGTGTCTTTTGACTTGGCTATCTCCCTTGTACATACATACATATACCAATGACTTTTTCCCCCTTGTAAGGGGAAAAAAGCCCTTGATATACAGATAGAAATAAACTGTACCAGAAGAAGCCTAAAGTCAAGAGGAAATGTCACAAGCTATGTATTTGTTTTTAATCCAAACCAATTATGGATTCATCTGGTAATATTGCGTTCACCCTACAGAGAACAAACTAACAAAAAGGATAGAAAGTATAAAAAATTTGCTAACCAATACTGAGTATGCTGTTTTATTTAATAGAAAATGTATTCATTAAAACCTACTTCCTACATTTACTAATATATATAGTATATATACATACATATACCAAGGTTTTTTCTCCCGTATAAGGGTGGGAGCCAAAGGCAAAGGCACCTATTTCATCATCATATAGTCCAATCCCATTCAGCACTCCTCCCTCACTCTATTCACGACTCCTCCTGCATGACGGGTCATCCCTGCATCTCGCCCACTACCCTGGGTCAGAAGCAATGCAGCAAGACATAGCACATCCACAGCAAGGCCGCTTCATTTAATCGGCGATCCCCCCCCCTCCATCCCCTCATGCAGAAAAAGAGAAGATGGGGAGAAATCTTTTTGGGCAGTGTCAAAATATCATTCACACATCACTCCCTAACCCCCACCCTTGTATCATAGTATGAACTATACACAGTCATTCTCCATTCACCCCCATTTTCTGCCTTTCCCTTTCCTTGCTCAACAGATATCCTCTTCTTGCTCGACACCCTTTTCATCCCATCCATCCATCTCATCCTCGGTCACCCCCTCATGTTCACTCCCTCCACTTCTGCCTTCCACACCTCTTTTATTTTCATCATCCATTCTTTCCATGTGCCCCAACCATCTCAATACTCTTTCATCAACTCTACCATCTCCTATTTCAAGCTCTCCTCCTCACCTCCTTGTTTCTCATTCTATCCAACTTTGTAACCCCTACCATACTTCTCAGATATTTCATCTGTTACATTTCCTCTCTGCCTCTTAAATTCCATGTCTCTGCCCCATACAGTGGTGTCGTATAATAACCCCTTCATGAAATACTTATGCATCCATTCTCAACTGCCTATTTCTCATTACACTTTTTAGACGTTCAAGACATTTATTTGCTTCTCTCAGTCTACAATGTAGGTTGTATGTGTATATATATATATATATATATATATATATATATATATATAGTTAATATATATATAATATATATATATATATACATATATATATATATATATATATATATATATGCATATATATGCATATATATATATATATATATATATATATATATATATATATATATATATATATATCATTGAAAGTGATGGCTAATTGTGCATTTGTTATTTCTTTTAATGTATTTGCCATATGTCTTACTATGGATTTATGTTCCTTTGAAAGGAGATTTATGACTTCACTGTAGGTGGTCATGTTTGCTATATCGCGATTTCGGGTTCAAGACCCTTCTTCAGTAGCTCTAAGGAATATTCTATCTGGTCAGGATAAGAATTATTCCAGTGATATGTTTAATTATTTTATCATATATACTTAGATTTCTGTACTTGCTTTTCAATGGGGAAGGTCACCGGTCGCCTGGAAGAGGTTACCTGGTAACTCAGCCAGTGATGAAATGTCACGTACTAGGGAACATAAGAACATAAGAATAAAGGAGACTGCAAGAGACCATAAGGCCTACATTAGGCAGCTCCGAATCCATCACCACCTGTCGTCCCCATCCATAAAGTTGTCTAATCGTTTTTTAAAACAACTGATAGTTTCAGCGCTTACTACATGGTTACTAAGTTTATTCCATTCATCAACCACCCTATTAGTAAACCAATTCTTGCCTATTTCCTTCTTAAATCTAAATTTGTCCAGTTTATACCCATTACTGCGAGTCCTGCCCTGTTGTTTTATTATGATGACCTTGTTTGCATCACCCTTGTTATAGCCTTTCATCCACTTGAACACCTCTATTAGATCACCCCGCACTCTGCGTCTTTCCAGAGAGTGTAAGTTTAGGTGCCTAAGCCTCTCTTCGTAAGGCAAATTTCCGAGTCCATGTATCATTTTGGTCATTCTTCTCTGTACTGATTCTAGTGAATTTATGTCCATTCTGTAGGACGGGGACCAAAACTGTACCGCATAGTCAAGGATGGGTCTAACTATTGCTAGATAGAGTTTAATAATTACCTCTGCACTTCTATTCGTTACCGTTCTAGCAATGAAACCTAATGCTCCGTTTGCTTTATTCCTGGCGCTAATGCACTGCTTCCTGGTTTTAAGGTCCGGACTCACCAGAACTCCCAAGTCCCTCTCTACTCAGATTTTTCTAATAACGTGTTATCTAAGATGTATCTATTTTCGGGGTTATGTATCCCTACGTTTAACACGCTACACTTAGAGATATTGAAGTTCATTTGCCATTTCACCGACCATGTTAACAATTTATTAAGATCATCCTGCAGAATCTCTGCGTCGTCTCCAGACCTAATAAGGCGTCCTATTTTAGTGTCGTCTGCAAACTTACTAACATCACTATTTATCCCATCGTCTAAGTCGTTTATGTACATAATGAACAATAAGGGACTCATAACCGAGCCCTTGGGGACCCCACTAGTAACATTGCCCCACCTAGATTTTATTCCATTTATGGTGACCCGCTGTTTTCTGTTACTAACCCAAGCTCTAATCCATTCTAACACTTTTCCTCCTCCGGCTTCGTGTTGTGAAGAAATGTCCTGTGCTTGGGATTGTGGCGTTTTGTCTCGGCTTTGATTTATGGGTTTATGTCTCATGCTTGGGAGGGCCCTAAGGTCATCTGCTTGTATATTTAAATTTAGGCTCAACTCTTTAATGTGTAGTGCTTCTAGGATTGGGAGGCGTCTGTCATTTGTACATATTTCTAAAATCTCGGAGTTTTCTTCGAGGATGCTCCTTGTTAATGTTGTGTCATGGACTTCTCTTAATTTTTTTTTTTAGGGACTCCTGATGTCAGGTGGCACGCACACACACACACACATGCACACACACACACATACACACACACACACACACACACACACACACACACACACATACACACACACACACACACACACACACACACACACACACTATATATATATATAATATATATATATATATATATATATGCGATACACACACACGTGGACAAGGTTTAGATAGGAGTCACATGTATTGTGTATTTGTAGATAACACCATAGTCTTGAATCACGTGCTGAACTCATGATATATAGCTGTTACCCTCTCAGATGAGAGCCTATATTTCATGCTGTCTGATCTGTGGGTAATGGCGTGATCTTAAACACGCTACAAACTCATCCCACCGGCCAAGTGGGACAGTAATGGCTTGCAACTGTAAACTTCCACGCTCTGAGTGACGCACGATCTCGGTATCGTAGAATGATGGGCCATGACATTTACCACGACAACAGTAAGCTGTAGTGGGGGCATTGCTTGTTTCAGGACTTGTAGACTATGACTGTCGTTACTATCGTCAGTAATGTTAGCATTTCTTTTTATTAACATTTCTCAAGTAAGACAGATAGGATGGAGGATCCCTGCCATCGGAATACAAAAATGTCTGCCAGAAAGGATGAAAAAATGAATGAAGATAATCCATACTAAGTTATCTCTGGTATTTGGTATGACACCGCATATACACAAACACACGCACACGCACACACATATGTATATATATTGATAGAACAATAATAATGAATACTACATAGTTACTTTGAAATATGCCTTATGTACACCCATAGCATAGTGCATACATAATGACTCATAATTTGATATAACTACTTTAATACTAAATGATTATAGTAGTAATAATGATAACACCTACAATTATGATAAGAATAAAGTCCAATGGCCTCCGTATAGTACTACCGAGTTACTGTAAAGTGAAATCCTCGCCAGCGATATTGGCACACTGACCAAAGGGGGACCATGACGGGTCATCAGTCGCCTTCGATACCAATCTTTGGCAAGTCATCGTTCTCATCTCGGCCTGATGGGATCCCATACTCTCCAATTTACAATCAACAGGCTCTCAATATACAATTTCAAATACCCAAACTTGACTCACGAAATGTCAAAACTATGCACTCTCATTTTCCGTTACTGTTAACACATTAAGAAAATCACATTAGAATAAGGAAGCTACTAGATGTAGAAATATATCAGATATCTAAGTAGAAAATATATGTTTGCATAGTACAAATGAGGTAAATTGTGTATGGTATCAGGGGCGTAGGTAAGGTGTGGAACTTTTTTCATTGGTGTGTTTGTGTACGCTGGTGGTTGGAATGTCGCTGGATGACAAATCAAGTCGTTAAGACTCCGCTCGAATGGACGCCGCTGACTGGAACATCAAATTGAGGTAAAGTTTCCGATAACTAGGGTTTTGAATACATAATTATGTCTATAGAATATGTATGTGTGTGTGTAATTGCGTTTGTGCGAGAGCCTATGTGTGCATGCGCGCGCGTATGTTTTAAATACATAATTATGTCTATAGAATATGTATGTGTGTGTGTAATTGCGTTTGTGCGTGAGCTTGTGTGCATGCGCGCGCGTATGTTTACATAATTGCAATATACAGATAAGAATTATTCTTTTTTTCCCATGCCTTACTTTTAACCAATTTCTTCTGGGTTTTCTTCTGTCCTACAGTGAGCAGTCCTGTTTGTCAGTCGTATTCACTTGTTTCATCATTTTGGATACTACTTATTTCTAATGTTAACATTTTCATTTTACGTATTGATTTTTTCGTACGTTCTCTTGGCGAGACTGGAAACCATTTTGGTTTCTGATTTTCTTATATTTCTTTTTGTGGGCATCACACCAATACAGCAAATCTGAGGCGAATCAATGTCTATTTTTAGTT
Organism: Oratosquilla oratoria; assembly: GCF_046742065.1. Classification (NCBI taxonomy): domain Eukaryota; kingdom Metazoa; phylum Arthropoda; class Malacostraca; order Stomatopoda; family Squillidae; genus Oratosquilla; species Oratosquilla oratoria. The sequence goes on from NC_134779.1 coordinate 65,565,727, forward strand.
TTATTTGTTGTTTCATTGTGATAATTTTTTCATGATATCCTCGTTCATGCAACGGAATATCGCTCTTATGGTCTTCAAAAATGTATTAGTTTTCACAGTAATGTACATGTTTGCGCGTGCACATGTGTGTATATACGTGTTTGTGTAACCTTACGTGTGTGTACATACGAGAAAAAATGTATATGTGTGCGCATCTAGGTTATCCATGACTATATATTCACCTTGAACAATACATTTGCCATCTCATCCCTGGCTACGACATGACGTCATATGGCCTTTCTCTTCATTAGCCGGCGACGACGTCAAAAGCGATTTTGCGGTGTCCAATTATGTCGCTATGGTTTTGGCTTTATATTTACCTTATTTGATCTAATATTTACCTAACCTATATATACAGGAATAGAGCTACGCTCGTTAGGTTTCGTCACCTGTTTATAGCTCTCAAATTTGGTGTGAAGTGCCCATATTATTTGTACATGCATGAACTGGCAGTATTACTTAGTAAGAAATGAAGTGGAATTTCCGGATCATGGTTTGAGCAGGAAGCAGTGAAGTGCTTTTCTCCCACCATTAGCCAGCTGACTTTGTGAGGAACTGCTAATTTGTTGACATTAATATATATATATATATATATATATATATATATATATATATATATATATTATATATATTATATATATATATATATATATATATATATATATATATATTGCTGACAACCACAAAGGAAACCGGAAGAAAACTATAATTCCCAAGCGCTTTCGCGATATTCCACATCTTCAGGGGAATACAAAAGAAAAAGTTACACGTAGGTATATAAGTGGTATGAAAATAAACTGGGAAAGGTACAGACAATACACATTGAGAAAATGTAACAAACAAACATTAAGATACATAAAATAAAATTACATACCCGGTGCAATAGACCATCAGGACGTCATAATCGACTCAGACACGTCCAGGATTAACAACATAACCATTGAGTCCTCCTGGGACACAATATCAGAAAATAAACATACACTAGCTATGTTAACAAACACCTCAGAACAACACCGTAAAATCAGGAAGAATACAAACATCTGCGCAGTCCATCTCCATAATTCCCCTATCCAGGAACCACTGCCGCAACACATCAACCAAGTAAGACCAACACAACCCCTCCCCCCTATTCCCCCAGACCAAATCACGACATCAGCTGACGGAGAAAGTCATAACGAGCTATTAGCTCTCCTACAGAGGAATAGATCAGCTGTCGCCTTAGAAGGCGAACCTCTAGGCAAATGTGATATAATCAAACATCACATCCAAATTCCCCCAAACACCCCCCCTTCATACACCCCCGCTTACCGCATACCCCACAGTAGGAAATCCCAAGTCAATGACAGTGTACATGAGATGATACACCAAGGCGTAATTTCCCATTCAGACTCCCCATGGAACAGTCCCCTCTTTTTGGTCCCTAAGAAAGACGGAACCTTACGCCCTGTTGTTGACTTCAGAAAAATAAACAACCTAACTCAATCTGACCCACACCCCCTCCCCGCCATGCAAGATGTACTACAATGCATTGGCAACGGGAACTCTGTTTTTTTCCACAATAGACCTCAAGTCAGCCTTCTGGCAGGTCGAACTAACAGAGGAATCAAAACCCGTAACTGCATTTTCCACGGACAAAGGACACTTTCATTTTGAACGTATGCCCTTTGGCCTTAAGAATGCCCCCTCAACCCAACAAAGGTTGATGACCGGCATTTTCGGTAACATGATAGGAATCTCATTATTCGTCTATTTAGACGACCTCATTATATATAGTCCCACAGAAAGAGACCACCTTAACACTTTAGAGATTGTCATCAAACGTCTCAAACATACGGGATTAAAGATTCAATTAAAGAAATGTAGATTCCTCATGAAGGAACTCACCTTCCTAGGCCATAAAGTGGATGCAAAAGGGATTCACACAACCACTGATAAAATAGATACAATAAACAATTTCCCAACCCCCAGAAACGCAAATGAAACACGAAGTTTCATAGGGTTAGCCTCCTACTACAGACACTTTATCCGAAACTTTGCTGATATTGCTTCCCCTCTGACCAAATTCACAAGGAAAGGCGAGCCATTTCAATGGTCAGAAACAGAACAGCAAAGTTTCGACACTCTCAAACATACACTCACCACAGCCCCTGTACTAGTTTTCCCTGACATGAAGAAAGAATTCTTTCTTTACACAGACGCCTCCTCTAAAGGAATAGGCGCAGTCCTACAACAGAAAGATGACAATGGCAAAGAGCACCCCATAGCCTACGCAAGTAGAGTCCTAAATAAAGCTGAAAGTAACTACTCAACTACACACCAAGAAGGACTTGCAATCATATGGGCACTAAAACACTTTAAATACCTCATTTTAGGCTACAAGATTACCATACTAACAGACCACCAACCCCTAGTCTATCTTTTTAACTCCAAAGACTTACATGGGAGAGTTGCTAGATGGAAAACAACTCTCCTTGATTACGATCCCATGATCGTATACTTAGCTGGGAAAGCTAACGTAGTGGCAGACTGCTTGAGCAGACAAACTCACATCACCCCCATAACCCAAAACCACATGCATACCTATGCAAGAACTCAGGGATGAAACTGACGGAGACCCAATATGGTCTCCAATAAAACAGCATCTCATCTCACAGACCCCCTTACACTCCCGACCACCTGTCCCTATTGAGGAACTCAATCTGGTCGACGGAGTCATAAGGAGAACCATTAATACAAGAGAGGTTACTGTTATCCCCAGAGCCCTTAGTCCCCAAGGTCCTACACATATTGCACGACAGTGCAATGGGAGGCCACTCGGGCAGAGATAAGACACTAAACACTGCTAGGCACACATATTATTGGCCTTACATGAAAAGAGATATAACCACACACATAGATTCTTGTGTAACTTGCAACCAATTCAGAGGCCCTAATCTGAAGCAAATCAACATAAAAGATATCCCACTCCCTGCTGAGCCATGGGAAACACTTGGCATTGACCTACTGAAAATGCCAACGAGCCATCAAGGTTCCAATTATGTACTCACAGCAGTTGAGTATTTCTCTAAATACACAATCTTAATACCACTCCAGGACAAAACAGCAGAGACTGTAGCCAAAACCCTGGTCAACAATATCTTTTGTAGATACAACATACCACACACAATTTTATCTGACAATGGCTCAGAATTCAAAAATGAAGTGATGCGCGAAATAGCACATCTTTACAACATTGACCAAACATTTGCCACTGCATACCACCCCCAGGGAAACGGTCTGACTGAGCGAACAAATCGCAAGGTCCTAGAAATTCTCAGACCATTGGTCAATGACCTCATGGACACTTGGGAAGATTGGCTACCACAGGTACAAGCCAGTATCAATAGCACAGTCAATTCCGCAACAAAGATGTCCCCACATGAAATCATTTTCGGCCAACCAATGCGCCTACCCTACCAAATATTCAACCAACCCCCCCCACCCTTATACAACCTAGATAACCTCGCACACTGCATCAAAAGAGGTATGCAAACAATTTACAAAAAAGTTAGAGCAAACCTGAAAGAAGCCCAGGAAAAGACAAAGACAAAACAACACAAACGGTCAATTCCACTTGACATAGCACCTGGCGACACAGTCATGGTAAAAGACTCAGGTCGAACAAACAAACTCAAACCCAAATTCCTAGGCCCCTTCATAGTCACAAGTTCACTCCCTAACAATGTTTTCCTACTAACAGATCCTTCTGATCACTCCACCTTCACCATACATGGAGAGAAGTTGAGAAAGGTCAAACTGAACCTCGACCCAATCTCACCTCCCATCCACAACCCACCTATCACAGACACACACCAATCACCAATACGCAAGTCTCATCCCATGACTCTGCGTCGACGCAACTAAACATGCACTCTAGCTCTCGCCCCTGAAGATGCAGGACGTCATGTATCTATCAGTGGAGATTAAAATGGCCCATTTCCAATAAGAACTCTTTTCCACATATCTATAAAACTTCTCTACTTCCTTCCGACCAATATAATCTTAGCGAGAGTCAGATAAACATATCCTCATTCACTGAGACATAACCTTAATCCTCCAAAAGTAAATACATCATTAATTACCCACCTTAAACTTCGACTACTTTTGACATGGACTCATTCGACTTACATCATAGGATTCTTCCATATACCTCCACAGCCCTTTCCCTCTTAATCATTCTCTTTATACTAATAATAATAATCATATTCTGTTGCATGAAGTAACACCTTCCAAAACCTTTCCACCTCCATACCCAAATTGTTGTAAACCTAGATTAAGTTTATTCTTGTGTCTCACCCAATATCTTAAATACTATAACAAATTTTACAGAAACTATATATCCATACTATGAAATAAAACAAGTGCAATGTGACACACCAAACTGACCATAGAACAGTGTTTAGAAAAACAACACTCCCAACAGTGATAGTGTTAAACCATAAAAACAATAACATTTAAAAAGTGAATTAAACAGTGTATGTGAAATCCAATATAACATGTAATCTGGTGAGACACAACGTTACACTTCTGAGACACAACATCACTACCCCTATTTACAGTGCATGATCCCCCTTGGGATCTCAGAATCTCTTCAACAACACCCCCCCATCTGCACATTTATAATCCCACAGGATTTTGTGTCTCTGAATTTTTTTTCTCGATGTATTACCCATATATATATACTTTTGTAAACCATGTACCCTAGGTGCCGGGAGCCACCTAACCCCAGGGGGAGAGCGATATGTATACGCCTCATACACAAGTGAGTATATCACTCAGTCATATAACCCACTCACCTCCACTCACTCCCACACTCACACCAGCCGGCAGACAATAAGGCGCCTGACACATCCTGTACCAATCCGCTGACAAGGCATTCCCTGTCGCACCATGCACACGCGATCACACAGCAATAAACACATTATTACGTATACTGACGAACCTCCCCTGGATATATATATTATAGTCTGGCTGTCAGACTAAATTATAAACTAATTATGTAAATTAAAATATAAGATGTGACGAACTAAATCCAGCTCACATAAATAATTCAGTTATACGAGCGTGGCACCTCACTAAGGAACTTCCGACCTTCTTAAACGAGATGCACGGGCTCGGAAGACGAGTTTTGCCAGTGACGTGCCTTAGTGATAAGACTGTGTAATAGTGTACCAATATAACTATAGTGGATAGGACAATAAACAAACAAAAGCTTAGAGGCGTTTGTGCAGTGGAACCCCCCCTAATCGTGATGATGTGACTGACCCGTCACATTTTGTGTTTACAAGTGACGTTGGATAGAACGACGTAACAATACCGTTACACCCGTCCCGTTACAGTAATGTGATTACAAATTTTGTCAATGGTAAAATGATCTAATTTAAAAATGCCTTTGATAATACTAATGTTGGATCCAGCATTAATATTAGCAATGGTATTTCTAAATTAGATAATTTTATCATTGACAGAATTTGTAATCATATTGCATCTTTTCAAAAATAATTTCATTTTATGTATTTTAATGTTTGTTTGTTACATTTTCTCAATGTGTATTGTTTGTACCTTTCCCAGTTTATTTTCATACCTCTTATATACCTATGTTTAACTTTTTTCTTTTGTATTCCCCTTTTCACCCCCATCACTTTCAGTTCCCGTCTCTCCGTAATTACTGGTTTAATTATGTCAACTGTTCCCTTCTATGGTATTATATTTCTTCATTCACTTTCAATTTTCCTTCACTAAGTATGTCTTTCACCATATCTTCTGTAATAAGTAAGTAATGTTTCTCGATGGGGTGAATTAAACGTATGTATAAATTTTCTTATTTTCTTACCGAATGATCTACACTTGGCTTGTCAATTTACACCAAGGGACTCCCACCTGGGATCCTTAATCCACTCTCTAAGTCACTTCTGCACCGACGTCACTACTTTATTCATCCTGTGATCTTTACTGTTACAAATAAGTGCCTCCCCTAAGGGCGTGACTTTTCTCCCATGTACCAATAATTTTTTCTCCACCACCCTTCTCCAATAAGAAAGACTGTTACAACGTCTTAAGCAATACTGCTTACATAAGCAGACTCGACATCGAGGCAGGAATGGCTTAGTTTACATATTGTCACATCAGCATTAAAATTTGTTCCCTACCGGTTGTTTATAAACTTTAGACGGGGAGCGAGATTATGCAATTCCTTCGCTGCTTATGTTTTCAAACATCCTACACATAATATTGAAATTCTCCCAACCTACCCCTCTATTTACCTTACTTGTCTACCTTTATCTACAAGCCTTTTACACCCCTGAAGAAGTGAAATATCACGAAAGTGCTTGGGAATTATAGTTTCTTTTCCGGTTTCGTTTGTGGTTGTCAGCAATTTATTGGATCACGTGGTTTTATGATCTTTTTGCATATATATATATGTGTGTATATGTGTGTGTTTGTGTGTGTGTGTGTGTGTGTGTGTGTGTGTGTGTGTGTGTGTGTGTGTGTGTGTGTGTGTGTGTGTGTGTGTGTGTGTGTGTGTGTGCAAAAAAAACACTGAGGAACTTGGTCCGAATATTTTCGTCTATTTAAGACATCACCAGAGAATACAAAATGACAGGCAATGGTACATATACTAAAACACAAATACATGATAAGGATCATGGACAGGTCACACAAGATACGCCATGTGAGGAATGGCAAGATTTTATGGACACTAGAGCACACCGCACAGGCCGGGAGGAAACCCTTGGAGATGTAGAACATTGAGCAATTTGCTTAGTAATGAAATAAAATTCGTGCAAACACAAGCTTATATATATATTTGTATGTATATATATATATATATATATATATATATATATATATATATATATATATATATATATATATATATATTTGTATGTATTTACATGGACGTGTGTATTGAGCTATTTGTATTTACTGAGCTGTATTGTTTAGGAAAAGAGGTACACGTGTGTTTGTGTATGCGTGTATGAAACCTTGCTTTAAATTTATTTGTGTTATTCGCCAGATTTATTTTTTCCGATTGAGTCCACAAAATGATGAATCCATGTGAAGACCTATGTTTCTTAACATCTTTCAATCAACCTTTTATTTATCTATTTGTTTATTTACTATTTATTCATTTACCTATTTATTTGGTTCTATTATTTTCTATTTTGTGTTCGTTTGATGTTCTTTCATCCCATACAAATATATTCTCTCTGTCAATTTGTTTTTCCATTCTTTCCTAAAGACATCTATACTGTCACCCCATTCTTTTAGCGAGTTCACTCCCAGTTTGTCTAGACTCTCCTTACACGTCTTACAAAGCAAGCCAGGCTAAGAGTAATCCCCTCCCACCTCTCTTGCTCCTTCCCTTCCTCCCTGCCCCTCCCTCACTCCCTCCCTCCTCCCTTCCTCACTCCTTCCCTCCTTCCTTGTGATGAATTGAGAGTGGACTGCTCAGCGGGAGCGAAACTCGGGATCGCCTTAGTCTGGGTCGCGCTAATGAATGCACATCTATCAACGCCTTCTATCTCCAAGGATGCGTTACGACAAAAAAAAAAAATTAAAAAAAAATAAGTTGAGGAGCATATATCAGGAGTCGTGTAGACTGTTAGGACAGGTAACAGGCACTGCTAAGAATCGGAGAGGATTTCGGGATGCGAACCCACAACTGAGCGAAAACGAGACCAGTACGCTACCGATTACGCCACCAGCGCACTTTTGAAGGCTGACAGAAATAATAATGATAATACATACATACATATAGCAAGGCTTTTCCCCCTTATAAGGGAGGTAGCCAAAAAGGAAAAGGCATAAAATCATTTCCACCCATTCCATCCCTGAATACACTCCACACCCCTCCTCCCTCCCTCTTATCTGTGCACCTCCTGGATGACGGGTCATCCCTGCACCTTGTCCACTGCCCTGGGTCAGAAGCAGTGTCGCAAGACACAGCACATCCACAGCAAGGCCGTTTCATTAAATTGGCGACCCCCCTATC
>NC_134779.1:65583800-65588800 GCF_046742065.1 Oratosquilla oratoria
CACAACCCCCCCTCCCTCTCGGGAGGTTAGGATGGCGCCATTTGCAGAGGACTTTGTAGCGTGGAAATTTAATGAGCCATGCCTTTGTCTCAACTTTACCGGTAGCAGGGTTCGAACCACTATCCTCTCAATCTTCGCCGCAAGGACATACACATTTGCATAACCTATATATCATGTATACAATAGCGAAGTCACTACAGGAAATTGTTATTACTATGTTTGAATATTCACCAAATTGTTCTATTGGAAATTCAGTGGGTTGATAATATTTTTGGTTGTTATACATATTGGCATCTAGAATGACAGTTGATGGACGCAGTGGTGTTGTTGATTTTTGGCATGGAGACTGACAATGCATGTACGTCATGTCGTCTGTAAACAAATTGACAATAGACGACATCCATACGCCTGCGTCGTGACCAAACCGTAATTTATTACTTACATTTGCCAAGAATTTATGTAAAAGTGCATAATGATACATGCGAAAAACTTAGCATTTTATTTTATAATAATGGTTATTACTATCATCATTATCACCATTATCATATTGTTGTTGCTGCTGTTGTTGTTATTGTTATTATCAATCTTAATTCGTCTTGAATAAACGACATTTTTGGGGCCATGGCCAAAAAATTCATTACCATATTCTCAGTCAACTTTCACTCGGCTATCACGCAATTGTTGTTAGAAAAAATTATATTAAGAATAAGATAACGCCTAATGCTACCTGTCGTTGGGACTTCTCTTCTTGGGAGTCGCAGGAACCCAAGTCTTTAGGCACTACAAATAATTTAAAACGAATGAGTATTATGTGGTACAATATGACCCAAGCCAGGGATTTTTTTTTTCTTTTATGGGTCTTTGGATTTGAACCGTAATTTTACGGGGATCTGAAGCTGGTACCTCCGCCAGATAAAGCTAAACGGATTATCATTTCCTTTTAACGTTGAAATTAAGAATTTGTAACAGATAAAAGGAACATAGACATCAGTAGTGAAATATCAGTACGAGTATTTTATTTGATCCAAAAATGTTTATCTGTCGTAAATTGCAACTTCATGCTGACGTCACGGGGCGTAAGTGTTTTTTGGATCCAACCCACTGGGGAAGATCCTCGACATCCTCTCAAGGATTCTGAGGTATTCCAGGGATACCATTTGATGGCCTGCGAAGGAGGTTCACGTCTCAGGACGTAAGATCCTGAAAAGATGTTATGAGATTCTGTTGAGGATATTCTGAAGTCCTTAGGGATGGATTTTGGGATTCTAAGAAAAGTATTCCAATATCCTGGCAAGAATTTTCTGAAATGCTGGCGAGTGTCTTGATGTCTTGGGGCGAGAATACCTTCAAAGTCTACGAAAAGGTGTCTTGAAGTCTTAAAAAGTCTTTAAGTCCTGGTCTCCTGTCGGCATGCTCTTCTTTTGTAATCTCTTGTAATCCTTTGTCTCCTCTGTGTTTTGAAAAAATTTCTGGGGAAGGTCATGGTCTTCTTGGGAATTTGATATAAAGTCTACCTGAGGTATTGCAGTTTCTAGGAAAGTTTTTCCAGAGTCCTGGTCATCGATTCATCAAGTCTTTCCAGGAGTTAAGTTCCTGGATTTTTTTTTCTGTTGTCCCGGAAATGAGTCACTGAGTCGGCCTGGGGTTTTAAAGCTTCTGGTGTTAGGATAAGGATGATGCCCTAAAAGTCATGACGTCATAGAAGAGTGTCTGGAAGTCCTGGTGATTGACGCGTCCTGGGAAATGCTTTTCGAAGTCTTGGGAAAAATATTTTTAAGGTTCACTGGGTTGTCACAGGTTCTTGGGGTCTCCAGAAGTCTTCAAGAACGTCTCGAAGAACTTGTTGGAGTCCCGGAGGGTTTGATGGGTAGTCTGGGGTCAATAGAGAGCGTCCTGGGGGTCGGATCTGGGGATTACTTACCATTATCGTTGTTTGCATCGTCCAAGAACGTCCCTGGTTATCGGTAGGAGTGACGTCATGTCCATCAAACCAATGACGTCAAAGTACTCGATCAGTAACAGTGACGGCATTGGTCTGCGACTAGTGACGTCATAGTAACGTCATCAGTACCAACCAATGCCGTCAGAGACTCTAGCCAATAACGTCAGAGTTCATGACCCATCACAACACGTGAGTGACCTGTCACGGGGGAGAGTACAAGTGACGTCACTGGCACAGGGACAAGATACGTAACGCCAGCACGTCGTGCACGTGCGCGGACGGGAGTGGGTACTACCACGTCACACGCACGTGGGTTCCTCTAAGTGGACAACCCAGGGGCTCATTCAGACATGGCCTTGTAGGCGTTGCCGTACTTCTCGAGTGCAGTGACGAGGTTGGAGAGCGCTGGCATCCATTCGTACCACGAATCCGTCCAGCCTACCAGGTCCCTGAGGTTAGAAGGGGGAATGTCAGTAGGGTTGGCACTTTCACCAGAGGGTCCCAGAGGGGTGTTACTTCAGCCAGATGTCACAAAGGTGGGTGTTGCCAGGAGTATGTGGAAGGGAAGGGGGAGGAGGAGGAGGAGGAGGAGGAGAGAATGAATAGGCAAGATTGATTGTTCCCAGTGACCACACGAATGTAGGGAAATCCTTTATGTAGACGTACAGTTTGTTTGTGTGTTGTCAACTCCAAGGGTTTCAACAGCACTTGAGCAATGTTTGTTTATGAATGTAAGTGTTTCTTTTCATGTACTTCTTCAAGCGCGAACGTAAATGTGTCTGTGGAGCTTGATATTGTCGTATGTTTGTGTTTGTACTTGTGTGCATGCTTGTGTGTGTATGTGTGTGTGTGTGTGTGTGTGTGTGTGTGTGTGTGTGTGTGTGTGTGTGTGTGTGTGTGTGTGTGTGTGTGTGTGTGTGTGTGTGTGTGTGTGTGTGTGTGTGTGTGTGTGTGAAGGTCCGTGTGTATACGAAAGTACACACACACACACACACACATACACACACACACACATGTATATATATATATATATATATATATATATATATATATATATATATATATATATATATATATATATTACTACTGAAGGAGGAAAGCCGGGTTAATGAGGTGGTTAGGGACGATGGTCACGTGACAAAGAGGCTGAGGTGGCGTGCGCGGGTTACCCACTCGATACCACTCCAGGATTGAGCACATCTATATGTACATATGTACAACTTTGGACATATATTTACAACTGTATGTTATGTACATTTTAGTATTTATAATGTTTTATGTATATATTCATATCTCTATTCTATGTACAGTTCTGTGGAATCATAAGAGATGAGTCTAAATGTTATACAAAACTTCATTAGATGTTGCTACACTATATATGAATACACGATACACACATGCATGTACTAATACACACACACACACACACACACATATATATATATATATATATATATATATATATATATATATATTGTATTTGTGTGTATATGTGTATTGATGAATAGATGAATGTAAATGGATATATCACATGTAAAGTTCCATGCATGTCCATCACTCCAAAAATCCCCTGTGCATAGTGAGACCAACATGCAAAACAAGCAAAGTTCAGATGTTTTTGCATAAAACTTGAAAAGAAATAGTGAAACGTGAGAACACTGTTTTTATCATGGCACAATGATTCTAAACTTCACGATCCTGGGATATATGCCGTGCTCGGTTATAATGCAAGGAGAATCATGAACTGTGACAACACTGTGTCTACATCATAACGATACATAATGAATGGACAGAAGTAGTATATATTTTTCTCCATTTGTTATTCTTAGCAACTTCAATATTAAGTTGAATAAAATAGCTTGATGGCAGCAAGAAGAAAGGCAAAGTGACAGTAAGTTCGGAACTGGACATTATGTTGTAAATATTGCTGTTGCCTATACCTTTCTACCTCTACGAGCTGCACACATTATAGTTGGAAGTGACTGTGCGCACTATACGAGAGTAGAGGTGAGACTGTATGCATACATGCTATGTAACAATACTATTCTCGTATACTAAGATACACAACTTTTAAGTAAACTATCTTGGCATCTGAACCCCAGCCTCTGATGTCCACAGTCCCACCACCCCGTCCACTTTGGCGTCCATACCACAAACAACCGCTTTGCCAGGCAGGCTAACAGGTAAATGGTTACTCGAACAAGCCACCTCTCTGATCTCAGCAACTATTGTTAGCGACGCGCCGGGACGGCAGCCCCTCATGTCACGAGGCGATCGCTGATTGGCTGATCGGACTGTCGCGTGATCCCGGAGCACCATATAAGCCTGTCACTTACACAATAAAGACATGTCCCACTAACAACTACGACCACCAGAAGGTTCAGAATGCCGCAGCCAAGTTCATTGCGGGTTCGTGATGGAGCGATTTCAGAACCGCTGATTCCCTACACCGAGATTCCAACATCCGTCCACTCAACCAATATAAACACAAACTTCACATGAGACGCTTAGAAAGACTACACGCCAAACACAAACACCTGATACGACACATCACACCTAGACCACACCGTACAGACTATTTGTCAGCTGCGCCTCTCCCACGGGCAGTGTACACGAAAAATCGTGTATAGCCGCTCACATTTACAAGGTATCCTTTTACCAGCTTTGACTGATCGTGACCAGACGTGCCGCGATGTGCTGGGTTCTGTCTGACTAAGTACCACGGACATGAGTCCGTCTGTATCCAGCGGTAAGCGTGAGGAAAGGTAGCAGATTCTCAGTAGACGTGCTATGGCTGGCCGGGTTCAGTCCTCTCTGGTTATAATTGTACTTTAAATTTTATCTTTCTGTAAACATGTTATATGCATTTTTAATAAAATTTATATTCACATCTCGCCGGCAAAATGGCTCCGCTACTTCAGGAATTCTGTCTCGTTGGCCGGAACCAAGATATGTCTCACCCTTTTATTATCAAGTTGAATGTACACCCGCTTAGAGGGAACAACCCTCTATGCGTAGCATACACACACAAGTATATCGCAAACAAAAACACGACTAC
>NC_134779.1:65593800-65598800 GCF_046742065.1 Oratosquilla oratoria
ATCCCTGGAAAGATGGAATCATTAGTAATAATAATAATGACGATAATGGTAATAATAATGATAATGAGGAGTAGTAACGATGACAATAGTAGTAGTAGTAATGATAATAATGATAATAACGATAACAATTAATTATTATTTACCTGTTTGTTTATTATCTAACTATACCTATGCATTTATTTATTTTATTTGTTATTATTTATATTATTATAATTCTTATATATTTTATATTTTATTTATCATTATTATATATATTTTTCGCATCCGACCTAGTTATGGACCAAAAGGTCTCCTGTCGGCATGCTCCGCCTTTGTAATCCTTTGTGAATTATATACATCTTGTAAGAACAGGCTTTTCAGATGCTGAAGCACACAATGCATCCTAAGGAGAACGTAACTTCTCGTTTTGTCGAACCACTTTGAAAAGCTTATCATCCAACCCGTGATTTTTGTTCCTCAAACTAATTTTTGGCCAAGTTTTATGTGTATTTCTTCATATAAGGAATTTAAAACCTCACATATGACACAGGCCAACTCAATTTGTCTCTTTGGGAGAAAGAAACTTCCAGAACCAGGGACGTCACCGGACTCCGTCGCAGTCCTTCTGGCTTAAGGATGGGAAAATTCTCTCTCTTTCTCTCTCCCTCTGATTCTTTTTCCCCCCCTTTCTTTCTCTCTCTTTCTCTCCCTCTCTCTTTCTCTCGCTCTCTCTTTCTCTCTCTATCTTTCTCTTTATGTTTCTCATTCTCTTTTTTTTTTGTCACTATTTTCATATTCATTTCTTGACCAATCAAGAGTCGGGAATGGAGGTCGTGGATTGAAGCAGCACCCGGACACGAATACGACGTCGACGACGTACGTGTAGACTCCTACGTGTTCCTTTTGTCTTTGATCCCTCTGAAGAAGGATTTATTTTCGAAAAAAAAAACTCGATAATGCTCGCCTCCGCGTTTCCATCTACCTCTACTATAAGCTGTTCCCAACCCATCTTCGTTTATGTATGTATGTATCTATCTTTATTTATATATATATATATATATCTATCTATATATATATGTATATATAGCTTATCATATATATATATATGAGATAAATTAGCTAGTGACAGCAACTTTCATCTGATTATTTTTATGACAGTCGCATGTAGGATTCGAACCCACTGCTTTCGGTCAACCATAAGATTACCTTCACATAACCTTAACCCACTACACCACAGAAACACACACACATACATACATATATATATATATATATATATATACATAAATATATATATATATGTGTGTGTGTGTGTGTGTGTGTGTGTGTATGTGTGTGTGTGTGTGTGTGTGTGTGTGTGTGTGTGTGTGTGTGTGTGTGTGTGTACATGATTATTTTTCTCTGGTATTAAATTCATGTCCTTGTGTTTTCTAGCCCTCAACCCAGATAATATGGTTGACGACGATGCTTCAAAGATTGCGATCAGAACTACCCTCCTACAATCTCAAGAATACATGTAGATCAAAGGATATTTATCTATTTCACTGAATCCAGAATGGACACCAAGAAGCGACAAGTACTTGCCGATCGATACACTGAGCAAATGAATACTGTTTTCGAAGCATATGAGTGAACTTGTGCATTGCATTTCTCAAAAGCTTCAGACACATATACTTTCTCGGAGAGGTCACAGACAAAAGCAGTACCCAAGTGCTTACATGTCGATTCTTTAGTTCGTAGGTCGTCGTCGTAGCCGTCGTTCCAGGATGTTGCTTCGACCCTCGCCCTCCTCCATGACCTCCAAGACCACGCGGCCTCAGGGTGTTCAAGAAACGATAGCAAGAAATAGAGCTTAGAAAAGAAAATAAAGAGAGAGGTTATTTTTTCTTTCATTTCTATGTCAGAGCGACCGCAAAGCTATTCGGTGACATCACGGATTCTGGAATTTTCCTCCCTGAGGGGCCCGAGGTAATTGTTACGTTGATCTACCTCATGTTTGGTGTCTTGAGTTCCTTTAATTGTTTGCAATTAAGTTTTGATCGAGGGGGTAATACGTGTATTTTTTCAATCACGCTAGATGTGTGTGTATGTGTGTGGTTTACCATGGTCTTGGATCACGTGTTGGACTCGTGATCGACAGCTATTACCCTAATGAATGAGAGCTCAGAACTCATATATAGCCCGATCTATGGGTAATGCTGTGACTTTACACATACACACACACACACACACACACACACACACACACACACACACACACACATACACATACACAGATCACCTTCCTCGCCAGAGTTGGAGTGCAAGCTTGCAGTACAGCGATGCTGAAAATACTTCAGTCTTGGGAGGGACTCGAACTCGGATCGCTGAATTAGCTTTCGAGCGCGGTACCACCATACCATCAAACCGTATGTATGTATGTGTGTGTATGCGCGCGTGCGTTCATGTGTAATGATATATGTAAATTTACTTAATTTTGCAAGCACCCGAATCTGGCCTATATATCAAAATTGTACGAAGATTCCTTCCATTTGTGATTATTTAACATAAACAGAACCGAAACATTATAACTAAAGTGATTTTTGGCCGACAAGACTATTTTTCTTCGGTAACAAGGAAACTTATGTGTAACACGTATGGGTAACGTTCAGATGTCCGGGAAGCGTTTGTGGTCGACGTTACAATCAGAGTATAAGAACAGAATAATCATTTCAGTCTCTGCGGTCATCAGTGTGGTTAGCTAATTCCGACATGGGCAAGCAATACGAACATAGTCTTCGTCTCCGTCGCTGTTTTCTTCTTCTTTGTCTTCATTTTCTTCTTCCTCTTCCTCCTCTTATCTTCTTCCTGTTTCTTCTTTTTTCTTCATCTCCACCTTCTTCTCTTCGTCTTCTTTTTCTTCTTTGTCTTCTTCTTCTTCTTCTTCTTCTTCTTCTTCTTCTTCTTCTTCTTCTTCTTCTTCTTCTTCTTCTTCTTCTTCTTCTTCTTCTTCTTCTTCTTCTTCTTCTTCTTCTTCTTCTTCTTCTTCTTCTTCTTCTTCGTCTTCTTCTTCTTTGTTTCATAATCTTTTCACCTTCTTCGCCTTCTTCCTATTCATCTTCTTCTTCCTCTTCGTTTTTTCCTTTTTCTTCATTTTCATCTTATTCTTTGTCTTCTTCCTCCTCGTCTTCTTGTTTTTCTTCGCCTTCCTCTTACTTCTTTTCTTCTTCTCCCTCTTCTTTATCTTCGTCTTCATCTTCTTCTTTGTCTCCTTCTTCTCCTTCTTATTGTCCTTATCATTCTTTTACTTCTTCCTCTCCTTAGTTTTGTTCTAATTATCATTATTATTATCATTATTATTATTACTATAATCATTATTACTATAATCATTATTATTATAATCATTATCATTATTATTTCTTTTCAACGTCCATCAAGTTCCCATATTTACTCTCACAATGAAGAATACTTTTTCGATCCTAGCTAGCGCCACACAATTGTTTTTGCATCCAAAATGTTAAGATATTACACAGAGATGAAATGATAAAGAGACCTGAACTTTGTTCAATCAGGTTTAATGGTAAGGTCGGCTGCATATATGTATATATACATTATATACATACATATATATATATATATATATATAGATATACATATATATATATACATATATATATATATATATATACATATATATATATATAAATATATATATATATATATATATATACATTATGTATATATATATATATATATGTATATACAAATATATATGTACATAATATATATATATATATATATATATATATATATATAATGTACATATACATATATATATACTACATATACACAAATATATATATATATACATATATATATATAATATATATGTATTTATGTGTATATATATATATATATATATATATATATATATATATATATGTATATAGGTATGTATGTATATATACTCGTACAAGCGTATGCATATTTTTCCTTTCTTATTTTTGAGGGAAACTTGTTCACATGACGAACCACCTTCCGTGGTCAATTCTCCTGAGTTGCGTGATTCACCACCATGGTCTTGAATCACATGTTGAACTCGTAATCAACAGCTATTATCCTCCCGAATGAGAGCTCAGAGCTTATGTATGGCTCAGTCTATGGGGAATGGTGTGACCTTGCGCGCGCACACACACACACACACACACACACACACACACACACACACACACACACACACACACACACACACACGCGCACACACACACACACACACACACAAACACACACACACACTCAAACACACAACTCCTTGCCCATCAGAGTTCAAGTGCCAGCTTGCAGTGCAACGATACTGATATGTTAAGCCCAGTGCGGGACTCGAACTCGTACACTAAGGATATTGTTATGGGATACTGTCTCTTCCTATTGAATTACCACGATTAGTGTCAGCCAGAAAAAAGCCTTTAAAGAGAGTCATGATAATCGTTACCCAAGACATACAGGATAATTTTTACTAGCGCTACTACTGTTACCAGTACCAGTACTACCGTCGCCACTATTACTATCACGACCATTCTTCATCATCATCATCATCATCATCATCATCATCATCATCATCATCATCATCATCATCATCATCATCATCATCATCATCATCATCATCATCATCATCATCATCATCATCATCATCATCATCATCATCATCATCATCATCATCACGACCACCACCAACTCATTCATTATCATCATCGTCGTCGTCGTCGTCGTCGTCATCACCATCATCATCGGCAACATCATCTCCACACCATCGCCATCGCCATCATTACCATCATTATCATATTCTTCATCGTCACATCACCATAATCATAATCATCATCACCATCATCATCGTTATCATCACCGTCACCACCATCGTTACTATCATTATCACACTCATCATTCTCATCATCATTGTCACCAATATATCATCATCACCATTATCACCACCTTCATTATCACAAAGATAATTTTTCTCATCTTTTGAAAAACACTGCTAAAGA
>NC_134779.1:65603800-65606300 GCF_046742065.1 Oratosquilla oratoria
GATGAAATAAGATGTATTTACGATATTGGTACTAAGCTACAATACCCCACACATGTTCTTGACACAGCTTACAATTGTGCTAAAAGGACATTTCGTAACCTTAGGTCAACTCAAACTTTCAATATGAATAACTTACTAATTCTACCGTACCAAGAGAACCTGCAAAACATTCCAAATATATTACGTAAATTCAACATCAATGTAGTTTTTAACAATAAGAACACTGTAAGACAATTGCTCATAAATAATTCTGTTAATAGTGATAAAGGGTGTGTGTACAAAATACCTTGTAAATCATGTAATCAGTTTTATGTTGGTCAGACTGCTAAAACACTCAAAACACGAATCAATCAACTTAAGAAATACGTTAGAGAGGGAAACCAATCTAGCGGCATATTCAACCACATGAACCAAAATTTTGTTTAAATCCAACTGTAGCTTTAGAAGAAAAATTGTTGAATCCACCTTAATCGAAGAATGTCCGAACTTGAACATCTCCAAAGGCCAATGGTCCCCGGACATAGTCTCACGGCTAGCTGTGATCCTTTTGGTCAAGAATTTTCACCCTCCTGACCTCGCTCCCTCACCAATCTTGACCTCACTTCCCTTCTGACCTCACACCTCCACCCACACATTCCCTCACTTCTGACTCCGCCATGCGCGATGAATTATCCTATTTTTAGCTGTGTGTTCCCCTTCTACTCATATCTCAATTGTACTTTTGTCTCTGCAAATTCCTTAAGAGGGCTATAGCTATTAGCCGAAATATAGAAGCTATACTTTCTTCTAAGTTTACTCTTATTACGACTGTGAGTTCTTCGTGATTATGTATATATATATATATATATATATATATATATATATATATATATATATATATATATATATATGTGTGTGTGTGTGTGTGTGTGTGTGTGTGTGTGTGTGTGTGTGTGTGTGTGTGTGTGTGTGTGTGTGTGTGTGTGTGTGTGTGTTTGTGTGTGTGTGTGTATGTGTGTGTGTGAGTATGTGTGTGAGTATGTGTGTGTGTGTGTGTGTGTGTGTGTGTGTGTGTGTGTGTGTGTGTGTGTGTGTGTGTGTGTGTGTGTGTGTGTGTGTGTGTGTGTGTGTGTGTGTGTGTGGGTGTATGTGTGTGTATACACAAGCACACACATACACACACAGGCGATATATTTATATATACGTGTGTGTGTATGCATGTATATATACATATATATATATATTTATATATGTATATATATAAAAATAAATATAAATTTATAATATATATATATATATATATATATATATATGTGTGTGTGTGTGTGTGTGTGTGTGTGTGTGTGTGTGTGTGTGTGTGTGCGTGTGTGTGTGTGTGTGTGTGTGTGTGTGTGTGTGTGTGTGTGTGTGTGTGTGTATGTGTGTGTGTGTGTGTGTGTGTGTGTGTGTGTGTGTATGTGTGTGTGCGTGCGTGTGTCTGTGTATTTATGTATGTACTGTATATTATATATATACATATATATATATATATGTATACATGCATATGTATATATATATATACATATATATGTATATATATATATATACATGCATATATATACATATATATATATATGTATACATACATATATACAGTATATATATATATATACATATATATATATATATATATATATACATATATATACATATATATATATATATATACATATATATATATACATACATATACCAAAGGCTTTTTCCCCCTTACACGGGGGTAGCCAAAAAGAAAAAGGCATAGAAATCACTCCCATCCATTTCATTTCCCATATATTCCACTCCCCTCCACCCTCCTCCCTCCCTCCTATCTTGGCACCTCCTGGATGACGGGTCATTCCTGCATCCTGTCCACTGCAGTGTCGCAAGACACAGCACATCCACAGCAAGGCTACTTCATAAATTCGGCGACCCCCCTCTCCGTTTCCTCATGCAGAAAAGGAGAAGAAGGGGAGAAATCCCTTCGGGCTGCGTCAAAATTTCTCATACATACTTCCTCACACCCCATCCCCCACCCACTCCCCCTCATGCATTACAGCCTCATTTATACACAGCCCTTCTCCATTTACCCCTATCTTCTGTACTCTCCCGTCCTACCTCTACAGACATTCCTCTCTTTTGTAAAGCCCCTTTCATCCCATCCATCCATCTCATTCTAGAACGTCCCCTCATATCCATTCCTTCCACCTCCGCCTTCCACAGCCCCCATATATATATATATATATATATATATTTTTTTTTTATATATATATATGTATATATATCTATATATGCAGAAGAAATCACTTGAACGCGTGATACAGCATCTTGTTTAGATGTTTATCTAAATGATTCTTAAAGCTTCGAACTGAACTACATTGCACTACCTGTACAGGAAGTTTATTCCATTCATTAACTACACGGTTGGCAAAGTTGTTTCTATCTACTTCCAAATTAGATCTATTTCCGGACAGTTTGAGACCATTGTTTCTTGTCTGATTCT
>NC_134779.1:65611300-65628800 GCF_046742065.1 Oratosquilla oratoria
AGTAAATAATAACAAATTGACACACAACCAGTAATAAACGAAAATCAAGCAAATAATAATAAGCAAACAGACAAATGATAACAAAACAAATGATATAAGATAAATAATAGTCATTAAAGCATCTTGCTTAGGTGTTTATCTGAATGATTCTAGCTTCGAACTGAACTACATTCCACTGCCTCTTCAGGATGTTTATTCCATTCATTAACTACAGAGTTGGCGAAGTTGTTCCTACCCACTTCCAAATTAAATCTATTTCCAGGCAGTTTGAGACCATTGTTTCTTGTCTGATTCTCATTCAGTGTAAACATTTTTTCACTTTTGATGTTGTCAATTCCCTTTAGAATCTTAAAGACCTGTATCAAGTCACCTCGGTGTCTACACTTTTTTAAGGAAAAGAGATTCATATGTTTTAGTCGATTTTCGTATGATTTATTTTTGATATTTGGAATCAGTTTTGTGGCTCGCCGTTGTACTTTTTCCAATCTGTCAATGTCTTTAATGAGATTCGGTGGCCATACGGAAACAGCATATTCCAAATGTGGACGAACTAACGATTTATATAGCTTGTTAATGAGTGATGGACTTTTGAAGTCAAAAGATCACACAATCAGTCCTAGAATCTTATTTGCTTTCTCAGAGGCTGAAATACACTGCTTAGATGATTTGAGATCGTTACTGATAATTACCCCGAGATCCTTTTCACTATCCACTTTTGTTAACGAATTTCCAAATAACTTGTAATCGTACTTACTGTTATTTTTACCTATGTGCATTACCTTGCATTTACTTGTGTTAAATTTCATTAGCCACTTTTCAGATTGTATCTAATCTAAATCTTCTTGAATATCTAATTGTTTTAAGTGATCATTTGCCATTCCGAACAGGAATATATCATCAGCAAATTTGGAAATAATAGATTTTAGTCCGTGGTCTATATAATCTATATATACTATGAATAGAAGTGGCACAAGAACGGAACCTTGAGGAACTCCACTCGTAACATTTTTCCATCTAGAAGTTTTTCCATTTAAAACAATTCTCTATTTTTGATCATTCAACCAATTACTAGTCCAACTTAATAGGCTACCACTTATCCGTGTGAAGCTAATTTAGTAAGTAGTCTTTCGTGGGGGACGGTATCAAAAGCTTTTGTAAAGTCTAGATATATTAAATCTATATTATTTCTTTTTTGGCATTATTCGAGATGACCGTATTGTAAGATTCGAGTAATTTAGTCACGTAAGAACGTTTCCGTCTGAATCCATGCTGCCTATCATCAAACAGTTATTTTCTATATGATGTTTGATAGCATCTCTGATGATAGTTTCCATAATTTTCCTACGATTGAAGTCAAGCTTATAGGCCTGTAGTTTTTTTTTTCACTCTGTCACCTTTTTTGCATATGGGAGTAACGTTAGCTAGCTTCCATTCTCTTGGGACATCTCCGGATATGATAGGTTTCTTGAAAATAATTTCTAATGGAACAACAATCTCATTTTTCATTTACTTTAAGATATTTGGATGCCAACCGTCAGGCCCTTGTGTTTTATTAACTTTGAGTTTGTCTATACACCTTTTAATTTTTTTCT
This sequence comes from Oratosquilla oratoria, assembly GCF_046742065.1. NCBI lineage: Eukaryota > Metazoa > Arthropoda > Malacostraca > Stomatopoda > Squillidae > Oratosquilla > Oratosquilla oratoria. The sequence continues at coordinate 65,612,893 of NC_134779.1, forward strand.
TTTGTTATATTTACCGCATATATATATATATATATATATATATATATATATATATATATATATATATATATATATATATACAGTATATATACAGTATATATATATATATATATATATATATATACTGTATATACATATATATATATATACATATATATATATTTATATATATATATTTATATATATATATGTATGTATATTGCAGTATCATAGTTGGACCAACCCGATTTTATAGTTTAAGTAATAATCACAAATGATGATAATAGTAAAATAAATAAATGAATCAATCAATAAAATAAATAAGATAAAACACACTTAGGAATAGAAGAGACATGATAGAACTTCCCGTCATGTCCCTGTAAAAATAAATGCACACAAGTAATGCTGATATCAAGTATTACCCACTTATTTTATTCGTGGCTTGTGGAGAGGCAAATAAAAGATTAAATCTCACAAACAACAAGGGAGATTTTCACGAGGTATTAGGAATAAGTTGAAAAAAAACACGTCTGAAGTATATGAAGAAATATAGTTTTCCAAACTGATACGCAAACTTCTAGGATAGCTTAGAAGATAATATAGCCCAGGCTAGAAACATGCAAGGAATTATGATAACTGGAGAATAAGAAACAGAGCCCCACATATGCTAACAATAAACTAATAAAAAAGGTAAAGAATTAACATATTAAGAATCCTTCGGAAATTTATTAAGAACTAACAACGCAACGTGCAAGAACGTGGAATTACACACAAAAATAAACGAAGAACATGACATGATCCGCTTCACTATACTTTTTATAGATTCGCCTTCCCGTTACAAGATTAATTGGTAGAAAAAAAAATAGTGATTAGATGATGAGTGGTGAGTAATGGTGTGTCTAGTGCTTAATAAATGTCACTCCCATTTTCGGTGGCATCAGGTCGAGAGAGCTACTGATCGATCACTACCTTCTAAAGATATCGTTATCTTGGTCCCAGATTGTAGCTAAATATATATTTTTCCTATTTGATTCATCAATTATGCTTATTATTTATTCATTTATTTATTTACTTAGTTTTATTTATGATATACGGTTTGACGGCACTCTTGTCCTGCATTTTGAAGAAGAGAACGCTTTATCGCTTCATCGGCAAATCTTGCTCCAAGAACTTCTTTGCCAAATCTCTTAAGTCTCTCAGCTTCTTGTACACAAATTCAAAGTGGTCAAACCATAAGAAGGCCGTTGTGTGTTTGTGTGTGTATGTTTGTGTGTGTGTGTGTGTGTGTGTGTGTGTGTGTGTGTGTGTGTGTGTGTGTGTGTGTGTGTGTGTGTGTGTGTGTGTGTGTGTGTGTGTGTGTGTGTGTGTGTGTGTGTGTGTGTGTGTGTGTGTGTGTGTGTGTGTGTGTGTGTGTGTGTGTGTGTGTGTGTGTGTGTGTGTGTGTGTGTAATTCACCATGGTCTTAGATCACGTGTTGGACTCGTGATCGACAGCTATTACCCTCCCGAACGAGAGCTCAGAGCTCATATATGACCGATCTATGGGTAATGCTGACCTCACACGCACACACACACAACCATCTCCCCGCCCACGAAAATTGGTGTAACAACTCGCAGCGCAGCGATTTCTAAAATAATTTCAGCCCTGGGAGGGATTCGAACTCGGACCGCTGTAGTAGCAGTTGCGAACGCTACCACTGCGCCGTTGTGTGTGTGTGTGTGTGTGTGTGTGTGTGTGTGTGTGTGTGTGTGTGTGTGTGTGTGTGTGTGTGTGTGTGTGTGTGTGTGTGTGTGTGTGTGTGTGAGTGAGTGTGTGTGTGTGAGTGTGTGTGTGTGTGTGTGTGTGTGTGTGTGTGTGTGTGTGTGTGTGTGTGTGTGTGTGTGTGTGTGTGTGTGTGTGTGTGTGTGTGTGTGTGTGTGTTTACCTAGTTGTATTTACCTAGTTGTATTTTGTGGGAGAAGAACTATTCTCGCAAGGACCCGCAGTTGTATCTTTCCGGATCCAGTTCTTTCTTAAAGTCGTGTATAGTTTTAGCACTCACTTTTTTCTCTTTCAATTTATTCCATGTATTTATTCTTTTTCAGATCTCTTCTGTAACTGTTCTTCTTAAGTTTCTTCTTGTGTTCCCTTGTATTTCTTCTGTCCCATTTCAGTAGATCATCCCTGTCAAGGATTTCCATCCCTTTCATAATTCTATATGTGGATATCAAATCGCCTCTTTCTCTTCTTCGCTCCAGAGTTAATAAGTTTAGTTTGTCCAATCTTTGTTCGTATGTCAACATGCTGAGTGTTGGTGCCATCTTTGTCAGTACTCTTTGAATTGTTTCTAGTTTCTTTATGTTTTGTTTTGTTTTTTGTACTGGGTGTCCATAGTGACGCTGTGCGTGTGTGCGTGTGTGCGTGTGTGTGTGTCTTTGACGGGCACCAAACGAATTTGCATGAGCATTTGAAGCAACATATTTTCTTTATCTTTTCATTTTACAGAAGCACCCGCGAAATATTTAATCCTCTAAAATCGCGAAGTATCGAATCCGTGATTGTTAAGTACGCGAATATAAAAAGTTTACTGTAATACTAATTCTTACACCTATTTTCAACGTGATAGAAATCAGGAATCGAGGCGCCATCTATTGGCAAAAGGATCAATCCAGGTGTACAGTGGTATTCAAACTTGGTTATGAATAGAAAAAAATACTGTTTAATATTTTTTTCATGACTGTTAAATTATTGAATCAGTTTTTAATAAACAGAAAAATAATTTTTGAGAATAATTAGGATCAATTAAAGAAAATAAAACGAAAAAGAAAATTCATGTAGATTTGGTAAAACATGCGTGGGTTGTTAACGAAATGAAACGATTGGCGTCCGTACCCCATCTAAAAGTCTCACAGTTACCTCTTGGGAGAACGCACACCACAGATTGAATAAAGTCTGCTTTAGTTGAACTTCCATTCTCTTCTGGTCCCAACTTAGACTACAAAATCAGAAACACGAATCTTTACATTAAAGTTATGAGCGACGAAAGGTACATTAACACTGAGGAGTAAAGGACGATTCTCGCAAACCGTTGTGGAGTTGTATAGGTAGAAGAAAACTTTGATTACAGTATTCTAGACTTCCCTTAGAGCATTTTAACAATGTGTCTATCTTTTGTAAAGGTCTACCTTCTATCAGTTTGCCATTCAGTTCCTCGGTATATGATGCAAAGAATATTCGAAAAACAGATGATGGTAACCGATGTCGTTTCTACTCAAACGAACTCATAAAAGTCTTCAAGAATCGGCCCAGTGTGGAGCGGCCTTTAGCAGACACGACTCAAACAACCAACACACTATCATTGGTACTGCTGCATCAGAATCATTTCTCCTCGAATATTCTATTAGGGCCACACGAAGCAGAGCCGTGACACATCAGAAATATACAAATATATCTTTCATTGTGTTTGATTATATACAAATTTATTCAAAAATATACCAATCTACTGTATACAGAAATATATAAAATACTGTATAACGGAAGATTTGTCTACATAGTTCTGGTACCTAATGGGTCACTTTTGAATGTTCCCAATTGTATATAGAAACGTCTTACCGTGTCATTGTGGAAGTGATTTGATTGTTGTATCCCATGTTAGTGAAGGGGTTGGGGATGTCTCCCAGTTGATCAAAACCTCGGAGAAGTAGTTCGCGAAGTGCCCAGTTCCTCTGGAGGTTCTTCGCGTGTAAGATTCTTCACTACCTGTGACGACGATCTCAAAGTACCTTGCGGTGGGCCCACTGTCTTGGGACTTTTTTCTTTTTTCTTCTTCTTCTGTAGGTGACGGTATATTCACACGGGTGTGAGGTGCTGTGGGCGTAGTTCCGTTATCACGGGCGTGCGAGACACAAGCACTTAGAGTGCCTCGACCCAAAGGCACTCTGAGGGGGACCGTTGATGAGGAGGGTTTTGTATAGATGAAGAGGGAGGGGATGGAAGGAATGTGACCCGGGAAGATGAGAGGAACTAGAGCGTAGGATGGCGTAAAGGTGATGGGTATAGAGGTTCAGGAAGTGCTTGTTTTGGGTAGATCGCGTTTCTAATACAAGTTCTATTCGCTCGGCCTCCTGCAGAAGGCAGAGGACGAGATGGGATGGAGGAGGAGCTCCAGGGAAAAGGGAGCTTGTGTGGAGAGTGTATGTCCGGGTTGGGATCTCTGGAGGGACTCGGGAAGAGGGATTATGACCGGGAACAGGAGGTGGCACGTGTAGACGGGGAGCAAGTCAGTGCGAGTGTGGGACTTTGGAAGCGCGGGTTTAACACAACGAAGGACGGAGGGAGTGGTTGGGTGGGTGGGTGGAGAGGACGAGAAGGAGGGTGTCAGGGGAAAGCGAGAGAGATTTATGAGGAAGAGGGGAGGGGGAGGGCCAAAGGAAAGGTGGGAGGAGGGGGAAGGTGAGGAAGGAGCGAGAGGGGAAAGGGGAGATGAAGAAAAGAGAGAGAGGATGAAGGAGTGATGAGAGAGAGAGAGATTGGAGGAAATGGGGGAGGAGGGGAAGGGAGTAAACTAAGAAATTATGAAAAAAGAAGAAAAAGATATGAGGAAAAGGATGTCTGAATATTAGGATATATGTATATATATATATTTACATATATATATATATATATATGTATATATATATATATATATATATATATTTGTGTGTGTGTGTGTGTGTGTGTGTGTGTGTGTGTGTGTGTGTGTGTGTGTGTGTGTGTGTGTGTGTGTGTGTGTGTGTGTGTGTGTGTGTGTGTGTGTGTGTTTAGTTTTCCATCTGTAAGAATTCAACATTTGTGTTTTGTATTCTGATGTATGTTTGTTTTGTTTTAAAAGATAAAATGTGTCGACTTATTAACGTTATTGTTATTATTATCATTATTATTGTTAACATTGGACCGCGCGGTAACCCAGTGGATACCGTGTCGAATTTATGAAAAGGTGGTCGTGAGTTCGATTCCCGGGACTCACTGCGGGCTTCCTGCGTTAGTTCTTGTCTGCCCTGGCCAGGCGGGGAGGCGACCCAAACATCGGCCAAAAAAAATAAATAAAAGAAATAAAATAAAGGCATGAGAGGGTCTAGGATTTTTCCAACCAATCCCCTAAGGTTTGGGTCTTTTAATGTGCGTGTATGTGGTACAGATGAGAGTAAAAGGGAAGAGATAGGCAGCAAAAGGTCTCTTATGTAGGTTGAAAAAGAAAGCCAAAGAAATAATTAACAACAATAAAGATGAAAATAAAAATAAGAATGATAATAAACGTAATAATGAAACCAGATATATCACAGTACCAAACTCTAATGTTAATTCATACCTAGACACTTTTCTTCTAAAAGCGGGTATCAAAATAGCCAGGACGTCAGGTAGCAAAGTAGGACATTTGGTAACACGTAGCGACAATAATCCCACTAACGATAACAGCGTTGTTTATAAAATCCCGTGTAAAAGCTGTCCCTCTTCATATTTTGGTGAATCTGGTCGCGGACTTAATAAAAGGATAAATGAACATAAAAATGACGTAAAAGCCCATAGGACATCTAACTCCATAGTAATACATGTGGATAAACATGGTCACCTTCCGGACTGGAACAACACAACCGTATTAAATAAAGGATCATCCAAGAAACTAAGGAAGACAATTGAGGCAGCATATATCAACACTAATAACAACATTAACCATAGAGAAGGATTTATATGTTTAGCAAAAGCCACAAGCTTATTAATAATAAAAGAATACGCAGATAAAATAACAAGCTCTCCGAAGCGTCCCATAAGATGACCCGTCCGTGTATAAAATATCCGGTTACGTTTGAGTTGTTAGCTTTGTGATCAAGACCCTGCGGGTTGAAACGTTAAGGCGTAAAATTCTCCCATTTCTCCTCGTCAACTTCTTTCACCTTCAATTTTATTTGTCATAATATAGTGTATATGTATATGTATATGTATATATGTATATATATGTATATGTATATATATGTATATATATGTATATGTATATGTATATGTATATGTATATATATATATATATATATATGCAAGCAATCACATCACCGTGATACAAAAATGCAAAATAACCACAAGAGAAGGGAAACTTGTAGACAGTAAGTATATTACGTTTTCAGACTGACAGAAGATAGTATGAAGCTGTAATATACGACAGTACTTACTGTCTACAAGTTTCCCTTCTCCTGTGGTTATTTTGCATATATATATATACAAATATATATATATATATATATATGTGTGTGTGTGTGTGTGTGTGTGTGTGTGTATTTACCTAGTTGTATTTACCTAGTTGTATTTTACGGGAAGGGGAGCTATGCTCGTGAGGTCCCGTCTTCATATCTCATTTTATCTAAACTATTTTTAAATTCATGTATTGTTTTTGCACACACCACTTTCTCATCTAACTTGTTCCAACTGTCTATTGCTCTGTGAGGAAAGCTGTTCTTTTTCAAATCTCTTCTATAGTTGTCTTTTTTTATTTTCTTTCCGTGTCCTCTTGTATTTCTGTCATCCCATTTTATCAGATTCTCTCTATCAGTAATTTCTATGCCTTTCATGATTCTGTAAATAGCTATCAAATCTCCTCTCTCTCTTCTTTGCTCTAGTGTCTGTAGTTTAAGTTTAAGTTTTTGTAGTCTCTCTTCATATGATAGTTTTGAGAGTGTTGGTGCCAGTTTAGTAATTGCTCTTTGTATTCTTTCAAGTTTTTTTATACATTTTTTTGTACTTGGTGACCATATCGTTGCTGCATATTCCAATCTTGGTCTTATCAGGGTGACTAGGATTTTCCTCACCATTTCTTCATCCAGGTATGTAAATGCCACTTTGATTGTTCTTATTAAATTATAAGTTTCTCCAAAAATCTTATTTATATGTTTCTCAGGTGACATATTATTCATAACAATGACTCCCAGGTCCCTCTCATTTTCTACTCTTTTTATTCCTTCTTCTCCCAAATTATATGATCCTGTTATTCTGTTTTTGCTTTTTCCAAATTCCATTATACTACACTTTTTTGTATTGAACTCCATCTCCCACTTCCTACTCCATTCTTGTACTTTATTTAGGTCTCTCTGTAGTGATTCACAATCTTCTTCAGTTTTCACTCTTTTCAGTAATTTTTGCATCATCTGCAAAGAAGCTCATATAGCTTTCAATTCCTTCATCCATATCATTAATATATATAGCAAACATTATTGGGGCCAGAACTGTTCCCTGCGGGACACCGCTTATTACTTCATTCCATTTTGAGTGCTGATCTCTTATCACTACTCGCATTTTTCTTTCTTGTAAAAAGTCTTCCATCCAATTTAGCAATTTACCTTGTATTCCTCCTTCATATTCTAATTTCTTAAGCAACTTCTTATGTGGTACTTTGTCAAAAGCTTTTTTTAGGTCTAGAAATGCACAATCAGCCCATCCATCTCTTTCTTGTATTATATCTATTAGCCTTGAATAGAAACATATTAAATTGGTGACGCATGATCGTCCTTGTCTGAATCCAAATTGCCTTGGATTTAGTACGTTGTTTTTTTCCAAGTATTTTACCCATCTACTTTTGATAATTCTTTCACATATTTTTGCTATTGTACTTGTTAGAGAGACTGGTCTATAGTTGGTAGGTTCTTCTTTATTTCCTCCTTTATATATAGGTACTATATTTGCTTTTTTCCAATCTTCTGGAACTTTTCCTTCTTTTAAGGAACTGCTTATTATGCTATGTATTTTGTCTGCCAGTTCATTCCTACATTCTTTCAGAATCCAGTTTGCTATTTCATCTGGCCCATGCGATTTTCTGACATCATAATTACCCAAGTGTGTCAATATTTCATTCTTCGTTACTTCTATTTCTTCCATAGGGGGGACTTTTTCTTTCCACTCAATCTCTTCAGGTTGTATATTTTCCCTTGTAAACACTGATTTAAAATGTTTGTTCATAATTTCTGCCATTTCCATTTCCTCTGTGTATTCAACTCCCCCTTGTCTTAATTTCTCCAAGTCTTGTTTGTTTTTCAGTTTATTGTTTATAAATCTGTAGAATAGTTTTGGTTGATCTTTACACTTTTCTATAACATCTTTTTCATATTTTCTTTTTTCCTCTCTGCACTTTTGTACATATTCATTTCTATAACCAGTATATATTTTCCATTTTTCAGGTCTTCTGTCTTTTTTCCAATCCGGTCCAGGCTTTGTCTCTTTTGTCTTTTAACTCCCTACAACTTTTGTTGTACCAGCATTTTACATATTCTTTTTCTTGTTTTTGTCTTGGGACATACTTTTCCACTCCTTCTTTGTAAAATTTTTGTCAAAATATTCCATTTCTCTTCCACTGATGTTTCTTCTTTGTATATTTCTTCCCAGTTTTCTTGTTGGAAGAATTCTCTTATTTTATCAAAGTTTGTTTTTTCATACATCATTCTTCCTTTTCTATATTGTTCATTTCTTTTCATATATTTTTCTTCATTAAGTTCCAGTTCAATCAATATGTGGTCACTTTTACCTATTGGTGTTTTATATTCAATCTTGTCCACTATTCTAGGTTCAGATGTAATTATTAAGTCTAGCCTCGATGGTTCTTCTTCATTTCTATACCTAGTGTTCTCTTGTATCCATTGTGTCATTGAATGGTCAGTAATCATCTCAAGTAGAGCATTTCCCCATGAGTCATCACCACTCTTTACTGTCATTTCTTCCCAGCAGATTTCTTTGCAATTAAAGTCCCCCATCATAACTATTCTTCCTCCGTCTTCCATTATTTTAGTTAATGCTATCTTTGTGTCCTCTAACATACTTTTATGTTCATTCTCCTCCCATGAGGCTGTTTTCGGAGGCACATAATTGATCACAAATTTTCTGCTCTTCTTATCTCGGTCTTCCACTTCTATCATAATCATCTCTACTGTATTCTTTCCATATATGACACCTTTCACGTTTATATCCTTCTTTGTCAGGAACATAACTCCACCCCCTTGTTTTTTCTCTCTGTTTCTAATCCAATAATTGTATGTATCATGTCCTACACTGTTGGGTGGTAGTGGGCCTTTTAATTTTGTTTCTACAATTCCCATTATGTCCGGTTCTTTTTCTTTCAAATAATCATTCAGTTCATTCAATCCTGTTATCAATCCATCTATATTTGTGTAAGACACTCTTAGTTTTCTGCTACTTCCATTGTGTTCTCTGTTTCCCTTATGTTTTTCTTTAGTATGTCGAACTGCTTTATTTTCATGTTCACTACTCTCCAATAGAATCTCTCTTTCTCTGACTCCGTTCTTTCCTCGTTTTTTGCCTTAGCTTCAATTCTTTTCTGCTTTTCTGCCTCTCTTTCCTCCTTATTCATTTCTCTTTTTATCCATACCTTTTCATATTGATCATTTGTTGCTAGTTTCCCTGTCTTGGATAGAATTTTCTCTGCCGTTGTTTGTGACCTGAATTTAATCTTAATTGGTCTGGTCTTATCTGTACTATATTTTCCGAGTCTGAATTTTTCCTCAATTTCCTTTATAATTTCTGGTTCATCTTCCTGGACTAATTTTAATAAACTGCTTACCCTTTCATTTTCCTCCTTGATTCTTGCGGTTCTATCTGGGTTATGTTTCTCTTCCATTCCTAATATAATTATACATTTCTTTTTGTCAGCTAATTCTCTTACTATATTCTCCTTCTGTCTCATCACTTTAATAACTGAGTCTTCATTATGTTCTTTCAATTGCTGTTTGACTATGTCAGTGAATGAAACCTTATTCCCTTCTTGAGTTATTCTCCAATTTTTAGCTTCTGTAGCTATTTTCTCACTGTTTTCATTACTATTCTTCTTCAATTTCTCATTCTCCTCCTTTACATTTCCTAACTGTCTTTTTAGGTCCTCTACTTCTTCAGTTAAGTTTCTGTTAGCCTTCTCTAGTTGTTCCAATCTTTCAATTCTCTGGAGAATGGAGCCTACATTACCTAACTTACGTTCCAAGTCCTCGATCACCTTATCAACTCTCTCCTCTAGTCTTATCAGTCGGGGGGGGTTGTGTCCCCCCCACCCTCTTTAAATCCCTGGAACATATTCTCGTCACTTTCTACTGTATTTCTCCTCTCTATACTTCTAATCTTTACATTTTTATTTGCCATTTCGTCATCCGGTGGTCGTTTCATGTTGACCTTCCGCCCGTCTGCCTGGGCCAAGTCCTCCACCTCCTCATTACCTTCCATTTCCCCTGTAATCCCTCCCCCTCTCCTCTTTCCTTACTTTCCCACTACCTCACGAGCAATTCCCCCCCCCCTGCAAATACAAAAAGGCACTTCTCTTTGCGTTGGTATCCACAATCTGCACTTTTCTTCAGAGCGTTCGTCAAGCCGTCCGTTCGTTGAAAGTGTGTGTGTGTGTGTGTGTGTGTGTGTGTGTGTGTGTGTGTGTGTGTGTGTGTGTGTGTGTGTGTGTGTGTGTGTGTATATATATGTATGTATGTATATATTTATATTCACGACCAACGGTAACTTTGAAGTCCTCCATATGACATGTGTTCATGGGAACACAGTTTTTTCCTTGTCTAGTTGTTACATCATTTGCCAGGTGGCTAGACGTGTCGTGACACCTTTTCCATGAATTAATATTTTCTTTCATGTTTCGTAAATGATAAAATAATTGCTAAGCAAAACCCACGTTCAGCTATATCAGGATTCAAACTTAAATCTAAATAAAAGACAGATATCAAACTACAAAAGTCTCAAGTTGTCCGTAGTGGTTATCTCGTTTTCAGTTTTACCACATTGAGACTATTTTATCCAAAGTTGGTGAAGCCTGTTGCTTAGCATATTTGACATATACTTTAGTTTCTGTTAAAACTGTGTGAAATTAAGAATTATAGCCTACTTCTCTCCTGATGTTAACGACCGAGTCTTTGATTTTTGGGACTTTATATGACAGCTACAACTGCACATGAAAGTAAAAACGACCTTTAAGTAAATATTATTTCACTAAATTTTACATTCATTCACAATGACATGACTTACAAATCAAATTTACATTATTCTTTGATTTCACCTCTCCAGTTCCCACCAATACTTAAAAGATAGTAAATGACAATACGTCCGCAGCAATTTCATTTGGTACGTAGAGAAATTTTTGCATCGAAGATTGGCCGATTTTGGCCCACGCGCTTAAAAGAGGTTCCCACCCCATCTAGACCCTCTAATCGATAAGGAAGACAGCTGGAGTTTCCCGGTTGACAGGGAATATACATGTATCTATCGGTTACTAGAGATGATATATAGAATAGCGGTTCTCAGCCTGGCGGGCATAGCCCAAAAAGAGACCATGACTAGAATTTAGGCAGCCATGGACTGCTGTTACATTTTACTCCTCTACACTGTTACATAATGTGTAGTCTAGTGATGTAAGTAAAGCATATCACAAAAATCTATCAAATATAAGATAATGATTGTCAACTTTGTAATGAAGCAATGGGTTTCTCTTCATAAACATTAAATCATTATTAGTTTTTGACATGCTTATAGCATATGTCTAGGAGTTTTTATCCATATACACATAAAGTTCAGTAAATCTCGACATGGACTTCTTGTGTCGCTCGGAGAACAACTAAACGATACTCAATTTCACGTCATGTGTTTTGAAATATTTCCCGTATTACAAAGGATTACAAAGGATTACAAAGGCGGAGCATGCCAACAAGAGACCTTTTAGTCCATAACTAGGTCAGATGCGGAAAAAATGTAATAATGATAAATAAATCAAAGAAAAATTAATAAAAAATATAATATAGATAATAATAAATATGATTGCTTCGGTAACCCTTGCCTTCAGTGTTTGAAGATCGCAAACTGGTGTACGGTACACTTTGTCCTACAACATAACCTCGGAGAAAAAAGTCAAGACGGGTAATGTCCGAAACAGTGACGGATCGTTACCTCATTGGAGAGGTCGAGGAACATGCCACGTGGTACACAGGTACATGGCAGAAAGCAATATTAAAGTGGCAGAAGTATATTCAACATATCATTAAGTAAATCTTTAAAATATAAGATTAAGTATCATTTTTGCCCAATATTATTAAAGAAACTCAAATGAGAACATATGCTTCACTTTATATTCAAAATAATCGTATTCGTGCTATATAATACATCTCTTTAAAAGTGTCATCTATATTTACAAAATTCAGTTAAGCCCCCCCCCCCACCCCAAAGCGCCATCTACATTAAAAAATTCAGGTTGGCCCCCTCCCTCCCCCCAATTTTGATCCTGGATCCGCCACTGATCCGGAAGAAACCCCATCTGTAACACTGAGGATACTTCAAACGACATGAAGTGAAATTGAATATCGTCTATAATGTACTCTGAGCATCTAAAGGAGCCCATGTGCAAGTTTACTGTAATTCATGTGTATGGGAATAAATTTTTCTAGACATATGCTATGATCATGGTAAAAACTATTGTTCTATCATGTTCAGGCTTGGCTTATTTAATTGTTATAATCAGGGAATGTCTTTATCCTCTCCCTGAATACATACATATATATGTATATATATATACATATATATATATATATATATATATATATATATATATATATATATATATATAAATATATATATTAATATATATATATATATTTATATATATATATATATATATATATATATATATATATACATATATATATATATATATATATATATATATATATATAATATTATATATATATATATGAATATATATATATATGTGTGTGTGTGTGTGTGTGTGTGTGTGTGTGTGTGTGTGTGTGTGTGTGTGTGTGTGTGTGTGTGTGTGTGTGTGTGTGTGTGTGTGTGTGTGTGTGTGTGTGTGTGTGTGTGTGTATTTACCTAGTTGTATTTTACGGGAAGGGGAGCTATGCTCGTGGGATCCCGTCTTCATATCTCATTTTATCTAAACTATTTTTAAATTCATGTATTGTTTTTGCACACACCACTTTCTCATCTAACTTGTTCCAACTGTTTATTACTCTGTGAGGAAAGCTGTTCTTTTTCAAGTCTCTTCTATAGCTGTCTTTTTTTATTTTATTTCCGTGTCCTCTTGTATTTCTGTCATCCCATTTTATCAGATTCTCTCTGTCAGTAATTTCTATGCCTTTCATGATTCTGTAAATAGCTATCAAATCTCCTCTCTCTCTTCTTTGCTCTAGTGTCTGTAGTTCAAGTTTTTGTAGTCTCTCTTCATATGATAGTTTTGAGAGTGTTGGTGCCAGTTTTGTAATTGCTCTTTGTATTCTTTCAAGTTTTTTTTATACATTTTTTTTGTACTTGGTGACCATATCGTTGCTGCATATTCCAATCTTGGTCTTATCAGGGTGATTAGGATTTTCCTCACCATTTCTTCATCCAGGTATGTAAATGCAACTTTGATTGTTCTTATTAAATTATAAGTTTCTCCAAAAATCTTATTTATATGTTTCTCAGGTGACATATTATTCATAACAATGACTCCCAGGTCCTTCTCATTTTCTACTTTTTTTTTTATTCCTTCTTCTCCCAATTTATATGCTCCTGTTATTCTGTTTTTGCTTTTTTCCAAATTCCATTATACTACACTTTTTTGTATTGAACTCCATCTCCCACTTCCTACTCCATTCCTGTACTATATTTAGATCTCTCTGTAGTGATTCACAATCTTCTTCAGTTTTCACTCTTTTCAGTAGTTTTGCATCATCTGCAAAGAAGCTCATATAGCTTTCTATTCCTTCATCCATATCATTAATATATATAGCAAACATTATTGGGGCCAGAACTGTTCCCTGCGGAACACCGCTTATTACTTCATCCCATTTTGAGTGCTGGTTTCTTATCACTACTCTCATTTTTCTTTCTTGCAAAAAGTCTTCCATCCAATTTAGTAGTTTTCCCTGTATTCCTCCTTCAGTTTCTAATTTCTTAAGCAACTTCTTATGTGGAACTTTGTCAAAAGCTTTCTTTAGGTCTAGAAATGCACAGTCCGCCCATCCATCTCTTTCTTGTATTATATCTATTAGCCTTGAATAGAAACATATTAAATTGGTGACGCATGATCGTCCTTGTCTGAATTGTCTTGGATTTAACACTTTGTTATTTTCTAAATATTTTACCCATCTACTTTTGATAATTCTTTCACAAATTTTTGCTATTGTACTTGTAAGAGAGACTGGTCTATAGTTTGTAGGTTCTTCTTTATTTTCTCCTTTATATATAGGTACTATATTTGCTTTTTTCCAATCTTCTGGAACTTTTCCTTCTTTCAAGGAACTGTTTAGTATGCTATGTATTTTGTCTGCCAGTTCATTCCTGCATTCTTTCAGAATCCAGTTTGCTATATCATCTGGTCCATGCGATTTTCTGACATCAAGATTACTCAAGTGTGTCAATATTTCATTCTTTGTTACTTCTATTTCTTCCATAGGGGGGACTTTCTCTTTCCATTCAATCTCTTCAGGTTGTATGTTCTCCCTTGTAAACACTGATTTAAAATGTTTGTTCATAATTTCCGCCATTTCTATTTCCTCAGTGTATTCAACTCCCTCTTGTCTTAATTTCTCCAAGTCTTGTTTGTTTTTCAGTTTATTGTTTACATATCTGTAGAATAGTTTTGGTTGCTCTTTACACTTTTCTATGACATCTTTTTCATATTTTCTCTTTTCCTCTCTGCACGTTTGTACATATTCATTTCTATAATCGGTATATATTTTCCATTTTTCAGGTCTTCTGTCTTTTTTCCATCTGGTCCAGGCTTTGTCTCTTTTGTCTTTTAACTCCCTACAACTTTTGTTGTACCAGCATTTTACATATTCTTTTTCTTGTTTTTGTCTTGGGACATACTTTTCCACTCCTTTTTTGTAAATTTTTGTCAAAATATTCCATTTCTCTTCCACTGTTGTTTCTTCTTTGTGTATTTCTTCCCAGTTTTCTTGTTGAAAGAATTCTCTTATTTTATCAAAGTTTGTTTTTTCATACATCATTCTTCTTTTTCTATATTGCTCATTTCTTTTCATATATTTTTCTTCATTAAGTTCCAGTTCAATCAATATGTGGTCACTTTTACTTATTGGTGTTTTATATTCAATCTTGTCCACTATTCTAGGTTCAGATGTAATTATTAAGTCTAGTCTCGATGGCTCTTCTTCATTTCTATACCTGGTGTTCTCCTGTATCCATTGTGTCATTGTATGGTCAGTAATCATCTCAAGTAGAGCGTTTCCCCATGAGCCGTCTCCACCCTTTACTGTCATTTCTTCCCAGCAGATTTCTTTGCAATTAAAGTCGCCCATTATAACTATTCTTCCTCCATCTTCCATTATTTTATTTAATGTTATCTTTGTGTCCTCTAACATACTTTTATGTTCACTCTCCTCCCATGAGGCTGTTTTTGGAGGCACATAATTTATCACAAACTTTCTGCTCTTCTTATCTCTGTCTTCCACTTCTATCATAATCATCTCTACTGTATTCTTTCCATATATGACACCCTTCACGTTTATATCCTTCTTAGTCAGGAACATAACTCCACCCCCTTGCTTTTTCTCTCTGTTTTTAATCCAATAATTATATGCATCATGTCCTACACTGTTGGGTGGTAGTGGGCCTTTTAATTTTTTTTCTACAATTCCCATTATGTCCGGTTCTTTTTCTTTTAAATAATCATTCAGCTCATTCAATCCTGTTATTAATCCATCTATATTTGTGTTAAGACACTCTTAGTTTTCTGTCACTTCCATTGTGTTCTCTGTTTCCCTTTTGTTTTTCTCTTGTATGTCGAACTGCCTTGGTTTCATATTCACTACTCTCCAATAGAATCTCTCTTTCTCTGACTCCGTTTCTGCTCTCGTTTTTTTCCTTAGCTTCAAGTCTTTTCTGCTTTTCTTCCTCTCTTTCCTCTTTATTCATTTCCCTTTTTA
>NC_134779.1:65636300-65638800 GCF_046742065.1 Oratosquilla oratoria
GAACACTTCGCAAGTACAATACATAATACTTGTACAATGCTGTACGTAATTATAATATGTACACAATGGTACCATACCATTACACCATGGTTTCAGAGTTTGGGGGCTTCTTGAATGACAATTCAGTCTGCCTATGCATGAGGCGAGAACATTGAGATCTTAGAAAGTTTTACATATTTCGAAGGATGGGCATTGCCCATGGTGTTATGGACTCTCTCAACCAGAGTATATGACGATGTCGTTATTTATGCAGGAGGACAAATATTTGAATCTTCAAGCCACTTGTGCTCCCTGCCTTGCTGTACGGCTGCAAGACATGGACATTGAATGTTGACTTGAAGAGGGGTCTCGATGTCTTTGGTACTAAGTGCCTTCGAAGAATCATGGGGTTTCGTTGGAATGACTTCGTATCAAACCAGAGACTGTACTGTGAGACTCAGTCTAGGCCAGTTACCTTCCAGCTTAATTCATCAACGTCAACTCCGGCTATTTGGGCATCATGTGGCACGTTTCCCTGGTGTTGATCCTACTCCTCACAAGGTTCCTGTCTCCGCAATGGAGGAGACGAAGAAGGGGACGTTCGCCCACAGAATTCATGGCTGGAGGGGCAAGTTGATCGAACCTGTCGAAAGCTGTTTGGAGTGCGAAGGAAGGGTGTCTGCATGAGAGTTTGCCCGGTGTTTGAGGGAAGCAGCGCTATCCCTGGCATATGCTCCCAATTGATGGTGATGATGGCTTGGCCTTATACTTGAATCTTTGGGTATACATTGAAGGACTTGGCCCCGGGCATCACCAGACCTCTGCACGCCATTGATCCAACAATAAGCGGTTTTCTTCAGGTGCAAGTCAGTTCACGGCCTGACTGAGTTTAGCATCTCAGTGCTCTACTTTATCTATTTATTTTTTTAGTTCAGTCGAGAGAAACTTTCCATGATCAGTATAAAAAAAAGCATAGAAGCGCAGGTAAATTCAGTTTAAGTCCATTTAAATAACTTAAGTTTTAATGACAGTCACAAAATCATTAACTTGAGTTTTCCCAAGCAACACTTGCTGCCAGTACACATTTTGTTACACGTAACAAACAGCAGTGTAATTATTTATTTATACTTCACTAAATATATGCATAGGATGCAAATATAAATGTTTGCATATTTTGTTGATTATTTATGACAAAGAAGTACCAAGGTTAGACAATATTTTGGCGAAGACTCGTTCATGTCAATGACTTTTGAGGTTGCCATAAAGACGACTTCAAGTCATCTGGAAAATGCAAAGCGGCTAACATATGGTGACAGTTTCAAGAACTAAAGAAGGAAGGAGCGTCATAAATAGTGCGTAGCTAATAATACGGCATTTGAACAATACATCACGCTGCATCCCTTACTGCACCCCAAAAGAAAGGAAAATAAATAGATAAATATCTGTATATATATATATATATATATGTATATATATGTATATATATGAGTATATATATATATATAACTATATATATATATATGTATATATATATATATATATATATATATATGCGTGAGAAATCACATAAACTCGTGATTCGAAATATGCGGAAAACCCACCAAGGAAAAAGATAAACTGATTCAGACATCCTCAGTGTACCTGAGGATGTTCTGAATGGACAAAAGCGCTTGGTCATCAGTTTATCTTTTTCCTTGGTGGTTTATATATATATACATATATATACATATATATATATACATATATATACATATATATATATAGATATACATATATAAATATACATATATATATATATATACATATATGTTTGTATACCGCGGGAGTAAATTTTCTCTTAGGCAGGCTTGGTTAAAAGCAACTGCAAATTCAGCACTGATCAATTTCTTCTTCAGAGTTTCCAACTTCCTGAAGGTATCCTTTATAGCAAAGGGTAAAGGAAAGAGAAGATTTCCTATTCCGGTCATTATTGACGTTTCGACTCTACCTGAGTCATTATCAAAATACAAAGATGGAACAAATGCAAGAGTTTATATATTACAAAGATACAGAAACACAGCTTGTGATTGGCTGGAAGGATGACCTTTTTTTTGGTCCCCTCATGGTTGAGAGGGCGGGACAGTTTCCCACGTACGCTCATTGGCTGGCTTGTCCGCTCTCTCGAGCCCCGCTACGCCGGGAGTGTAGTGTGATGTTTTCTGTCCTGCCTCGGGGCTTGCTTCTCCTAAATGGCTTAATACTAGGTAGTATAGTAGGGGCGTCTTGGTGGGAATTCAGAGACGGCCTACTATCCGCAATATATAAAGCTTCAAGGTAGGCAAGGCGGTTCTTGTCGGACTCTCTCTGAATGATGACAGTGTTCTGCCGAATGACATCACCTGTGAGATGCTGGCCATGTTTCTCCAGGAAGTGACGTTTGGGACCTCCCTGAGTCAGATGATAGCTCAGGCGCCTGGAGAGTCTGGTAGTAGTCAACCCTATGTAAGCGTCGTAGGGCGTACAGTCCCTATTTGGGCAAGAA
>NC_134779.1:65643800-65651300 GCF_046742065.1 Oratosquilla oratoria
GTATATATTCCTTCTTTATGTGCTTTATACAGGGATGCTGCTTCAATAAACCTATAAAATATTGTGTGTGGCTTCTCGTTCACTCAGTGGGGTTAGCAAATGTGGACATGACGGAGGGCGTGATACATACATATCTCTTCGACAAAGGCTGAGGCGGTACTTACGATTTGCTAACTGAATTGGCACAACAGCCCACTGCAACACGCAGCCACGCGGTGAATCGACCCCAGTAGCCGATTCTCTTCAGTGAATCACTCATAAAATCTCGTCAGTGAAAAGAATCGAGTTTTCCATCACCAAGGCAAATTATCCCAGTATAATTATTCTGAATATTTATAATTACTACCATTAAAATCTTTAAGGAATTTTATTGTAACAATTTATATAGAATATTCTATATATTAAAATATAGCATATGCCAATATGAGAAATAAATATGAGTTATATACAATCATAAACATAATCTAAAAATAAACTACATAATTTTTTCTAAATATCAAGTTTGAATTTTGATATCTAATGCATAACATTTATTAAGTAACATTCATAGAGGAGACTGTATGAAGGAGTGATTGTGCCAACAGCACTGTATGGAGCAGAAACATGGAACATGAGAGAGGAAGAGAGAAGGAACTTGAATGTGTTTGAGATGAGGTGTCTGAGAAGTATGATGGGGGTTACTAGGCTAGATAGAGTGAGAAATGAGGAAGTGAGGAGGAGAACAGGGGTGGAAAGGGAGCTGGGAGATAGGGTGGATGAAAGAGTATTAGGATGGTTTGGACACATGGAAAGAATGAGTGAAGAAAGACTAGTAAAGGAGGTATGGAAGGCAGATGTGGAGGGAGTGAACATGAGGGGACGTCCTAGGATGAGATGGATGGATGGGGTGAAGGGGGCTTTGGGGAAGAGGGGAATGTCGGTTGAGGAAGGACGGGAGAGGACAGAAGACAGGGGTGAATGGAGAATGGTTGTATATGGAAAATTTTGTGATGCATGAGGTGGATTGGACGGGGGAATGGGGGTGAGGTAGTGTGTGTGAGCAAAACTTTTTGACGCAGCCCGAAGGGATTTCTCCCCGTCCTCTCCTTTATATGGGGGGACGGAGAGGGGGGGGGTCGCCGATTTAATGAAGCGGCCTTGCTGTGGATGTGCTGTGTCCTGCGACACTGCTTCTGACCCAGGGCAGTGGACAGGGTGCAGGGATGACCCGTCATCTAGGAGGTGCTAAGATGGGAGGGAGGGTGGAGGGGTGTGGAGTGTTTTCGGGGATGAAATGGGTGGGAATGTTTTTGTGCCTTATCCTTTTTGGCTACCCCCCTGGTAAGGGGGAAAAAAGCCTTGGTATATGTATGTGATGTAATATTCATAGTGTGTAACTTATACACATTTATTACTGGGAAACTTGATTATTTTCGGATAGCCGGAGTTAATGATGGTGAATGGAGAGGGAAGCTGGGAGGGGATAGTGTTCCAAGAGGAATAGAGCAGGATAAGGGAGTGGAAGTGGAAAAGAACAGGTGGAGGTGTGACAGGATGAGTTTAGGTCAAAACCTGCTATCATACGATATCCTTCATTCTGCTCCCTCATTTCTATTTTTTCCTCTCTGGCCGTTCTGAAACTGTTGTTACTGATGGTAACTGTTCTTCTCCCGTGCCGATGACCTCTGGTGCTGTACAGGTGTCTGTATATATCCTATTCTTTTATCTAATAATTCATAAATGATGTACTTGGCCGCACATCTATACACTCTCATCCTCATGACACTAATCTACATTCTCTACGTCTTTCTCCAGCTTTTCGAAAATATTTTCACTCTTCTAGAAGGATCGTTGTAGAATACCTGACTTCTGGCCTTTCAGTTCAATTTGATTGGGACAGAGAAAAACCTGATGTTGTTATATGCCAACAAGACTTTTCTTTCTTTTGCTAGGAAAGAGGTAAGTAAATCAGGGAGAGGGACGTGACCTGATGGTCGTGTTTACAATTGGTGAGGAAGAACAGTGTGGAAAGAAGGAGACGACATACCTTGTGTATTCATTATAAGTACCTAAGCTCTCTCTCTCTCTCTCTCTCTCTCTCTCTCTCTCTCTCTCTCTCTCTCTCTCTCTCTCTCTCTCTCTCTCTCTCTCTCTCTCTCTCTCTCTCTCTCTCTCTCTTTCCATTGCATTTTACTTAGCTATTAGATTGGTCTTATGCAATGTATAGTGACTGTGGTGATAGTGTCTGGGCTCTTGATAGATTCTTTGGCCACCATGCATGGGATTGTGCTCTTTCTTGCTGTTCGCTTCCTTTCAGATACTGTACTCTGGGGTAGTGGGGTTTTCAAGTAATTTGTCCCAGCTTTGATTCACCATGCGGTAGAGTCTGATGTTGAAAGGGTCTGTGTTGGTTCTGTTGTTGATTTCTTCGATTTTTTCATGAAATTGTTGGGTTTCACCACTGGTAAGCCTGAGGACCTTGTTTTGAAAAATCTATAGTTTCTGTAGCTGGTTTTTCGATAGAGTGTTTAGAGAGACGTATAGGTGTTTTATTATTGTTCTCACCAAGGCATGTAGGTGTACTTTGACTTTCTCTGACATTACTTTAAATTTGCTTAGTTTTGCCGCAGTGGCTTTTGTCTGTTTTAATCTATCGCTGCCATGGGTCAGTATGTCCCGCTGGGTTACTTTGAGTCTTATTAGTTTTATGGGGTAGTGTGGATAAGGATATTGATAAAGGCGGTGACGTGGTTTTCCTAAGGTGTATTTAAGTACAATATCATGGATCACTTTACACTCGTACTATAACCATCAGCACTAAGTACTCGTAGCTAACTGACGCCTTAGGTGTAGGGCATGTTTGATTTGCGTCCCGGGCATACAGTTACCAGATCTAACCTGATATCATGGGACATACCTATACAATATATATATATATATATATATATATATATATATATATATATATATATATATATATGTATATATATATATAATATATATATATTCATATATATACATATACATATATATATATATATATTTATATATATATATATACATATACATACATATATATATATATATATATATATATATATTATGGACATGAATACATATATAGAGCCTCTGCATGCTACGATGCGTACAGGAAAAGATAGGAACTGGGTACAGATGGAGTATATACGAGCACATGTGATATGACATTGCTCATGTGGCATTGACGCATGGGTAAATGCATATAAGGTTTAGAGACGCTCAGAAACGCGTACAAGTACATTTTTATATAGCTGAAAGTAAAGGATAGAAAGATATTTAGGGAAAAAATATTGAAAGGAAATACAGGAGAGAAAAGACGAGGAGGACGCCCGTTGTTTGGTTTCTTTTTAATAAAAGGGTTTTCACCTCATTCACTTTTTTCAACGATGCTTGAGTACGCAGTCATAACTACCCAGTTCAACTGTTTTATCATATCACTACAGTTTGCTAGATTTGGAGTATTCTATGGTCTTATCTCCTTCTGTCTCCTACTGTCGGGCTGAGCTTAGCAACTGGGACCACTTCGAATTTGGATTCATTGATTTTTATATTCTTTTGCTTTTTTAAATTTCGTGACCCGGCTGATTGATCTTACCACTTGCCTTGCCATGATTTACCGGGATAGGTTATGACTTGTCTTATATCATCCACATATATTATGTAGTCGTTGCTTGCTGTGAAAGGGGGTTATCTCCTGTATACACCGTGTGTAGTGTTGATGAAAGACATGATCCTCGAGGTACACCATTCTCAAAGAGGAAATGATAGCTTTTGTGTTATTTTAATCTTATTCTTGCTGTATGCTCTGTTTGGAATTCACAAAGGAGTCTTGTTAGTTCTTCTGGAAACTGTAATCTAGAAAAAATCCTCCAGAGAGGAATATACATATATATATATATATATATATATATATATATATTATATATGTATATATATATATATATATACATATATGATATAAGTATGTATGTATGTATGTATATTCCTCTCTGGGGGATTTTTTCTTGAATCCTTTGATAATTGCTTTCATCTCGTTGATTGTGATTTCTTCTGTGAGGTAGTGGCTGGTTGTCAGTTAGGTGAAATCTGACTGCAGTAAGTGTTGTTTTTCTATTAGTTTCCTTTCGACAATCTCTTCTGATTGTGCGTCATATTCTAAGCTTTCTTCATCCCTCATGTTAAATATTTTTGCATGTATATGCGATGCAGCTGTCTCTGTTGTCTTATGTTGAATCTTTTCATGTTTTACTCATCAAATAGATAGGGTAGTGCGTGATTACTGGTGCCCATAGTCTCATTATTCTTCCCCAGAACGCTTTTGGGTCTCTGTTTCCCGTCCGTTTTCTTTACTAATTTTTCCCATTTCTGTTCACATAATGGTTTGGTTTCCTGAAGCATATCATCCTGTAGTTTTTCTATATTGTTTTCTAAATTCCATAGTTCATTCTATTTGATTAACAAGTTGTTGTATATTGTTGTATTGAGGTTGGAGTAGTAGTGAATGACTGGTGTGAAGATGTGGAATTGTTCTGTGATAGGTGGTTGGTATGCTGTGGCCTAATTCCTCCTGTATATTCTCATGCTATTCTATCAGAACATTGCCTACATTGTTGTAAGGAGCGTTCTTGAGATCATGTCCTTGTTTCGCTTTGAGGTTCTCTTTGAATGAGTTCCAGTCTGCATTTTTTAACTCGAGTCTTGGCGATGTACTTAGCATGATTGGGTTATGTGATAACGTCATTATGGTTGGAAGATGGTCACTGGTGCTCAGTGGTCCGGGTGTGATATACATGTTCATGACTGCTGCGTTATTCGTGAGTATCAAGTCTGGTGCTGTGGTGCTGTTTTGTCTGATGTACCTTGGAAAGTCAAATCCTATGTGTCCTATCTTCCCTCTTCTTATGTTATCGTATAACGCCTTACCGACAGTGCTGTGGTTGGCGTGTCCAAATATTGCGTGGCGGGCATTCAGGTCGCCCATGATGTAAATTGGCTTTCTGTGCAATTGGTTTAGGTCTTGTTGTGGGAAGTAAGGTCGCCATGGTGGTAGGTACGTGGTGCATATTATAGTCCTCAAAGTTCATGAGTGTCCTGTGTTGTAGGACTGCTCTCACAGCAATGGCTACTCCATAATTTATTTCATCACTCAATTTTTACTGGTATACTTCATACCCAAATATCATTATCCCATTGTTATCCTTAACCCTGGTACTATTGAAGAGTATGATATCAGAATCTATTTGGTGGTATATGTTAGTTCATTGTGTCTGTTAAAGGACCAGTGTAACACATTATATTGTATTATTTTCAGTATTATGAACGTCCATTTCTGAGGTTGTATTCTTGGTCTCTCTGTATGTTCTTGTAAAATTATTTGTACATCTTTATGGTTAAGGGTCAATAAATTCTGTGATATCCTTTTCTAAATATGGTCCTATGGGAATGTAGGATGGTGTTATGGGAGCCTGTGTATGTATAATTGATAATTATAATAAATATATAAACGTATATATATTTATGTAAACATCTAGTGGATTTGCGATAGAGGGAATTGTAATACGTGTCGGACCGAACCCACGCGGAATACTGTTGGTAGTCTTGTTTTGGCGTTGGTCGAAGAACCGCGCGCGTAGTTTCGTATACACATTTTGTTATTGGAAAAAACATTATTCGTGAACTGAATCTTTTATCTTTTGTCACGCTTTCCTAGAACAATGGCTATAAGTTCGTTTTATACTCCCTATCCTGATATCCTCTTTTATTTGTTGGGGGTATGACTTCTTGCCCTTGTTTGCTGTAGTGTGAATTTTGTGTTGTTCGTGATGTGTGATGCTTATTTTTTGCCTGTTTTTACCTAATTATAGTATTCAGGAAAGGAGCAACACTCGTGGGGTCCCGTCTCCTACTTTCCAATTTATCATACCTAGCCTCAAAATCATGTACAGTTCCAACTCACTCAATATCATTGATTTCCAGTGATCAAATTTAGATTTGAATTAATATATTGTTCCAGTTTGGGCTATATTACCTTCCAAGCTATTCCAAGTATTTGTGTATCTATATGAAAAACCGTATTTTTTTCTCATCCTTTAGATATGTAGCTTTCTTTAGTTTGTTCTCATAGCCTCTTCAAGCTCCCCTATCCTTAATTAAGAGATCTCCTCTTTCAATGTAATCTATCCCCTTTTCTGAATTGAATACTGTAGTCAAATTACCTCTTTCTTTTCAATCTTCCAAAGTTGACAGACTATGAAAGATAGTAGTGGGTGCAGGCCTGTTGTTCTGTGTGGTGTGGGTCTTAAGGGGCATTTAGACGGCCAAACGGTTTGTCAAACCCGGTTTGTCAAACTGTTTGACCGTGTAAAGGGCCCTTTAGAGGTCGAACCTGGATCTTGTACCACCGTTTTGCGGTTGCCGGCCCCACGCTGGGATGCCTGCCTCGGTCCCCCGGTTCCTCTTCGCCGACTAACCAACTTAATTTTTCCACACTTTTTTCCGAATAATTGTAAACAAATGTGTAGATATTTGATTAATCTTCTACCTTTTTACACTAAAGTATGTAAGGCGTCAGATAACAATGATAGTTACGATGTTATTTAGTTTGACTTTAACAAAGCGTTCGACAAAATGCCCCACCAGAGACTACTAAATAAAATCAAAGCCCATAGCATAGGAGGTGTTTGAATGGATTAGAGCTTGGATCAGTGACAGAAAACAGCGGGTCACCATAAATGGGGTAAAATCCAAATAGGGGAATGTTTCTAGTGGAGTTCCCCAGGGCTCGGTTTTGGGTACCTTATTATTCATTATGTACATAAACGACTTGAACAATGGGATTAATGGTGATGTTAGTGAGTTCGCGGACGACTCGATAATAGGACGCCTAATTAGGTCAGGAAAAGACGCCGAGATTCTGCATGATAATCTTAACAAATTGTTCACATGGTCGGTGAAATGGCAAATGGACTTCAATATCTCAAAGTGCAGCATGTTAAACGTAGGGCTACACAACCCCGAAAACAGATATAGCTTAGATAACACGTTTTTAGATAAAAATGTGTGTGAGAGAGACTTGGGAGTTCTAGTGACTCCTGACCTTAAATCCAGGAAACAATGCATTAGCGCCAGGAATAAAGCTAACAGAACATTAGCTTTCATTGCTAGGACGGTTACGAATAGAAGTGCAGAGGTAATTAACTCTAGCGTTAGACCCATCCTTGAATATGCGGTACAGATTTGGTCTCCGTTCTACAGGATGGACATCAATTCACTAGAATCTATTAAGGAGAATGACCAAAATGATACATTGGCTCAGAAATTTACCTTACAAAGAAAGGCTTGGGCATCGTAACTTACACTCTCTGGAAAGAAGCAGAGTGCGGGGTGATCTAATAGAGGTGTTCAAGTGAATCAAAGGCTTTAACAAGGGTGACACAAACAAGGTCATCATATTAAGGCAAGAGGGTAGGACTCGCAGTAATG
>NC_134779.1:65666300-65751300 GCF_046742065.1 Oratosquilla oratoria
TATGAGATTTTTAAGCTTTTTTTTTTAAAGATAGAGAGGTTTTCTATATGAATTAGAAAAATTTCAAGAATGCCCAAAGAGATTTCACTGGTGATTTTAATATCTTTCTTAGGGTATCCAGAGAGGGGGTCTAAGATACTCAAAGACGTTTGATTGTGGGAGTTACAAGATTAAAAAGATAAATTAATAGATAAACACACAGATACACATACATCTAAGTGTGATAATTGGAAATCAAGGATATAGATTAAGTTGAAACTGTACATGAATTTGAGTCGAGGTATAATAAAAATTGTAGAATTGGAGACAGTACCCAATGAGCGTTGGTATTTCCCTGTGTACTACAATTAGGTAAATACAATTAGGTAAACACACACACGCGCGCGCGGAAAGAAAATCAAGAAAGACAGTTATAGATGAGATCTGAAAAAGAACAGCTTTCCCCACGGAGTATTAGACATTTGGAACAAGTAAGATGAGAAAGTGGTGTGTGCAAAAACAATACACGAATTTAAAAACAGTCTAGATAAAATGAGATATGAAGACGGGACACCAGGAGCATAGCTCCCCTTCCCGTAAAATACAACTAGGTAAATACAACTAGATAAATACACGGGTAGCCAAAATTTGTGAAAAAGTTATAAAAAAAAAATAGATGGATAAAACATCTGGAGGCGAACAATATACTAATTCCGAGACAATTCAGATTTAAACAGGAAAGATCTCGTGCCACAAATTTGATCTGTTTTTACTCAAGACTACTAAATATAATACAAGAAAGGGATGGATAGGCTGATTGTGCCTTCCTAGATCTACAAAAAGTTTTTGACAAAGTTCCACGCCAAAAAAAAAAAAAATATTAAGAAAACTGGAAACCATAGGAGGGATATAAAGTAAACTACTGAAATGGATGGAAGACTTTTTGCATGAAAGAAAAATTAGAGTAGTGCTCAGAGATAAGAGTTCTGCTTGGAAAGAAGTGATTAGTGGAGCTTCACAAGGATCAGTATTGGCTCCGATAATGTTTACTGTTTATGTGAATGACATGGACGAGGGTGTGGAATGTTACATGAACTTCTTTGCAGATGTCGCAAAACTGTTGAAGAAAGTGAGTACTGAAACGGACTGTGATTCACTGCAGAGAGATCTGAACAGGATTTGGGAATGGAGTCAGTAGTGGGAAATGGACTTCACTATTAAGAAATGTAGCATAATGGCATTTGGAAAAGTATAAAAAAATATCAGGACAATATAAAATTGGTCCAAAGGAAGTAAAGAAAGTGGGATCTGAAAAAGACCTGGGAGTAATTATCACAAAGGATATGTCCCCTGACAGATAAACAAAATTGTGAAACCTATATATTTCTAAGATCAATAAAAGTGTAAAATTGTAAAGAAAATACTAGACAAACGAAAGACCAGTAGATCAGATGTGGGAAATATTTCAAAATACGCTCACTAAGATGATTCAAACTTACATTCCTTTTAAGGACAGACGTCCCTCAAATCAGGCTCGCCCAAAGTGGCTCGACAAAGAAACTGAAAAAAGTATTGCTAAAAAGAGACAGGCTTATAAGAAATATAAGTGCTCGGGTGCATCTAATGAGTATGAAAGTTATGTATCAATACAGAGAGATTTAAAAAAGACAATAAGAAAAAGAAAACGACAATACGAAATGAACATCGCTGATAAATCCAAAGAGAATCCCAAAGAATTCTATAGTTACATTAGAGATAAAAAGGTTGTTAGGAATCACATTGGTCCACTATTATCTGCTGACGGTCAACTTGAATATTCAAATGAAGGAATGTGTAATATCTTAAACAATTATTTTAGCTCGGTATTCGTAAACGAAACACCTCAAGGTGAATTCCAAACTGAAACCTGTGAAAAGTCTGGGGCAAACTTACTCACTACGGTAAATATAACAAAAGAAAAAATTAAAAGGTGTATAGACAAACTCAAAGTTAATAAAACACCAGGGCCTGACGGTTGGCATCCAAGAATCTTAAAGGAAATGAAAAATGAGATTGTTGTTCCATTAGAAATTATTTTCAAAAAATCCATCATATCCGGAGATGTCCCAAGAGAATGGAAGCTAGCTAACGTTACTCCCATATTCAAAAAAGGTGACAAAAAGAAACCAAATAACTATAGGCCTATAAGTTTGACTTCAATCGTAGGAAAAATAATGGAAACTATCATCAGAGATGCTATCGAACATCATTTAGAAAGTAACCGTTTGATAAATGATAGCCAGCATGGTTTCAGACGGAAACGTTCTTGCGTGACTAACTTACTCGAATTCTACAACACAGTTATCTCCAATTATGACAAAAGAAACAATATAGATTTAATATATCTAGACTTTGCAAAAGCTTTTGATACCGTCCCACACGAAAGACTACTTACTAAATTAGCTTTGCATGGAATAAGTGGTAGCCTATTAGGTTGGACTAGTAATTGGTTGAAGGGTTGAAAACAGAGAGTTGTTTTAAATGGAAAAACTTCTGGATGGAAAAGTGTTGCAAGTGGAGCTCCTCAGGGTTCCGTTCTTGGGCCACTTCTATTCATAGTATATATAAATGATATAGACCATGGACTAAAATCTACTGTTTCCAAATTTGCTGATGATACAAAACTGTGCGGAGTGGCAAATGATCACTCAAACCAATTAGATATTCAAGAAGATTTAGATAAATTACAGCAATGGTCTGAAAAGTGGCTAATGAAATTTAACACAAGTAAATGCAAGGTAAGGCACATAGGTAAAAATAACAGTAAGTACGATTACAAGTTATTTGGAAATTCGTTAACAAAAGTGGATAGTGAAAAAAATCTCGGCGTAATTATCAGTAACGACCTCAAATCATCCAAGCAGTGTATTTCAGCCTCTGAGAAAGCAAATAAGATTCTAGGACTGATTGCGCGATCTTTTGATTTCAAAAGTCCATCACTCATTAACAAGCTATATAAATCGTTAGTTCGTCCACATTCGGAATATGCTGTTTCCGTATGGTCACCGAATCTCATTAAAGACATTGACAGACTGGAAAAAGTACAACGGCGAGCCACAAAACTGATTCCAAATATCAAAAATAAATCATACGAAAATCGACTAAAACATATGAATCTGTTTTCCCTAAAAAAGCGTAGACTCAGAGGTGACTTGATACAGGTCTTTAGAATTCTAAAGGGAATTGACAACATCAAAAGTGACAAAATTTTTACATTGAATGAGAATCAGACAAGAAACAATGGTCTCAAACTGTCCGGAAATAGATTCAATTTGGAAGTAGGTAGAAACAACTTTGCCAACCGTGTAGTTAATGAATGGAATAAACTTCCTGCACAGGTAGTGCAATGTAGTTCAGTTCGAAGCTTTAAGAATCATTTAGATAAATACCTAAGTAAGATGCTGTAATGATTATGATTTATCTTATATTATTTGTTTTTGTTTTGTTATAATTTGTCTGTCTGATTTTCATTTATTATTAGTTATATGTCAATTTATTATTATTTACTATTTACCTGTTTGTTTATTATTTAACTATACCTATGCATTTATTTATGTATTTTATTTGTTATTTACATTATCATAGTTTTTATTTATTATTTTATTATTAATATGATTTTTTTTTCGCATCCGACCTAGATATGGATCAAAAGGTCTCCTATCGGCATGCTCCGCCTTTGTAATCCTTTGTAAATTGAAGTACGCAGCGACACTATGGTCACCCAGTACTAAAAAAGAACACAAGGAAAATTTAGAGAATCCAGAGCAACTACGATGATGGCCCAAGAACTATCAAAACTCTCATATGAAGAAAGATTGTCAAAACTAGAATTACAGACTCTGAAACAAAGAAGAGAAAGAGGTGACTTGTTGGTCATCTACAAAATTATAAGAAGTATAGAACTCCTTGATAGAGACGACTTACTAAATTGAGATAAGAGAAATGCAAGAGGACATGGAAGGAAGCTCAAAAAAGACAGTTATAGAAGAGACCTGAAAAAGAACAGCTTTCCCCACAGAGTGGTGGGTGTATGGAACATACTAGACGAAACAATAGTGTGTGCAAAAACAATACACGATTTTAGGAGCAAATTAGACATGGGGAGATACAGACACGGGATACCACGAGTGTAGTTCCCCTTCCCGTTAGGTACAACTAGGTAGATATACACACACCCCGCGCGCGCAGAGAGAGGATACTATAAACTATTTAAACTGGAAACAGGTTTGGAGAAAATTTACTATAAAAAGAATATTAGTACGAGAAGAAAGGTCGACAAGAGGTCACAGAAGAAGACAAAGGAGATAAAGAAGAAGAAGAAGAAGAAGAGGAAAGAGAAAACTGTTCAAAATATGCAAAGAAAAGTAATTTTGAAGAAACTATAACTCCAGCCAATACTAAAAGAATTGAAGGCAATATTTGACAATGTTGCACGCATTTGCATACCAACGGTCTACGTGCTTACCAGCCAGCACCAGTGCACACGGACGCACGCACGCATGAAGATTTTGGTTGTACTGAGCCCGCTCAATACCGTTGGAGTCGAAGAGGGCAACGTGGGCTGGCTGGTTGACCCGGAGATAATTGTTCTTTGACCCTGCTCGACCTGAGAGATGAGATCTTGAGCGGGCTCAGTACCACCAAAACTATTCATGCGCGCGTGCGTCCGTGTGCACTAGTGCTGGCTGGTAAGTACGCAGACCGTTGGTATGCAAATGCGTGTAACACAATTGGAGGAAAAGATACGGGATTAAGTGATGTTCTAACCCCGTTCACTACAGCTAGGTTAATACAGCACTGGACCGGTATTTCAGCCATCAGAATTCGGGTCCCGCTCTGGGCTGAACATGTCTGCATCGCTGCACCACGAGCCGACACTCCCACTCAAGGAGTTGTGCTTGTAAGGTCACAATATTACCCATTGATCGGGCCATACATGAACTATGAGCTCTCACCTGGGAATGTAATGGCTGTAGATCATAAGCCAAACACGTAATCCAAGACCGTGGTAAATCACACACACACACACACATACACACACACACACGCGCGCGCGCGCGCGAGTCGAAGTGACAGCGAAGTTTGGAACTCCAAGAAAACTTCAAATTTCGTGGATCTCAACAACGAAGGACTACCTTTGTTGTATTAGTAGGGAAGGGGGAAAGCTCGTGGTGTAGTGGGAAGGTGAAGAAAAAGGAGAAAGGGGGGATTACTGATGAAAATGGAAGGAAATGAGGAAGGGGACGAGCGGGCCCCGGAAGTCAGAAGGAATGTCAACAAGAGGGCTGCAGACGACGCAAGTGAAGTCGAAAATATCAGTAAAGGCATTAAAATTAGAAATATAGATAAGAACAACACAATAGAAAGTGGATATAATTCTTTCCATGGATTTAATGAGGGAAGGGATGACAACCTCCACCGATTAACAAGTCTAGAGGAAAAACTAGATAAAATGACCGAACAGTGGGAGGTTAGGTTCAGCCAACTTACACGGATTACACAAAGAGTTGATAAATTGGAATAACTAAAGAAAGATAACAAAAACCTAGATAAATAAATGGAAGAATTAAAAAGACAGTTAAGAGAAGTAAAATATGAGAATGAGGAATTAAATAGTATTAATAAAATGAATAAAGAGTCCGTCATCCTTCATACGTTGCAGTGGGAATTCCTGGCTACCCTCCGCTCCTCTCTAACACTGGGGTGAGAGACAGAAGCTCTAAGATCTCTCTTAACCACCATACTCTGTGTCAGTTCCTTCCCCCGCCTACCCCAACAACAGAAGTCAGAAAATGGCGTCGGATTCGATTAACCAAGCATAGGGGAAGTTCTCATATAACACCGAAGAGAAAAACCAACACTTCCAAGCTTCTGGTGTCCTACGCCCTCCTCCTCTGTGGGGATGTACATCCCTGTCCTGGACCAACTGCAACCAGAGTCCCACAACACCCATGTGTAAGCTGTCTAAAAGGAGTCCGTCGCAATAGCAGAGCCATCAGCTGCAAATCATGTGGGAAATGGACTCACATCAAGTGCTGTGGAATTTCTCTCGAGACCTACAATGCTGCCTTGGTGAATGAGGACATTCTCCGCTTCACTTGCATTGGGTGTACACTCAATGAACTACCAGGAGCCCCCTTGTCCGACGGTGAGGTTGACCCTTCACCTGATAACCCCGATCGCTGTGCCTTCCCCCAGTCAACACCCGGGGGTGATTTCAGCTGCTTCAACAAGCGGGGCCTCCACTTCGTGCACTTAAATGCCAGAAGCCTTCTACCTAAGATAGACGAATTCCGACTACTTGCGCGGCGGACCAAGGCAGCAGTCATCGGTGTCACCGAAACTTGGCTAGACAGTACCATCTCCGACTCGGAAATTGTGATTCCGGGTTATAGTGTTGTGCGTAATGATAGAAAGAGGACCGGAGGAGGGGTTTGTACTTACATATGTAACGACTTAGCATTCAACCCCCGTACAGACTTTATGAGTAACGATGGGCTCGAAGCTGTGTGGATAGAAATATTGTTACCCAAATCGCATCCCATCTTATGCGGGGTCTGTTACAGACCACCAAAACAGATGTCCTTCTATAGCGCATTAGAATCCACCTGTTTCAATCGAGTCAATATGCATGACCTAGAAATTATTATCCTAGGTGATTTTAATACGAATCTGGCAAGTACAAATAATAACCTTATTAAGGCAATGAGAAACTTGCTAATATCTCATGGCCTGACACAACTGATTGACGAACCCACTAGAATAACAGGCACATCTAGGTCCATCATAGATCTTATCCTGGTCTCCGATCGTAACAAGATAACGCAGTCTGGTGCTTGTGATTATGGTCTTAGTGACCACAAGCTCATATATTGTACTAGGAAAGCTAGGAAGACGATTTTCAACAAGCACAACACAGTGAAGCTTCGTTCCATGAAGCATTACTCACGAGAACAGTTTGTAGATGAACTGGGTAGGACAGACTGGTCGCCAGTTCTAAATTGTACCGATGTTTATAAGGCTTGGTCTAATTTTAAGTACACATTTCTTACTATTATAGATAGAGTAGCGCCTCTCAAAGAGATACGAATAAAACAGAGGACGGAGCCATGGATGACCAATGAAATATTGGGTTTGATTAGAGATAGAGACAGATTTATTGCCAGATTTAGGAAAAGTGGAAATCAGGAGGACTATAATGGCTTTCTGTACTATAGGAATCAGGTGAATTATTGGAAGGATAAAGCCAAAGCTGATTATTGTACTAAGATGGTGCACCAGAACAAACACGATCCAAGGAAGCTTTGGCAAACACTGAAGACCCTAGAAGTTCACACAAAGCCTAGTAACAAAGTAGACAGGATAGGACTCTTGATAAACGGTGAGCTCAACTCTGATAGGAACACCATAGCCAATCACTTCAACACCTTTTTCACAACCATTGCCACAAAACTAGTTAAATCCCTCCCTACAGGTTCTGGGAAGTTTGGGCTGAGGTACGTTCAGGAGTATTATAAGGACAAGTCCTCAAAGTGTTTCAAACTGCATAAGACCACTCAGAAAGAAGTGTTTAAATTACTGGCTAGCATAAGTGCCAATAAGGCTACAGGGTTAGATGACATTCCTGCGAGGTTTGTTAAGGATGGAGCCTCAATTATTACTCCCCCAATAACCCACATAATAAATTTGTCTATTGGTTCAGGATTTATCCCAAGCGACATGAAAAGGGCTCGGGTAACACCTCTTTACAAGAAAAACGCAAAAACTGAGGCAGGTAACTACAGGCCTGTTTCAATTCTAGGTATTATTTCGAAGGTCTTGGAACGTACCGTATACAACCAGCTAGATATCTACCTCAGGGAACGTAATCTACTATACGGTATGCAATCTGGTTTTAGAACGAACTACTCAACAGACACCAGCTTAATATACCTTTACGATCTGATAAAACAGGAATGCGACAGAGGTAATTACACGGGTTTAGTCTTGTTGGATCTTCAAAAGGCATTTGATACAGTGGACCATGATATTCTATTAAAAAAAAATCAGGCATTAGGAGTGGCGAATATTGGCTGGTTCAAGTCCTACCTTACAGGTCGCAATCAACTAGTACAGGTAAATGAAGCCCGCTCAGATGACAGAGAGATAACTTGTGGTGTACCACAAGGTTCAATTCTAGGACCGCTACTGTTCCTGATCTATATTAACGACATGCCAGGTGCGGTGAACTGTAAGTTACTGCTATTTGCAGACGACTCCGCTCTAATTGTCTCAGGTAGGGACCCGGTTGAAGTAGAGGAGAAACTGAGTGTCGAACTGTCATCGGTCCAGGACTGGCTCATCGATAATAGGCTGTCCTTACACCTCGGTAAAACGGAAAGTATTGTCTTCGCATCCAAACCCAACCTCAGGAAACGCAGCGATGTACAGGTCAGATGTGGGGTTAATGTCTTAGAGTCAAAACAAGAAGTAACCTATCTTGGAATTCCCTCTCAGGGAATGCTATAACAGATAAGATTGTTTCCAAGTGTTCACATAAAGTCAAATTTTTGTACAGAAAAGCCAGAAATTTTGATCTGGAAACAAAGAAGCTTCTGGTCTCAGCCCTGTTACAACATCACTTCGATTACGCTTGTAGCTCTTGGTACAGTAGTCTGAGCAGAAAAAACCAGTCCCGGCTACAGGTTACACAGAATAAGATAATTAGATTCATACTAAACCTACCTCAACGTAGTCATATTGGTATTGAAGAATTTAGCAAGGTAGGAATGTTACCAGTAAAATATCGTGTCCAGCAGCTGAAACTAAACCAGGTTTACAATGTCATTCATAATTCTGCTCCCTCATATGTGAGCTGTAATTTTACATTATCGGCTGAGAACCGAACCCGGAACAGTCAAGAGTCTCTTATCGTACCTCATGCAGGTCCCTTCACCAAAAACAGTTTTCACTTCACAGATGCTCAACTATGGAACTCACTACCTGTGTCCATTAAGAAGACAAATAGCAAGGTTACCTTCAAGAAAAAAGTCAAGGGTTACTATATGTCTCAGCTATGGACAGAGAACAGCCTTGATTTTGTGTACTACTAGCTTAGTGAGGGATACCTGAATCCATGAGTAATACCATCCATATCTGCGTTCACTCATAACTGTTTCTGACCTCCCCTCCCCCCCTTTTTTCAGAAGTTTAGTTAAGCATAACAATGATTGATGTTTACAAATTGGTTTCCACCTTTGTTTTGCCAGTCATAATATGGCATATGCCTCAGGTAGGTTCCGAGAACAGTTATGATCTGACCTCTTTCCTCATTCTCCTTGTTGTTTTACTCATTGGAGTACTGGTCCCCTGTACCCTACCTCTGGTGCTTCAGGCTATAATGTACTACTCATAGTAATTGCCCACTCCGTCCTGAGATTCAGGTAAAATGTTAGATTTAATTGATAGGTAACCCTAGCTGCAGTGTAGGATTCACTATAACTACATGTTATTACAGATGTTGAATATTGTAGTATATCATTAATGGTCCTACTCTGATATAGTACTCACTCATACATATTGATACAGATGTAGAAAAATGCAATATATTATTAATGGTACTACTCCGATATAATACTCACTCATACTGTTTTGTTACAGTTTAACATTATTTTGTTGTTCCTTTGATTAATGCAAGGTTCCTTTTGGATGGTGCTCAAATATTCGGACTCAATGTTCCTATGTGTACAAACATTTCAGTAATATTAGCAAATCTATAACAATGTTTACGTGTCATATGTGTACTGACTGGTATTACTCATGAGTGTCTCTGGTCCCCTCAACCCCCTATGTATGTTTGTCCGTGTGACTTAATGTAGAAAAATTACCTGATGAGGACCACAATGGAAATAAGCGTTCATGCTTTTTGTGTTATCCTCGGCAATTTACATTTATTATTTCGAACTATGTGTTCTTGTCATTATTTGCACTTCATATACATTGATTTATTGCCAAATAAAGTCTATCTATCTATCTATCTATAGCAAAAGAAGTACAGAGTTGGAAAAAAATCCAAAAGAACAACAAAATTGTATTTAAAGATATAGTGACACAACAGATGAAAGAATAAACTAAGGACACTGTTATCAAAGTGATGAGAGAGAAGGAGAATATAGTAAGACTTAGCAGCTAAAAAAAATGTATGATTATATTAGGAATGGAAGAGAAGTATATCTAAATAGGACTACAAGAATACAGGAATAAAAGGAAAAAGTAAATAAGAGATTAGAAGTAGTGAATAACATCGATAATGGGGCATGGGACACTGAAAATAAGCTGCGATAATTTGTAATTACGCTTTTCTTTTACATTATAATTATAGATATTATTACCTCCGACAGTTGTAATGTTCTTTCTTCTTCTGTAAGTATAAATTACACTAACATTATATAATTCCTGATTCTTGTGTTATGTATTGTAAGCGATGAATTACAAATTGGTTCTCTCAGTAAACGACAGTTTTGTAATAAATACATACAACTTCAGATACGCGTAACGTTCGGAGTGACCGATATTGTAGTAAACAAAACTTGTGTCATGGCTGACGCTGGCGAAAGATTCAACCGAGTGTTCACGAAAGTGCAAAATGCCCTTCCAAAGTGCATAAAAAATGACACAATCGAGCCAATCGTCAGTATATTTGCTTCAAAATCAGCGTAAGTATAGGGGTCCGGGAACTTAATATGATCAGAACATGGTGATTACGACATTGCCCTGTGACACCGGGAGAAACCTTGATTATTTTGAAAAGAATTTAAGTTTGGGCAATTTTGTTTTGGCCTTTCTGGATGTAAAGAATTCAACATACAGGTTGACTACGGTCACTTCTAAGATTCATATTCGTATCCAAAAGGCTTGGGGACGAGTTGTCTACCTTGATAGGTTTGTCATTAGACATAACCGAGTAC
This sequence comes from Oratosquilla oratoria, assembly GCF_046742065.1. NCBI lineage: Eukaryota > Metazoa > Arthropoda > Malacostraca > Stomatopoda > Squillidae > Oratosquilla > Oratosquilla oratoria. Next base: position 65,677,265 of record NC_134779.1, read on the forward strand.
AATTATACAATAATAACAATTATATCAAATATGTTAGTAGATTTTTATATTTTTGCATGCTATGTATGCATCTACTAGGGGTTACTATAAAGCCACAAATGTGAATTGTGTGTTCAGGGGTGCTGTTTGGCCTTATGGCATGTATATTCCTAGCAAATTCTTTTCTAATAATCTTTCAATTGTGATCTACACTTCCTCCATTCCATGAATGACAGCCTTCATATGAAATTGTTCTTTGCCAAGAATATTGAGTGTATTGTGTATGGTTTGCCCTGAGAATGAATATAATGAAAACACTGGCTATTTTTACGAGTCATAAGAATAGTCCTCAGGCTATTCTTATGACTCGTAAAAATAGTCCTTTGACTATTTTCATGACAATGGATTTTGATGAAGTAGGCCTAAGAATAGTCTTTACTAGGCTATTCTTACGACTTATGATTATATGAATTTAGATGGAAGTCATAAGAATATGAATTTTGATGAAGTCATAAGAATAGGCTATTTTGACTGCATTTTTTATAAAGTCATCATAGAAATAGGCAATGGAGTTTAATGAAGTGATAAGAATACTAATGGGTTGTGGATTTTGATGACTTCATCATCAGAATAGATAGATATTTTAGTCGTAAGTAAGAGTAGGCAATTTGATAATCATAAGAATGAACTATGGAGTTTGATCAGTACAGTCCTGAAATGAGAATATGAACAGTCAGATTAATTTGGAAGCTATGAATAAGTTGATGTACTGGCACAGGGGCACAATTTCCTTTGATATACTGCGTGGCCACATGACGTCAAAGGAAGTGTCAGGCCAACTACAGTAAACTCTGCTGTAAGTCAGATTTGAGTGAACCAAAAAATTTAACCAAATGACCAAAAGATCTAACTGAAGTGGAGACTGTGTGAGCCTGGTAGTCTAATATCTGATAGTCTAATAGAGTCTAACAGCATCATGCTTCAGAGTACCTTGCATAATGGCATCCTCCCAGGAATGTTGTTTTAAAAAAAATTAAATGCACAAATTTATCTAAAGTTGCTAATGACGTATGAAGATGTCTTGGAATTGACAGAAGTCTAGTTCTTACATTTGATTTGGTCGTATCTCAGTACAGTAGTAGATTTTGGCTGGTATTTTCTACCTCCATGCTGACAGCAATAATCTATCAAAAAATACTGCAGCTCAGGTTTGCAACTTCTGTTAGGAGCATGTTAAGTAGCTGATTGTATTGTTCTGGAGTTCCTGGTATAAAGATTTACATAATTAGACTTTTCCCAGCCAGAAATCGATTCTGTTAGAGCTGCAAATGAATCAAATTCTGCACCTGCCTGCAAGTAATTTGAAATTAGTGGTAGCCATTTTGAATTAGTTCAAAAGTTCATGATAGAGGGTGCTGTCAACCATGTCATAAGAATAGCCTGAGGAGTATTCTTACAACTCGTCGTAAAAATAGCAACTGCTTAATAAAAAACAATAGATACAAAGTAATGGTGTTTTTTTAGAAGTGCACAATTACACAACATAGCAATAAGAAATTAGATATTGATTTTGTGTTGTATGTTTTCCCTGGAAATCAAAAACAAAAAATCTTTTTAAAAGTAAATACACTACTGAACGGAGCTGTGACGATAGGTTCAAGATGCTGTGTTGTCATCTGTCCAGTTTCATCAATGTCAGGTTGACAATGGAGTTGATGCATACTGGGTGTTCTACCACTCCAAGTGATGTCACCATGCTACATATTTTTAAAATGGTACTACATAGCTGAGCTTCTTGCTTTTCTTCAAGCCTTGAAACTCCTTTACACCCCATAGTCTGATTGGATGTCAAAACCAGCCATCAACATCCCTGACAATGATGACCCTGATGACCTCTAAAATTATAGGTACCAAATTACTAAATGTAGGTTAGGTTATCTTACTTTAATTTCTTTAACCTCCACATCTATCAAAACAGGTGGCATCTCAAGCTGTTGTCATGATTTCATTTGTTAGTATATCACTTTCAGCAATTTTTTCTGTCATTGACTTCCACCAAGAAAAACGTATTTTATGTTGATGTAATAGAATTTACAAAATATTTAATTTTTTGTTGCTATATTGCATAGGTGTGCACTTCTAAAAATTTACCAAAATAATATTTCGGTAAAATTTTAGAAATGCACACCTAAATGATATAGCAATAGAAAATTGAATATTAGTTTTATAGATTATGATACATCAATGTAATATATGTTTTTCTTTAAGGAAACTAATGACAGAAAGAGTTGAAAAAGCAATGCACTAATAAATGGAGCTGTGAAAACTGCTTGAGATGCCATTTTTGTTTTGATAGATGCAGAAGTCAAAGAAATTGAAGTATGATAAATTAGTCTAACCTAACTTAATCTGTATTTAGTAGTGTACCTGTAATGCTAGAGGTTATCAGGGTCGTCGTTGTCATAGTCGGATATTGACATGGTTTTGGCATCTGATTGGGCTGCAGGATGTAGATGAGTTTTAAAGCTTCATGAAAGACATGAAGTTTGGCTCTGTAGCACTATTTAAACAATATGATGTCACTTGGAGTAGGAGACACCTGGTACTCAACAGTCATTGCCATTGCCAAACTTACATTAACAGGACTGGACAAATGATAACATGGTGCCTCAAACCTATTGTTGCAGCTCCGTTCAGTAGTGTATTTGTTTTTAACAAGGTTTTGTTTTATTGATTTCCACCAAGAAAAACATATATTACATTGATGTAATAAAATTTACAAAATTAATATTTAATTTTCTATCATATTATTTATGTGTGCACTTCTAAAAAAAAATATTTCAAAAGAAAGAACATAATTTAATCCTTGCATGCCACTTTCATTGACATTAAGAGGTTGAAGGTTTCTCTAACTATTTTGTTGATATATTTATCCGGTGTCATGTCTTTGCTGATTATTACTCCAAGGTACCTTTCCGAGTACACTTTTTTTTATTTCTTCTTCACCAATTTTATAATTTTTTGAAATTCTGTTTTTAGTTTTTCCAAACTCCATTATGCTACACTTCTTGATATTGAAGTTCACTTCCCACTTTTGAGTCCATTTCCAGATTTTGTCCAGGTCTGATTGTAATGAATCACGGTCCTCTTCTGTTCTTACTTTCTTTAGTATTTTGCATCATCTGCGAAGAAATTCATATAACACTCAACTCCTTCATCCATGTCATTTATATATATGGCAAACATGATTGTAGCCAGCACCGACCCCTGTGGGACACCAATTATCATTTCTCCCCACTTCAAGTATTTGTCTCTAATTACTACCCTCATTTTTCTCCCAGTTAGGAAGTCCTCCATTCATTCTAATAATTCACCTCCGATGCCACCTATTGATTCTATTTTTCTTATTAATTTCTTGTGTGGTACCTTATCAAATGCATTTTTGTAGGTCTAGATAGGCACAGTCTGCCCATCCATCCCTCTCTTGTATCATATCTGTTAGTCTCGAATAGAAGCAGATCAGGTATGTTGCATATGATCTTCCTTGTTTAAATCCAAATTGATTTGGGTTCAGTATAGTTTTCTCTTCCAGGTGTTTAACCTATCTACTTTTGATAACTTTTTCACACATTTTTTGCTACTGTGCTTGTTAGGGAGACTGGTCTGTAGTTAGTTGGATTTTCCTTGTTTCCTCCTTTATATATTGGTACAGTGTTTGCATTTTTCCAGTCTTGTGGCATCTTTCCTTCTTTGATTGAGCATTTGATTATTGTGTATATTTTATCTGTTAACTCTTCTACGCATTCTTTCAGTATCCAACTTGCAATTCCATCTGGACCATGCGATTTTCTGACATCAAGGTTTTTTATTTGGTTGCTGATTTCCTTCTGTGTTACAGTTATTTCCTTCATTGGGGGGGATTTCTGTCTCTCTATTCCCTCACAGTTAGGCGAGTTCTCAATTGTGAAAACTGGTTTGAAATGGTTGCTCATAATTTCTGCCATTTCTTGTTCTTCTGTATATTCATGACTTCCTTGGTGAAGCTTTTCTGTTTCTTGTTTGTCCTTTAGTTTACCATTCACATATCTGTAAAATAGTTTAGGTTATTCCTTGCATTTTTTCTATTATTTCTTTTTCATAATTTCTCTTTTTTTCTCTGCGTATTTTTACATAATCGTTTCTTAGTTTGGTGTGTGTTTGCCTTTTTTTTTGTGTGTGTCTTTATTCCATTTTTTCCATGCTTTGTCTCTTTTATCCTTAGCTTCTACATTTTTGTTGTACCAGTTCTTTATGTATGCTCTTGCTTTTGTTGTGGTACATATTTGTTCACTCTCTCATTATACATTTTTTTAGTATATTCCATTTCTCTTCCATCCTTGTTTCTTCCTTTAGGAATTTTTCCCAGTTTGCATTATGAAAGAATTTTTTAGGTTTCTCAAAATTTGTTTTGTTGTACATTGGTCTTCTTATTCTATGTTTTTCATTTCTTCTTAGGTCTATTTGCTCTTTTAATTCGAATTCTATTAGTACATGGTCACTCTTTCCTATTGGTGTTTTGTAATATATTCTGTCTACAATTTCAGGTTCTGACTTAAGTATTAAATCCAGTCACAAAGGTTCCTCATTGTTTCTATGTCTAGTATTTTCCTTTATCCACTGAGTCATTGTGTATTCAATGGTCATATTGAGTAGCATGCTGCCCCATATATCTTTCCACTCTTTAATGTCATTTCTTCCCAACATATTTCTTTTGAGTTAAAATCACCCATAATAACTGTGTTTCCTCTTTCTTTCAGTATATCAGTCGGTTCATATTTAGTATCTTCCAACAATTTGGAATGATCATCTTCTGTCCAGGACTGTGTTTTGGGGGGTACATACACTACTACAAATTTTCTGCTTTTCATGTGGTTGCATTCCACTTTTATCATAATTGATTCTACATTGTTTTTTCCTTCTGTTAAATTTGTCTGTCTTTCTTGGTCAGAAATAATACTCTCACTCCTTGTTTTTCCTTTTTATTCTTCAGCAGTTGTATAGACCTTGTCCCAAAGCGTTTGGTGATAGATTACCTTTTAGTTTAGTTTCTACTATTCCTATTATGTCCAGTTTTTCTGATACCAGATAGTCATTTAATTCATTCAGTCCTGAGATCATTCCATCTATGTTGGTATAGTCTAATTTTTTTTCTTTTTTCTCGTCTTTTTCTGTCTGCTTTGTTTCCTTTTTCCTGATATACCATTTTCTCAGCCTCAGGTTCACCACTTAAAAAAGAAATCATTCTTTTCAGTCTCTTTTCATTTTTTTCATTGACTTCATTTCTAAGCTCCTTTTCTTTTTCTTTTTCTTCAGTCATTTCTTTTTTTATCCATACATTTTTGTGATGTTCACTGTTTGCTAGTTTTGCTGTTCTAGATAGTACTTCCTCTGCAATCATTTGTGACCTAAGTTTTACTTTTAGTGGCCTATATTGTTTTTCTTTTGAGTATCTACCTATTCTATAAGTTTCTTCGACTTCTTTATCTAAAGTTTGACCCTCCTCTTGAATCTCTTTCAGAATTTCTTTAGCAATCTCTTTTTCCTCTTTTTCTCTCTGATACCTAGGAACATCATGCTTTTCTTTAATACCATAGATTACAATGCATCTTTTTTTGTCCACTGTATCCCTAACCAAATTTCCTTTCTCTTTAATCACTTGGATTACCGTTTCCTTAGCATTCTCCTTGACTTGTTGTTCCACTATTTCTTTAAAAGATAATTTTTTACTTTCCTGTTCCACTTTCCACTGTTTATTTCTTGGAAGTCATTTTGATCTTTTCTTCCACTTTCTCAGTCACTGCCTATATTTGATACTTCATCTCTTTCTTTAACCCCTTCCATACGGTGCCGCACACGTAGGCGTCATGGGGAGCGAGTGTATTCGCGAGGCTGCCATATCGGCGTCTTGATTATATTTATTGTAGTCGCCCCTCCATAATGACATTCTTTCTAATTCTTTTGTAATCGCATTTTCTATGGTTATCAAAATTCACGGGTGAAGAGAGAACGATCGATATAAGCGGTGACTATATTTTATGATGCGAGTATTATTACGACACGTCGTACGGCTGGCATTGGCTGCTGCCACCGAGATCTAAGTCCATGACGCCTACGTGTGCGGCACCGTATGGAAGGGGTTAATGCCTCATTCCTATTCATATCTTAATTTTTCAATCTTTTATTTTCTCCCTTTATCCTATTTAGTTCCATTTTCAACTCGTCTATTTCCGTTATTTTCTTCATTGGCCTTTCTTAATATGGCTTTTGAGTTTGATTATTTCATCTAACAATTCATTGATTTCCCTATTGTTATATTTTTAAACCTGGGTTCTCTTTCCATATCTATCCCTCTATACATATTCCTGTTGTCTCTATTTAACCTCAAGAAGACATTTCTATCAAACCTTTGGTATGTCTTTGGGGTCTCGTTCAAGCATGTTTATTACTCCAAGTGGGGACTCAATTGTACTTATGTCAAGACATCTTTTTGTAGGTTCTTTTTCCCTAAATCCTTTGTTTTTCCCCCATTATTGTCACTGATCGTGAAAAAAGAATAAATGAACAAAGATACAAAGACTACATTGTTGGTCACTGAAACTCCCTTCCCATTTTATGTAAACAATCAAGTGACATTTATTTTGTTCCAAAATCGTTTGTGGTTTTATGCCTTTGACTTTGGCTACCTACCTTGTAAAGGGGAAAAAGCTGTTGGTATATGTATGTACATACATCATACATATACCAAGGCTTTTTCCCCCTTACAAGGGGGGTAGCCAAAAAGAAAAATGCACAAAATCGATCCCACCCATTCCACCCCTGAATACACTCCACACCCCTCCACCCTCCCTTTTATCTTAGCACCTCCTGAATGACGGGTCATCAGGAGGTGCTATATGTATGTACTATCCATATATGACACACATAGCAAGCTACAGAATTATCATTACCAAACCAGTAGTAATTGTGGCATAATGGTTTGTTGTATGGTTATATAGCAAAGCTTTTTTGATATTTCCAAAATTCTAAATATATTTTTGTTGTGTTTCTTTGTGTAAAAGGTAATAAGATATGGGAAGAGACTTCTCATATTGGACCAAGGTATATCTATGCTTATCTACCCCAGAAACAACATATAAATACACTGATATAAAACATACATACATACATATACCAAGGCTTTTTCCCCCTTACAAGGGAGGTAGCCAAAAAGGAAAAGGCATAAAATCATTCCCACCCATTCCATCCCTGAATACACTCCACACAGAGTGGCAAAACAGCCATGGTGAGATCAACCATCCTGCCATGCTACAATGGAAACAAGATCTTACTAGTGTTTCTATGGGATAGTTGCTTTGTTAGCATGTAATTATAATATCTTCCTAGTGTTTCTATGGGATAGTTGCCTTCGTTAGCATGTAATTATAATTGACAAACTGTCTATATATACTAAACTAGATGGGAATTTTTTTTACACTGATTCTCAGAGGAATCAAATTACTGATATTGTAGCTCTATGTAAAACAATGACAGTTTTAGTAGAGAGCAAGTTACTATTTTCACAATATTTTGTCATAGCAGCTATAATGTTAACAAAAAATGGCATATTTTTTATTGTTCTGGTTAATTTTCTGTCAGAAACTACTGTAGTCACTACTGGAAATTGGAGAGAAGTGTTTTGTTTCGTGTATTTGTACATAATGTTGATTTTGCAGTGAAGCAACTCGCACCACAGTGGAAGTGGCTGTCAGGGATTATGTGGTTACCAAGGTGTGCAATGGAAATGATACTGATCTATCCACACTTCACACAGTCACAAAGGTTTGTAATTCATAAGTTTTTGCTTGTTTGGTAATTAGTCATCACTCTTTTAGATGTGTTATGCATTCAATTTTTTTACTGGAGTTAACAAACAGTATTGAATTTTGAATGTGAAGATTTTACAGCAAGTTTAATGATTTATGCTTATTAAATGATTCAAATATCACTATGCAGCTTCGTCTGTTTTGTTTTTGTATATATATTTTTTGTATTACTCCAGAACTGCACACCTAAGCAATATGTCAATAAAAAATAGATATTAATTTTGTAAATTAAAATATATCAATGCAATACCTGTTTTCTTAACAGAAATGAGTAACAAAAGAAGTTTGTAAAAGTTGTATACTAACCACAACTTGGATGTTGGTGAGTATTGAGATGCCATTATTGTTTGTTGTGGAAAGACAAACTAACGGAAGTCTAATAAATTGGTCTAGTCTAGTCTGATGACCTCTAGGGATGCTAAATGCATACCCCATAGGAGGTTAGGTTAGATTAGACTAGACCAATTTATTAGACTTCCGTTAGTTTGTCTTTGACAACAAACAAAAACAAATGGCATCTTGACACTTGCCAATGTCTGCGTTGTAGTGTATATCTTTTCGCAACTTTTTTGTTATTGATTTCTGCCATCAAAAATGTGTATTATGTTGATGTATTATAATTTACAAAATTTATATTTTTTCTATTGATATATTGCTTAGGTGTGCACTTCTGGAGATTTACTTTTTTTTATCATAGGTTGTATAGATTGGTTCTTCAAATGGAAATATATTAGCTTATTAGGCAAATAATTTGACTGTTCTTGCAACAGTCTTGAACAATAGAGAGATCTGTAAAATAAGACATTATTGGAGGGCTCCAAATGCATACCTCAGCTTTGGAAATGAGAAGTTCCAAATTTTCATCTCAACCTTAGAAATCATAACTCATTGAACCTTTTCAATAAGGTTGACAAATTATACATATATTTTTTTTCTGGCTTTTATCAGATGGTTTTATTCAACTGAGAAATAGACCTCAGATTAAAAAGAATTTGTCATACAAGACTTTCAAGACCTCCCTAATGGGGAGTCCATTGAAACTTTCCTTATGATGGGGAAGAAACCCTTTGGAATATAGGTAGATAGACTCCTTTCAGTCAGGGATACCCTTGGCCTTATGAAAATGTTTGACAAAATAGTAAATAAGGTCTACAAAGTAGTAGAGCCTTTTTTAGATTGAGAAATGGAGAAAGTGAGTGGTTTGAAACAATGGTGGTACTGTGTCAGGGATGTGTCGTGTCGCCATGGTTGTTCAATGTGTACATGGATGGAGTGGTGCGTGAGGTAAAGGTGAGGGTAATGGGTAGGGGACTGGAGATGGTTAAAGAAAATGAGAGAAGTGGGAAGTGAGCCAGTTGTTGTTTGCTGATGACACTGCACTTGTGGCAGGTATTGTAAGAAATGCCTGTAGATTGAGTGTCAGTGATTCATTCTATGTTAGGGTGCATACGTGCATACATTAGCTACTCAACATCAGATCCTGGGAGTAGCAACAGATCACCTATTGTGTGATGTGACCCGTTGTCAGTTTGGCTTGACCTCAGAAATCAACCGTCAAGCCACCTGCATCCCCACCAGGGAGTCGGCCATACAGTGTTACCATACAATAGCCGCTAGGATATTTTCATCACTTCTTAGATTTAAAGGTGTATAAAAAGTTCAAGTAAATACTGAGTGTCCATACTCAGTTCCATAATGTATATGGATGTAAATAAACAGACAAAAGAAGTTAGAATATAAATTGTAAAATATTGTTGGCAATTGCTGCCATTTTCTTCGTTATCTCCGTTGATGAAAAGCACCAGTCATGAAGGCAACACAATAAAGACCAGAAGCCACAAATACTTTGTCTCCAATGCCTCCAACCAATGTAGAACAACACAAGTCAATACAGGATCAGAGGAAGGATTAAGGGAGCTAGTGACAGAGTTTGGAAAGGTATGCAATAGGGGAAAATTTAAGGTAAATGTGGGTAAAAGCAAAGTGAAAGGTGAGATGTACAAGGGTAGAGGGTGGCAGTGAGTTGGAAGCAAGTTTAAAAGGAGAGAGGCTGGAGAAAGTGGATAGCTTTAGATATTTGGGGTCACATGTGGCAGGAAAGTGAGGAGTGGAGTTGGAGGTAGATTGTAGATTGAGAGAAGCAAGTAAATGCCTTGGTAGATAAAAAAGTGTTATGAGAAATAGGCAACTGGGAATGGATGCAAAGAGGAGGTTGTATGAAGGGGTGATTGTGACAACGGCATTGTATGGAGTAGAGACATGGAATTTAAGAGAGGCAGAGAGGAAAAGTTTAAATGTGTTTGAGATGAAATGTCTGAATTATGGTAGGGGTTACTAGATTTGATAGAGTGAGAAACGAGGAGGTGAGAAAGAAAGTGGGAGAGGAAAAGGAGATGGCAGATAGAGCTAATGAAATATTATTGGGATGGTTTGGACACATGGAAAGAATGAGTTATGAAAGATTAGTAAAAAATGTCTGGAATGCAGAGGTGGAGTGAACTTGAGGGGATGACAGAGGATGAGATGGATGGATGGGGTGGAGGGGAATGTCTATTGAGCAAGGAAGGGAGAAGGCAGGAGATAGGGATGAGTGGAGAATGACTGTATGAATGATACTCTTATGCAAGGAAATGGGGGATAGGGGTGCTTGTGTATGAATGATATTTTGACGCAGCCTGAAGGGATTTCTTCCCGTCTTCTCTTATTCTGCAAGAAGGAACAGTGAGGGGGATGGTCGCTTATTAAAAGAAGCAACCTTGCTGTGGATGTACTGTCTTGCTGCATTGCGTTTGACTCAGGGCAGTTGGGAGATGCAAGGATGACCTGTCATCTATGAGGAGTGAGATGGGAGGGGTGGAGGGGGTGGTGGAATGAAGTAAAATAGGTGATAATAGGTATGTGCCTCTGACTTGGCTACCTCCCTTGTAAGGGGGAAAAAGTTCTTGGTATATACAGTGGCCGCGAAAAGTTTGGGCGCAAAATTATAGGCGCCCCAACTTTCCCCTAAACTCAAAACATGCGAAAAATACAACTTTCCACCCAAACTTTTCGCTATTTTTCAATGCTAGCGTTTGTACCCGTATTTAGCCGAGACAATACACACTATTTGGCAACTCTGTTTAGGCACACTCGATGTCACATGGAGTCAGATTCTAAACATCTCTCACGGAGAGTAGTCTTTTTTTTGCGGTGGTCTCTGTTTTTGTGCCTTGATATCTCCGTAATGGGAAATGGTAAAGAGCTGGAAAGAGACACAGTTGTTACAATCATAACCCTCTATAAGGAGGGTTATAAGTGTAAAGATATTGCTACTCGTGTGGGAATTGGAGTGCGTCAAGTGCAAAAGTGGACCAAGAAATTTCGAGACGAAGGAAGTGACATCATTCGTACTCCAAAGCATCGCTCTGGTCGGCCAAGGAAGATATCAAATCGTACTTCTACGGTTCTAACTGCCTCCTAATAACCGTAGGAGGCAGTTAGAACCGTAGAAGTACGATTTGATATCTTCTTTGGCCGACCAGAGCGATGCTTTGGAGTATGAATGATGTCACTTCCTTCGTCTCGAAATTTCTTGGTCCACTTTTGCACTTGACGCACTCCAATTCCCACACAAGTAGCAATATCTTTACACTTATAACCCTCCTTATAGAGGGTTATGATTGTAACAACTGTGTCTCTTTCCAGCTCTTTACCACTTCCCATTACGGAGATATCAAGGCACAAAAACAGAGACCACCGCAAAAAAAAGACTACTCTCCGTGAGAGATGTTTAGAATCTGACTCCATGTGACATCGAGTGTGCCTAAACAGAGTTGCCAAATAGTGTGTATTGTCTCGGCTAAATACGGGTACAAACGCTAGCATTGAAAAATAGCGAAAAGTTTGGGTGGAAAGTTGTATTTTTCGCATGTTTTGAGTTTAGGGGAAAGTTGGGGCGCCTATAATTTTGCGCCCAAACTTTTCGCGGCTACTGTAGGTAGTATATAGATAGACAAAGTATACAACTGTTTTCTGTTTTAAAGAAAATATATACTAACATTTATTTATTTATTCCCACCCACCACCAGCTGACTATAGAAATGTTCCGTCGAGACCTCTGCCCTCCAACCCTACCAGTGTTTGTTCTCTCAGATGCTTTTGACACACTCACCATCAGCTTGTGTGAACAGCTCTTTTCATTTGTGGAGGAGAATGTAGCTGTGTGGAAGGAAGAAAGTTTCTTCAGCCCTTGCAAGACCAATGTCCTCAGAATGTGCAATGGTAAGAACATAACTTACAAAAATTATACTTAATATAGTTATAGATTTTATTTGTGTATGTGTGGTGGGAGATGCAAGGATAATGACTGATAGGTGAGAATGGTGATGTTATTGCAAAAGAGGAGGTACAGTTAGCATTGAAAAAAATGAAAACTGGAAAGGTACCTGGATTGGATGAATGTCATGTGGAATGTCTGACAGTATATGAAGTAGTAATAGTGAAGTGGTTAGTGAGATTTTTCATTGTGTGTCTAAGAGAAGTGTCCCACTGGATTGGAGGAGTGCATGCATATTTGTACTACACAAAGGAAAAGAAAAAAGTATGAATATAGTACAGTAAGTCCTCGTTATATGGTACATATGCAAACCTGAAAACCTTAATGCAAATTGAAATTACCATATACCGAACCCATTAAAATATGTAATAATAGGATATGGCAGACATACCTTCTCCCTGCTCTTTCCTCTTCAAAATATCTAGCTGATACTGTATCTGTGAATTTTTCTTACCGTAAATAGAATCGAGGGTAGTAATTACCAAATACCATAACTGTGAATTTACCGGATAAAGAATTACCATATAAGAAGGACTCACTGTAGTTTAGTTTTAGAGATCAGTCTGTTCGATTTTGAAAATCCAAACAAGTACTCCTAAAGGTTGCAATATGGAACAGCTGGATGGGTCTGTAAAATGGATGCATAATTTTACTTACCCTCCCACCTTATATAGGGGAAAGGGCCTCTTGGTATGTATATATATACTGTTCTCTCATTATCTACATTAGTCAGTCCTTCAAAAAGAATATGAGAAAAAAAAATTGTCATTAGGTTGCCACAAACTGTATCATGAAGACACACTATTTACAAGTGTTCACAAGCCAGAGTATATGGAGGAGGGGTAAAAACTTTCTATATAGTGAACTTTCTCTGTAATAGATTTAATATCAAGCCTATACCATATATGTAGTAGGGGGAATCCATTGAAGATAGTTGAAAGATTTGTATGTGATTAGTAGGATATGTGTGAGGGTTTGGAAGGGAGACTTAATGGTTTGAGGTAACGAGCTGTGTCAGGGTTGTGTGATGTCACCATTGTTGTTTAATATTTATAGATTGGATGGTAAGGGAAGTAATTGCAAAAGTACTAGGCAGAAGTTTGGAATCTAAATTGAGAATGGGTTGACATAGAGAAGTGAACCAATTACAGTATTATTTGTAGATGACCGTGTACAGTGGCTGTTTAGAGGAGAGACTAAAGCAGTTTGTGACTGAGCTTTGAAGTGTATGTTAGAGTGAATGTTGGCAAAAGTGAAATTAAGAGATTTACAAAAAATTATAATGGCACGAGGTTGAGTACAAGTGTGATGGGTAAAAGGCTGGAGGAAATGGAAATTTTTAACCTCTTCAATATGAGTCAAATTCTCGCACACAGCATCGGATGCCTGAGAAATGATGATTGATGCATCACAATACTTGAATTATAAAATACAAAGTCACTGCTGTATAACTCATTCTCTTTCACTGAGTGATGATAAACACACAAAATGTGATTGAGCCAGTTAACAGAATCCAGGGGTCACTCAGCTACAACTACAAAATAAATATAATCAAGACTGGCACTGGCATCCTCGTTCCTCATGACACCTATGTAGGTGTCATTGTATGGAAGAGGTTAAGTGTTTTGAGTTGCATGTAGTGGTGAATGGAGTGGGTGTCTGAAAAGATAATTGAATGAGGCAGAATAAGGGAACTGGGGTATCTCCTCTCTGTACTTATCTCCTGTAAACAATCGAGACATGCTTTGACTCACCCACTCCCATTGCAAGGGTGAAAAGGTAATTTGTATATACATGTAGATCCACTGTACTGTACAGATAACAGCTGATTAGATGAGTGTGTTCATAGATCAAGAACTAGTCTTTCATATTTTCACCCAAATTAAGAAGGGGTGTTAGAATAATAGTAACATAAAACGGCTAACATTCCTAGTAGGCAGACAGTACAGAGTGACTTGAAACCAGCACATCTTCAAAATCAAAAAAACAATAATTCAGTGTTCCAGAAATTGCATTGCTGTCTTTAATATTGCTCTGCCTCCCCATGCATAATCTCAACCAAAACCCAAAATATTATTGTATGTACAAACCTGCCATCAGGAACATGCACAGCAACTTCCCATAGTATTTCTTGACTCCTGTCATTCCAGATTACCTTAAATCCTCAAAGCAGGGACTAGTTTCTCAGAAAAAATGATGCCTGTCAGTAAAAAGAAAATGACCTCCCATATTAACATAACCTAACCCTGATAGACCTAACTTAACCCAACTTAATCTCAAGTTGTAGTCTTCTTTTTGGAGAATTAGCAGTTACATTTTACCATTGTCAGTGGATATATTCTTTCAAAACATGAGCACAAAAAACAATATCTGCTTTACCACAAATTTTGTTTATTGCAGACTTGTTGCGGCGATTGTCCAGGTCACAGAACACGGTGTTTTGTGGACGCATTCTTCTCTTCCTGGCACGCTTCTTCCCTTTCTCAGAACGATCAGGACTGAATCTTATTTCTGAGTTCAATCTTGAGAACATTACATCATATTCAAACACAGAAAGTGAGGAAGATACAGATACTATACAAGGTATGTTACCCCACATTTCTCTTCCTCTACCTCTTCCTCCATCATATATTTTTCTCTCTTTCTCTCTCTGTCTCTCTCTCTATATCTATCTCTATCTTTCCTCTCTTCTCTATCTCTTCTCCCTCTTCTCTCCTCTCTCTCTTCTCTCCTCTCTCTCTTCTCTCTCTTTCTCTTCTCTCTCTTTCTCTCTCTCTCCTCTTGTTTCTGTCTCCTCTCTCTTTTTCTCACTCTCTTTTTCTCCCTCTTCCTCCCTTTTTCTCCCTCTTCTCCTCTCCTTTTCTCCCTCTTTCTTCCTCTCTTTTTCACCCCCTTTCTTCCTCTTTTCTTTTTTCTCTTTCCCTCTCTCTCCCCTCTCTCCCTCTGTCTCTCTCTTTCTCTCCCTCTCTTTTTCTCTCTTTCCCTCTCAATCCTCTCTCTCTTTCTCTCTTTCCTCCCTCTCTTCTTCTTTTCTCTCTCTCCTCTTTCTCTGTCATCTCTCTCTTTCTCCTCTCTCTTTCCCCTCTTTCCTCTCTTTCTCCTCTCTTTCTCTCTCCCTCCCTCCCTCCTTCCTCTACTTCCTCTCCCCCTCTCTCCCTCCCCCTTCCTTTCTCTCTCTCCCCTCCCACCCTCTCACCCTCTCCCTCCCACCCTCTCACCCTCTCCCTCCCACCCTCCCCCTCCCACCGTCTCCCTCCCACCCTCTCACCCTCTCCCTCCCGCCTTCTCACCGTCTCCCTCCCACCCTCTCTTGCTCACCCTTTCTCCCTCTCTCTCTTTCTCACTTTCTCTTTTTCTCTTTATATTTCTTTTGTCTGTTTCTCTTTCTCTCTCTCTGTCTGTCTCGCTCTCTCTCTCTCATTCTCCCTCACCATCTCTCTCTCTCTCCCCCTCTCCCCTTCTATTTCCCCCCTGCTCTTTCACTCTCCTCACTCTCTCTCTCTCTCTCTCTCTCTCTCTCTCTCTCTCTCTCTCTCTCCCTCTCTCTCTCTCTCCTCCCTCTCTCTCCTCTCTCTCTGTCTCTCCTCTCTCTCTCTCTCTCTCTCTCTCTCTCTCTCTCTCTCTCCCTCCCTCTCTCTTTGTTTCTATTTCTTTATATTTCTGTTTCTCTTCTCTCTTTCTCTCCTGCAGGGATTTTTCGGGTAGATTATGTGGGTGTCAGGGGGGGGGAGTATCTGAATATAGTTTAGGCAATAGAAACAGCCCAGAGAGGGACTGTGAAAAGAATCACCAAATCAGGTGGAGGGAGGATGAATTAAAAGTTTACTATACAAACAGCAGAAGTGTAATAAATAAAATTGATTTACTGCAAGGTAAAGCATGTGTAGATAGATTTGATATTATAGCCATTACTGAATCCTGGATCAATATGGCTAATAGATATTTCCATCCAGAAGTACGAGGCATGTTTTTTTAACAAAGGATTACAAAGGCGGAGCATACCGACAAGAGACCTTTTGATCCATATCTAGGTCGGATGCAAAAAAAAAATTCATATTAATAATAAAATAATAAATAAAAACTATAATAATGTAAATAACAAATAAAATACATAAATAAATTTTTAGGTATAGTAAAATAATAAACAAACAGGTAAATAGTAAATAATAATAAATTGACATATAACTAATGATAAATGAAAATCAGACAGACAAATGATAACAAAACAAAAACAAATAATATAAGATAAATTATAATCATTACAGCATCTTACTTAGGTATTTATCTAAATGATTCATAAAGCTTCGAACTGAACTACATTGCACTACCTGTGCAGGAAGTTTATTCCATTCATTTAATACACAGTTGGCAAAGTTGTTTCTACCCACTTCCAAATTGAATCTATTTCCAGGCAGTTTGAGACCATTGTTTCTTGTCTTATTCTCATTCAATGTGAAAATTTTGTCACTTTTGATGTTGTCAATTCCCTTTAAAATCTTAACCACTTCACTCCGGGACTTAAATCTCACGGGCAGCAGCCAATGCCAGCCGTACGATGTGTCATAATAATACTCGCATCATAAAATATAGTCACCGCTTATATTGATCGTTCTCTCTTTCACCCGTGGATTTTGAAAACCATAGAGAATGGGATTCAGTGCATATTAGGGAGAATGTAAAAATGGAGGGGTGACTACAATAAATATAATCAAGACGCCGATATGGCAGAGTCGCGAATCCACTTGCTCCTCATGACGCCTACGTGTGGCACCGTATGGTAGGGGTTAAAGACCTGTATCAAGTCACCTCTGAGTCTACGCTTTTTTAGGGAAAACAGATTCATGTGGTTTAGTCGATTTTCGTATGATTTATTTTTTATATTTGGGATCAGTTTTGTGGCTCGCCGTTGTACTTTTTCCAGTCTGTCAATGTCCTTAATGAGATTCGGTGACCATACGGAAACAGCATATTCCAAATGTGAACGAACTAACGATTTATATAGCTTGTTAATGAGTGATGGACTTTTGAAATCAAAAGATCGCGCTATCAGTCCCAGAATCTTATTTGCTTTCTCAGAGGCTGAAATACACTGCTTGGATGATTTGAGGTCGTTACTGATAATTACGCCGAGATCTTTTTCACTATCCACTTTTGTCAACGAATTTCCAAATAACTTGTAATCGTACTTACTGTTATTTTTACCTATGTGCATTACCTTGCATTTACTTGTGTTAAATTTCATTAGCCACTTTTCAGACCATTGCTGTAATTGATCTAAATCTTCTTGAATATCTAATTGGTTTGAGTGATCATTTGCCACTCCGCACAGTTTTGTATCATCAGCAAATTTGGAAACAGTAGATTTTAGTCCATGGTCTATATCATTTATATATACTATGAATAGAAGTGGCCCAAGAACGGAACCCTGAGGAACTCCACTTGTAACATTTTTCCATCCAGAAGTTTTTCCATTTAAAACAACTCTGTTTTCGACCATTCAACCAATTACTAGTTCAACCTAATAGGCTACCACTTATTCCGTGTAAAGCTAATTTAGTAATTAGTCTTTCGTGTGGGACGGTATCAAAAGCTTTTGCAAAGTCTAGATATACTAACTACCGTTTTGAAATAAAAAAAATTAAACAAATAGACTTTTCATAACAATTTTATTTTTACATGAAAGCCTGTACTGTAATCTACTTTTCAACATAATTACAGAATCATTTGACTGTGTTTAAGTTTCTGAGTATTTGAAGTGCCTCGTCCGATTGAGAGTGCCGCCAACTGTGAAATATGCGCTGTGATTCGTTTTCTTGCTGCTTAAGGCGTGAAAGCAGCTGAACTTCATCATCAGATCAGTGAAGTACATGGAGAATACATTATGAGTGATGGGATGGTGCAGAAATGGGTGAGAGTTTATAAAGATGGCCGTACAAATGTGCACCAAACCATCAGTATTGAGTGAAGGTCGTCCACTTCATTCCTCATTATGCACATATGTACGGCCATCTTTAAAAGCTCTCGCCCATTTCTGCACCATCCCATAACTCATAATGTTTTCTCCATACACTTAACTGATCTGACAATGAATTTCAGCTGCTTTCACGCCTTTAGCAGTAAGGAAACGAATCACAGTGCATTTTTCACAGTCGGTGGCATTCTCAACCAGAGGAGGTATTTCAAATACTCACAAACAAACTTAAACACAGTCAGATGATTTCATAATTATGTTGAAAAGTAGATTACAGTACAGGCTTTCATGTAAAACTAAAATTTTTACGAAAAGTCAACTTGTTTCATTTTTATTTCAAAACGATACTTAAAAAACACACCTCGTACATCTCATCACCTTTGCACACCTTTCCAAACTCTGTCACTAACTTCCTCAATCCCTCCTCTGATCCTACTTCAAGTACAGTGTTTTCACCAAACAACAACAGGCTCATCTCCCACTTTTCTCCATTTTCTTTAACCATCTCCAATCCCCAACCCATTACCCTTGCATTTATCTCTTGCACCACCCCATCCATGTATAAATTGAACAACCAAGGTGACATAACACATCCCTGGTGAAGTCCCACCTTTACCTCAAACCACTCACTCTCTCCATTTCTGATTCTAACACAGGCTCTACTACTCTTGTAAAAATTCTTGACTGCTCTTAAAATATTTCGTCCTATCCCATGTATCTGCAATACCTCCCACAGTGCCTTCCTGTCTACCCTTTCATAAGCCTTTTCCAAATCCATAAAGGCCCAATAAAGGTCCTTACCTTTTCCTAATGCTTTCTCACATATCTGTCTTACCACAAAAATCTGATCCACACAACCCCTACCCGCCCAAAACCCACACTGTTCCTCACGAATTACTGCCTCTGTTCCTCTCCTAATCCTTCCAATCAAGACCCTCCCATAAGCCTTCCCAGCTACACTTAATAAACTGATACCACCGAAACTACTACACTCACACTTGTCCCCTTTTCCCTTGTAAAGCAGAACTATACAGGAACAACACCAGCCCTCTGGCACTACCCTCTCTTAAACAAACATAAAACAACCTCACCAACCAGTCCATCATCACTGTATCACCTTTTTTTTAGATATCCTGCATAACACCCATCCAACCCAGGTGCCTTACCCGCTCTCATCTTCTTAACAATTGCCTTCACTTCATCTTTCCTTGTTTCCCCTCCATTTTCCTCATTCATCACTGTCATTTTCTTAGCACTTTCCACTGCAACTACCTTTCCCTCCCTATCCTCCTTCACATTTAGCAGCTCCCTAAAATACTCTGCCCATCTTCCTCTTACTGCCATCTCTTCCATTATCATCTATCTGCACCTTTTACCTTTTCTTCTCTACTTGATTCGCCTCCTCTTCCTCTCTTAATTTCTTTCCAAAACATCTTTTTATTACTTTCAAAAAATTTCTGTCCTACTCTTACCCCATTTCACATCTGCTCTCCTCTTTGCTTCCTTTATCTCAAGCTTTACTTCTCTTTTCTTTGTACCTCTCATATGATTCTCTCATCCTATTTTGTAACCAATCTGTGAATGTTTGCTTCTTCTCTTTTACTTTGCTTCCTCATCCCACCACTCACTTGGATGAAGAAATGGTAAAGAAAATACTAGTCATATTGATGAGGCCTAAATTGGAGTGCGCAGCGACATTATGGTCACCCAGTACAAAAAAGAATATAAAGAAGATTGAGAGAATCCAGAGAGCAGCTACGAAGATGGCCCCAGAACTATCAAAACTCTCATATGAAGAAAGATTGTTAAAATTGGAGTTGCCGACTCTGGAACAAAGAAGAGAAAGAGGTGACTTGTTGACCATCTACAGAATTATGAAAGGCATGGAAGTCCTTGATAGAGAAGACTTACTAAATTGGGATAAGAGAAACACAAGAGGACATGGAAAGAAGCTCAAAAAGGACAATTATAGAAGAGACCTGAAAAAGAACAGCTTTCCCCACAGAGTGGTGGATGTATGGAACACATTAGATGAAAGAACAGTGTGTGCAAAAACAATACAAGAATTTATAAGCAAACTAGATATGGAGAGATACAAAGATGAGACACCATGAGTATAGCTCCCCTTCTCATAAAATACAACTAAGTAAATACCTCCCTACTTTGTCTTTTTCCTGTTTTTCCATCTTCCACTCTCAATTTATCTTCCAAAAATTATCTGATATTTCCTCACTCTCTCCCCTTAGAATATGTACATTCTTAACTGTTCCTACTATTATCCTGGTTACAACTATATAGTCCATTTACACTATCTACCTCCCTTTCATCCACCACCCTCTCCCATGTGTACTTATGCTTGACTTTCTTCCTAAACACTGTTTGCTATGATCAACTCTCTAGTCACATCACCATCAACTCTCCATTATGAATTTTTCCTGGAGCTCTACACTTCCGAACTACTCTGTCTATTGGTTCATTTCCTACCCTAGCATTAAAGACTCCCAATACCACTACATTGACATTTCTCCCTAAACCCTCTATGAACACATTTAAATCTATCCAAAAAGCCTCCCTTTCCTCTACACTCTTCTCGCTACCAGGCCCATATGCACTTACAAAAACCCACATCTCCCTTCCCAGTTTCACTTTCATCCACATTAACCTTGAAGAAACCTACTCCGCCACATGCTTCACATCTTTTCACTTAGTAGTATAGCCACCCCTTCTCTTCCTTGTCCTCTCTTCACTCTGAGATCCTCTCAACTATTCTCCCAAACTTGCCCCTCCCCTCTTTTTTTTTTTTTTTTTTTTTTTTTTTTTTAGGAATGTCCCCTTTAGGCCTACATGGAAGGATGCCTAGTCCTATCCCTGTCCCATTTTTTATGCTTTATGCAACACGAGTAGAAATACTTGATAGTATTTTTTCCCCCACCACAGGGTTTGACAAAATGAGAAAATGAATATTCAGAGAAATGGTACAGGACAGTAACAATAGTGGGGGGACAGCATAATGGAGGGAAAAGGCAAAATCTGTTTTACCAGTAGAGTAGTCAAGGAATGGAATAGACTTAGTAATCATGTAATGAGAACTGAAACTGCTGTTGTAAGAAAAGATTAGACAACTTTATGGATGGGAATGATAGGTGATAATGGATGTGGAACTGCCTAGAGTAGGCCTTATGGTCTCCTGCAGTTTCCTTCATTTGTATGTTCTTATGTTCTTTCTCTTTTGCTCTCTTGCACTATCTATCTGTGTTTGTCTGTCCAACCCCCCTTCCATTCTTCACTTCTTTCTCCACCTCCCCTTTCTATTTTTTTCTCATGATTTCCAAAAGATGAATCTGCTCTGAAATAACATCACATTATTTGTGTATATTCCATTGTTACACACACACCAAAAGGCCTTTTCACCAGTATAAGGGGATTATTGAATCTGCATACATACACCGTACATCCATCCCAACTCCATCCAGCACACCTCTCATCTTAGCAGTGTGGATGAAGCACACAGGTGTCACCAACAGAATACAACAGAAAAACTACTCCAACAGCATGATAGTCAAACACTTTTAACAACATACTGCCTATACCACACAAAACATCCATACATACACACACTGATTACTAAACAAGCCCTTCAAGACAGATTGCCAAACTCAATACTCCAACAATCCCCAGACATAAGCCCCCCCCCCAAAAAAAAAAAAATAATAATAAATAGATAAAAATAAATAAATAAATAAATAAATAAAAGAAACCTGACAAGAATCACACCAGCATGCCTGCACTCAGGACACCATCCAGCATGAAAGCAACACCAAAACTGAATAGGTCTGGCCACAGATTTAAACTGCCTCAGATGTAACCAGTACACCAAGGACACAGAACACCTCAACTACAATATCCCACACTAACAATCCCCAGAGAACACAATATATCTTCTGAGTGACTTATGGCCCCACCTGGAGGCTGTTGTTGTCTACCTGAAGGCCCTGTGTCTTCTGCAAGAGACCAGGGGCAGTGGATTCATTGATAGATTGGATGGAGGGTCATCCTTCTCTCCCCTCCCAGATCACTCAAGTCATAGGCAGTGCAATAAGATACAGTGCTCCCACAGTAGGGCCCAACAGCTCGAGCTGTTTTGCCTCCACTAATTCATTAGATGGTATCCTTCCTTGTCTTTTACTCCAAATTTTAGAATAGACAAGAACATTCCTTCAGGCCACATATCCTTATTCATTTACATTTCCCATTCACTTCTGTTTTATGTACGCTTTCTTCCAGTGGATTTCATTGTTGTATATATGCACCAAAATGCCTTTACCTTCATATGTATGAAGGGTCTGATACATATACACATACCAATGGCTTTTTCCCCCTTACAAGGGAGGTAGCCAAAAACAAAGACATAAAATCCACTCCCACCCTTTCCATCCCCACACACTCCACTCCCATTCATCCCCCTCCCTCTCTCTTTTCTTGGCTCCTCCTGGATGACAGGTCATCCCTGCATCTCACCCACTTCCCAGGCTCAGAAACAATGTAGCAAGACACAACACATTCACAGCAAGGCTGCTTCATTTAATCGGTGACCCTCCCCTCTCCGTCCCCACAAAGGTCTGATACCAACACAAAAAACTGGGAAGCTGGTAACATATACCTGAGGTGCAGTTATCATATAGAAGATAAAATGTGTCATTGGATAGTGCTAACATTAAGACACTAAATTAGAAAGTTTCATGATTGATTTATGGGCCAACCTGGTGGTCATGGTCACCTAAATTGGGATCATGGGTCTCCTGTAAAGATGAGGCCACAGATTTATTGATTGACTGATACCATTCTAATTACAAAATTACTAACTTGAAAATATGTAACCTGCAGAATCAGATGACTCAAAGTCCTCTGTAGGAACCACCAAAACCAAGTTAGATTACAATGTGTACACCAAGTTTTGGGCCCTGCAAGACTTTTTCCGTAGCCCTCCACAATGCTTCCACAAGGCTCCATGGAAGATGTTTACTACTGTAAGTACAATTTAAACTTGTTTGGTTTTGTAATTAACCACTTTAGTATGAGTCAAATTCTTGTGTGCAGCATCGGCTGCCATATGTACGATGCATCACACTACCTGCATTATGAAATATAAAGTCACTGTTGTATTACTCATTCTCTTTTACTTTTGAGTAATAATAAACAGAATACATGATCAAACCAGTTCACAAAATCCAAGGTTAATTCATTTACAACTACAAAAATATATATATAATCAAGATACCAATACTGGCATCCTTGTGTACCTACTTGCACCTCATGATGCCTATGTAGCCATCATTGCACCGAAGAGGTTAAGCAATTTGATAAAGGTGTCACAGTAGTTGGTATTGGTTCATTTGTACAATTTGTGCATACATATACCAAAAGCTTTTCCCCCTTACAAGGGAGGTAGCAAAAAACTAAGGCATAAAATCTACTCCCACCCATTCTACCCTCCACATACTCCATTCCTATTCACCCCCCTCCCTCTTATCTTGGCTCCTCCTGGATGACTAGTCATCCCTGCATCTTGCCCACTGTCCTGGGTCAGAAGCAGTGTTGCAGGACACAACACATCCACAGCAAGGCCGCTTCATATAATTGGTGAACCCCCCTCTCCTTCCCTTCATACAGAAAAAGAGAAGACGGGGAAAAATTCCTTCAGGCTGCGTGAAATTATTTTTCACACATACTCCCTCACCCCCCATCCCCCACCCACTCCCTTTCATGCATCAAAGCATCATCCATACACAACCATTCTCTGTTCACCCATATCTTCTGTTTTCTCCCATCCTTCCTCAACAGACATTCCCCTTTTTACAAATGCCCCTTTTACCCCATCCATCCATCTCATCCATGGTAGCCCCCTCATGTTCACTCCTTCCACCTCTGTCTTCCACACCTCTTTTACAAATCTCTCTTCACTCATTCTTTCCATGTGTCCAAATCATTCCAATACTCTTTCATCAATTCTATTTCCCAGCTCCCTTTCCACCCCTGTTCTCCTCCTCACCTCCTCATTTCTCACTCTAGCCCAGTAACCCCTATCATACTTCTCAGGCACCTCATCACTACGTTGATATTTCTCCCTAAACCCCCTATGCACTCATTTAAATCTATCCAAAAAGCCTCCCTTTCCTGTACACTCTTCTCACTACAAGGCCAATATACACTTACAAAAACCCACAGCTCCCTTCCTAGTTTCACCTTCATCCACATTAACCTTGAAGAAATCTCCTTCCACTCCACCACACATTTACCTATCTCTTCACTTAGGAGTATAGCCACTCCTTCTCTCCCTTGTTCTCTCTTCACTCATGAGACCCTCCCACCTACACTCCCAAACTCAAACTTGCCCCTCCCTTTCAATTTAGTTTCACTCGGTGCCAACACATCCATCTTTCTTCTCACAAACATACTGCCTATCTCTACCCATTTACTCTCATCTGTAACACATCAATGCACATAAAAAGACCCAAACCTTAGGGTACTGGTTGGAAAACTCCTCCCAGACCCTCTTATGTCTTTGCTTTTTTTTTTAGGAATGTCCCCTTTAGGTCTACATGGAGAAGGATGCCTAGTCCTATCCCCATCCCATTTTTGTCACCTTTTACAACTCAAGTAGGAACACTTGGTGGCAGTATTCTTTTCCTCCACCACAGGATTCTGTGAAATATGAAAATTAATATTCAGTAATAGTAGTGGGGGGACAGCATAATGGAGTCACAATGTAATAGAATATCCTCATTTTTCTATGAATAGAGATTTCCCCTACCACAAACAAATTTATATGTGGCTCTGGTCCTTAGGGGCACTCATATAGACCCTAAAGTATCAGCTGCATGCTACTGAGCAGCTTTTAACCCCACAATAACATGCAGCCAATACCCCAGCTGGGTTGTACAATTTTTTTTTTTTTTTTTTTTTTTTTTTCTCTCTCTCTCCAAACTATGAGGTAAGATAGTTTGTTAATATGCAAAACAGTTATAGTGTATAATTTCTGCATGTGCTCATGTTTATATTGTGATAATCCTTCCTTATATTTACATGTGTCTTTGGATTACAGTATGCCAATGACATTTTGGAGACATTTGGCAGTTTCAAGTTGGACTCTGTCCAGAGGAGCAGCACTGGTTCATCTAAGTTCCACCGATCAGTCTCAGAAATAAGCAATCCAGATGCTATGGAAACAAATGGTCAACCTCAGGTATGACAATGATTTGATGTTTTACATATTTGCACCAAAGAAAGGGTGGAATGGTGTGATTGTGTCTAAGGTATTGTATGGAGCAGAGACTTGGGATATTACAAAAGCAGAAAGGCAATGTGTGAATATTTTTTAGATGAAGCATTTGAGAAATATGGTAGTTGGAGATTTGTCTAGAAAGACAGTTGATGATAGTAGATACAGTGTTTAGGAAGAAAGTCAAGCATAAGTACACATGGGAGAGGGTGGTGGATGGAAGGATGGTAGATAGGGCTTTAATGGACTATATAGTGGTAACCAGGAGAAGAGTAGGAAGAGTTTTGGATGTACATGTTCTTAGGGGAGAGAGTGGGGGAATATCAGATAATTTTTTGGTAGTGGAAGGTAAGGCGAGAGTGGAGGATAGATGGAGAAAGGAAAAGAACAGAAGGTAGGGAGGTGTTTAGAGTAAACTGTTTAAATGAGAAAGAAAAGGAGTACAAAAAGAAGTTGAGAGAGGAGTGAGAGGGAGTGAAGGATAGAGTATAACTAAGAGTGGAGGAATGGGGATGTTTCAAGGAAGGACTCATGAGGTGTGCAAAGATGGTGTGTGGAACAAGGAGGATGGGAAGAAATAGAAGGAAGAGTAGTGAGTGGTGGGATGATGAAGCAAAGATGGCTGTAGAAGAGAAGAAAGAAGTATTCACAGATAGGTTGCAAAATAGGACAAATCATATTAGAAATACAAAGAAAAGAAAGGAGAAGTAAATGATAAGATAAAGGAGGGAAAAGGAGAGCAGATGTGAAATGGGGTAAGAGTATGACAGAAATTTTTGAAAATAAAAAAAAAAAAATTTGAAGGAAATTAAGATAGGAAAGGGAGGCAAATCAAGTGGAGAAGAAAAGGTAAAAGATTCAAATGGAGAGATGATAATGGAAGAGAAGGCAGTAAGAAGATGGGTAGAGTATTTTAGGGAGTTGCTAAATGTGGAGGAGGATAGGGAGGGAAAGGTAGTTGCAGTGGGAAGTGTTAAGAAAATGACAGTGGAAAATGGGCTATAAGGGGACAAGTGTGAGTGTTGTTGTTGTTGTCGTTCCCTAGACTGTCTGTCCGAGCAGTCCCGTCTCCCCAAGGAATGCCATAGCCGAAACTGGGTTTTCCCACAAATCCTTTATAGAGCGTATGTTGTGTTGTTTGCATGCATGATTGTGTATAATGCAGTCTTCCATTATGTGTTGTATGGTATGGGGTGAAGTGTTACATCCTGGGCAGCTGTTCAGTTTAAGAAGGATCAGTTTGTTGAGTGTAGCTGGGAAGGCTTATGGGAGGATTTAGATTGAGAGGATTAGGAGAAGGAACATAGGGAGTAATTGGAGAGGAACAGTGTGGGTTGAGGTTAGGTAGGGGTTGCATGGATCAGATTTTTGTGGTAGGACAGATGTGTGAGAAAGCTTTAGGAAAAGGTAAGGATGTTTTTTGGGCCTTTATGGATATGGAAAAGGCTTATGACAGGGTAGACAGGAAGGCACTGTGGGAGGTATTACAGGTATGTGGAATAGGAGGAAAGGCATTAAGAGCAGTCAAGAGTTTTTACAAGAGTAGTAGAGCCTGTGTTACAATTAGAAATGGAGAGAGTGAATGGTTTGAGGTAAAGGTGGAACTTCACCAGGGATGTATCATGTCACCATGGTTGTTCAATTTATACATGGATGGGGTGGTGTAAGAGGTAAATGCAAAGATATGGCCAGGGATTGGAGATGGTTAAAGAAAATAGAGAAAAATGGGAGATAAGCCTGTTGTTATCTGCTGACAACACTGTGCATGTAGCAGGATCAGATGAGAGATTAAGGAAGCTAGTGACAGTTTGGGAAGATGTGTGAAAGAAAGTTGAAGATAAATGTGGGTAAAAGTAAAGTGATGAGATGAATAAGGGGAGAGTGTGCCCCCATCCCCCATCCCCCACCCACTCCCTTCCACGCATCACAGCATTATCTATACACAACCATTCTCCAGTCATCCCTATCTTCTGTCTTCTCCCTTCCTTCCTCAACAGACATTCCCCTCTTTCCCAATGCCCCATCCATCCATCCATGGTCACCCCCTCATGTTCACTCCCTCCACCTCTGCCTTCCACACCTCATTTACTAATTTTTCTTCACTCATTCTTTCCATGTTTCCAAACCATTCCAATACACTTTCATCAGCCCTACCTCCCAGCTCCCTTTCCACCCTTGCTCTCCCCCCTCACTTTGTCTCACACTTTATCTAGCCTAGTAATCCCTACCATACTACTCAAGCATTTCATCTCAAATACACTTAAATTCTTCCTCTCTTCCTTTGTTATGTTCCATGTTTCTGCCCCATACAGTGCTGTTGGCACAATCACTCCTTCATACAATCTCCTCTTAATATTCATTCCTAAATGTTACAAAGGATTACAAAGGCGGAGCATGCCGACAGGAGACCTTTTGATCCATATCTAGGTCGGATGCGTAAAAAAAAAAAAAAAAATTAAAAATAAAACTAAATAAAAACTATAATAATATAAATAACAAATAAAATACATAAATAAATGCATAGGTATAGTTAAATAATAAACAAACAGGTAAATACATACATATACCAAGGCTTTTTCCCCCTTCCAAGGGAGGTAGCCAAATAGTAAATAGTAAATAATAATAAATTGACATATAACTAATAATAAATGAAAATTAAATGTTTATTTTTATTACACTTTTTAATCCCCCAGGGAATATATTTGCTTGTCTCAATCTACATTCTACCTCTACCTCCACTTCTCCCTTTCCCACCACATTCACACCCAAGCATCTAAAACTATCCACTTCCTCCAATCTCTCTTAATACTCACTTCCAATTTGCTGCCACATTCTTCCCTTGTACATCTTATCACCTTTTACCCACATTTATCTTCAACTTCCTTCTTTTGCACACCTTCCCATACTCTGTCACTAACTTCCTCAATCCCTCCTCTGATTGTGCCACAAGCACAGTGTTGTCAGCAGACAAGAATTGGCTTATCTCCCATTTTTCTCAATTTTTTTTAACCATCCCCAATCCCTGGCCCACCTTTGTGTTTACTTCTCATACTACCTTATCCATGTATAAATTGAACAGCCAAGGCAACATAACACATCCCTGGTGAAATCTCACCTTTACCTCAAACTACTCGCTCTCTTCATTTCTGATTGTAACACAGGTTCTACAACCCTCATAAAAACTCTTGACTGTTCTCAAAATCTTTCCTCCTATCCCATATATCTTCAATACTTCTCACAATGTCATAAGCCTTTTCCAAATCCATAAAGGCCCAATAAAGATCCCTACCTTTTCCTAAAGATTTCTCACACATCTGTCTTGCCACAAAAATCTGATCCACACCACCCCTACCTGTTCTAAACCCACACTGTTCCTCACCAGTTATTCCCTCTGTTCCTTTCCTAATCCTCTCAATCAAAACCCTCTGATAAACCTTCCCAGCTGCACTTAAACTGATCCCTCTGAAACTACTTCACTCACATTTGTCCCCTTTTCCCTTGTAAAATGGAACTACAGGCACTCCTCCAGTCCTCTAGCACTCTCCCCTCTTTAAGAGAAACATTAAACAATCACCAACCAGTCCACCATCACTGTACTTCCCTTTTTAAGACACTCCGCATGACACCCATCCAACCCAGGTGCCATACCTGCTCTCATCATTTTAGTAACTGATATCTTTATTGTGTCGCAATTTACCATTTATGAACCTGGAGAACAGTTTTGGTTTATTTTTGCATTTTCCTACTAAACCTCTTTCAAAATTGCTTTCTTCCCTGCAAATTCTGGTATAGTCATTCCTAGCTTGTAAGCTTTTGCTTTATTGCTTCTTTTCTTTCTCCATTTTCCCCAAGCCGCATCCTTGTCCTTTTTCGCAATCTCACACTTTGTTAAACCAATCCTGTTTTTGCTTCTTCCCTTCTCTAGTCTTTGACATATGTTTGTTCATTTCTAGGTTGTAAATGTCAAGAAAGATTTCCCATTTCCTCTTTATTCCTGTGGTATTCATGAATTCCTCCCAGTTTGTTTCTTCAAAGAGTTTTCTCACCCCTACATAATCTGTTTTCCTAAAATTGAGTCTCCCTTGCATGTGTGATTCATTCCTTGGCTTTATTGCCATATCCTCCAGTTGAAATTCAATTGTAACTTGGTCACTTTTTCCTAATGGGCAAAGGTATTCAAGGAGTTGATGATGTGTTGCTCTTTGGTTAGTAACAGATCTAATCTTGTGGAAGTGTCATTTCCTCTTACCCAGGTCACTTCCTTTACCCACTGGGTTGTTGTGTTCTCCATTGTTATATTGAACAGTGTGTTTCCCCAGGAATCTGCTTTGCCACTAGCTTCCCATTCCTCCTAGTTGACATGTTTATTTACCTAGTTGTATCTTACGGGAAGGGGAGTTACGCTTGTGGGGTCCTGTCTCTGTATCTCGCCATATCTAATTTGCTCTTAAATTCTTGTATTGTTTTTGCACACACTATTGTTTCAGGTATGTTCCATACATCCACCGCTCTGTGGGTAAAGCTGCTGTTTTTTTATATATATATATATGTGCCTTCTATAACTGTCCTTTTTGATTTTCCTTCCATGTCCTCTTGTGTTTCTCTTATCCCAATCTAGGAATGCACAATCAGCCCATCCGTCCCTTTCTTGTATTATGTCTAGTAGTCTTGAGTAAAAACAGATCAAATTTGTGGTACATGATCTTCCCTGTCTAAATCCGAATTGTCTCAGATTTAGGATCTTGTTCTCCTCTAGATGTTTTATCCATCTACTTTTTATAACTTTTTCACAAATTTTAGCTACCGTGCTTGTGAGGGAAACCAGTCAGTAATTTGTTGGGTCGTCCTTATTTCCTCCTTATAAATTGGTACAATATCAGCATTTTTCCAGTCTTCTGGTATTTTTTCTTCTTTGAGTTAGCAACTTGTTATGTTATATATTTTGTCCATTCTTCTTTACATTTGTTTAATATCCAATTTACTATTCCATTCAGGCCGTGCAATATCCTGACATCAAGGTTCACTATATGATCCATTATTTCTTTCCGTGTTACTCTTATTTCCCTCAAGTGCATTTACTTAGTTGTATTATATGGGAAGGGGAGCTATGCTCATAGTGACCCATCTTTGTATCTTGCAATATCTATTCTGTTCTTAAATTATTGTATGGTTTTTGCACACACTATTGTTTTGTCCAATTTGTTCCAGACCACTCTGTCTGGATTTTTTTTTTTTTTTTTTTTTTTCTCTTCTATAACTATCCTTTTTGAGTTCCTTTTCATGTCCTCTTGTTTTTCTTTTATCCCACTTTAATAAGTCTTCTTTTGCAAGGACTTCCATGCCTTTCATGATTCTGTAAAAGGCCAATAGATCTCTTACTCTTCTTTGTTCCAGGGTTGGTAGTTCCAGTTTAGACAATCTTTGTTCGTATATCAGTTTTGAAAGTGTTGGTGCCATCTTTGTCGTTGCTCTTTCGATTTTTTCTAATTTCTTTGTATTCTTTTTTGTGGTGGGTGTCCATAGTGTTGCAGTGTACTCCAATCTTGATATTTTCAGTGTGACTAATATTTTTTATACCATTACTTCATCTAAGTAATTAAAAACCTCCTTTATTGATCGTAGTAAATTGAAGTTTTTTTCTGACTATTTTGTGGGAAGTGAACTTCAACATCAAGAAATGGAGTTTGAAAAAAGTAAAAATAGAATATCAGGGCAATATAAAATTTGTACAAAGGAATTAAAGAAAGTTAGAAAGGAACCTAAGAGTAATCATCAGCAATTATATGTCACCAGACAACCATATCAACAAAATAGTCAGAGAAACCATCAATTTACTAAGAGAAATGAAAGTGACCTTTGACTACTTGGATGAGGAAGTGGTAAAGAAAATATTAGTCACACTAATAAGACCAAGATTGGAGTATGCTGCAACATTATGGACGCCCAGTACAAAAAAGAATATAAATGAATTAGAAAGAATCCAAAGAGCAACAGCAAAGATGGCACCAACATTCTCAAAATTGATATACGAACAAAGATTGTCCAAACTTTGAACTACCAACACTGGAACAAAGAAAAGAAAGAGAAGATCTACTGGTCATTTACAAAGAAGATTTATTAAAGTGGGATAAAAGAAAAACAAGAGGACATGAAAAACTCAAAAAGGAAAGTTATAGAAGAGATCTGAAAAAGAATAGTTTCCCACATAGAGTGTTAGATCTCTGTAACAAGTTTGATGAGGCAACAGTGTTTGCAAAAACTATACAAGAATTTTAGAACAAACTAGATGCTGAAAGATACAAAGATGGGTCACTTCGAGCATAGTTCTCTTCCCGTACAATACAACTAGGTAAATACACAGATATAAATATATTATGGTGATGAGGTGGCAGTGAAATGATAAAGCTAGAGTTTGGAGTTTTACTCTGTTTTGTTTCATTATTGTTTTTATTTTCACTTTCAGGTTGATCAGTACTTTGCCAAGTACCTCACAAACAAGAAGCTCCTTGATCTTCAGTTCTCAGATGCCAATTTCCGCCGTTATGTACTCCTGCAAATGCTTATTTTAGCACAGTACCTTACCAGCCATGTAAAGTTTAAACAGTAAGTGCCATTGTTCTTCTGGTGACTTGGTGAAAAATCTTGCTCTTTTGGTGTATAAGGTTGATTCAGTTCAGTTCCTCTGATTTGCATTAGCTAGCTAATTAAACATATAGGATGTTTATACATCACTTTGATCCTGGTCAGGACTCATCACTGCTCAGATTTGCTTCTCGTTTGGAATTCCCCCAACCCCTGTGAAGATGTTGATATTTTTCTCAGGTGGGCCTAATACCATGTAACCTTGTAGAAGGACAGCTGTGCATCTTAGGGCACAATTTTCAAATATTTGAAAAGACTTAAGAATGAGCTGGATGAATAGGGGGAAGCTTTGAATGTGTATTTACCTAGTTGTATCTTATGGGAAGGGGAGCTACTCTCACGGTGTCCTGCCTTTGTATCTTGCAGTGTCTTTTGAGCAGGGAAGAGAGTGTGAAAGATAGGAATGAAATAAGAGATATTGTTGATGAGTGAGGAGCTGATATGGCTTGATGAAATGTTTCCTTCATTTTCATAAATGAGTGGATGAGGAAGGTCACAGATATAATGGTCAAGATAAACCAGTTTTATTTTGTTGGACCTTGCTGTCAGAAGAGCTTGCACTACTTACCCAATTATTGTGGTGGGGACAGGAATCCATCTTCAAAATGCAAAGATAGGAGGAGTATTTAAGGGAGATTTTGTTTCTGAATTGTGTTTTTGAGGATCTTTTGCCAAATACAGCTTACTCAAAGAAGCTGCCCTAAGCCTCCACCATGGCCTCCGGGCAGGACCTGAACCTGCAGCATGCGGCCTTCACGGTGTCCTTCGAGAGATGCCTGAACACCAGTTTGTTCCTGGCAATCAGCTTGCCCTTGGTGTTGCAGGAGGTACAATTGGTGTTTTTTTCAACTGTGCCCCACACATAGTCCATAGGGTTACAATCAGGCAAGTTGGGGGGGCCAGATGTTGGGCCTGGTGAAGTCGTAGAAGTTTGAGGGAACTTGGTCTTCATGAAGCATGGGACTTGGTGCGGACTGTAGGCTAGCCACCTGTTGTGCAACTGGTCCTGGCAGAAGTTCTTCTTGTCTGAGAAGAACCAGAGCACCCTTGGCTTGATTGGGTGTATGACCTTGTTGAGGAATTTCTTGGCTTTCATAAGGCAGTTCTATTGGGCCTCAGTGATGAGGAGTTGGCCCTTGTGCCTCTTGTATTAGGAGTAGTGAAGATCCTCGTTCAGCACTTTCTTCACAGTCACCACTCCGACACCCCTCTCTCTCGGCACACCTATTTTTGCAGCTTCTCGATTAATTTCTTCCAATATTCCAGTGCTTTCCAGTTGTCCATCTTTCTAGCTCTCACATCCACCAATAGTACACAGAATTAGCTATCCATTGCACTTTAACATTATTAAATCCTTCAAATGGTTCTGAAATGACAGAAGATAAAATAATTATAAAATTTATCCCGAACACCCTGTATATAGTTGCTAGGGACTGTACACACATGTGTGAAATTGTCATCTACTTTGATGAACTTTATTATGGCTTTGCAGAGAGTCATTATCAGAAGACCAGTTGGTGTGGGTGAAGGGGATGGTGGAGCGTGTGTATGGTCTTTTAGCTGAAACACCACCAGACGGACCAGCCTTTGTCAAAACTGTCAAGCATATCCTCAAGGTAAGGCATCAACTTTGCCTTTTTAAGATTTCATAATTTTTTTGGGGGGGATTCAGTTTTGATAACTAGAGAATATGGATGTTCATTACATTACCCTACTTTATATGTATATATATGTACAACACTGAATGGGTCCCAGTGACTAGAGATACATTTTTATCAACCACAATGCACTTTAATTCTAAGCCGTCAACATCAGAAGAACCGTAGAGGCACATGCAGAAATTGAAACGTAGGCCCGAGGACTCGAACCAGCGGCGGTAAGCACATGACCAGTACTGTAGTGACTTGGACCAAGTCACTACAGTACTGGTCACGTGCTTACCGCCGTTGGTTCGAGTCCTCAGGTGTACCACGTTTCAATTTCTGCATGTGCCTCCATGGTTCTTCCGATGTGGATGGCGTAGAATTAAAGTACATTGTGGTTGATAAAAAAAAATATATATATATATAGGTATACTCATTAATTTACTTCCATCCTTGCTTGGCCATTCCCTGCTACATGTGATCTTAGATACTTAAAGTTCTTCACTTCCAGCTACTCTCCATTGAAACTCGCCTCCAACTCATTGTTACTCTCTACCCTTGTACATCTCATTACAAGTTATTCAGACTTATTACAAGTATTACTATTATATCTGTCAAACTAAGTATGTTTCATTGTAAGCACTATGATCTGGGTGTTATTTTCTGTTCTGATGTTACAGCGTGAGGAGAAGTGGAATGAATGGAAGAATGATGGCTGCCCTGAGTTCAAGAAACCTGTAGGGGCAAATGCAGCCCCTGTTCATAATGGGAAGGAAACCACTGTAAGTTTACTAAGGTTCTGGTTGGAGTCATCCTCCCAGATCCTCTTATGACTTTATTTTTCTTAGGAAAAAATTGCAGAGTTGAGAGTCCCCAATTCCCATTTACATAGGAATGTGGTGGTAGCCTTTGGTTTATGTAATATAAAGGATTAATCTAATTACTTTGTTAGATATGCATTGCTGTGCACCTTTGTTTCAAAATCCATGTATGAAAATATGAAAATTATAGTTTTAATGGTGAATACAAGGTTGGGGGACTAGTATTAATGGTTTTAAGTCTGTAGAATGAGGGATATGGTTAGTAATGTGTTAGGCAGATGGTCCTGCTCCACATTGGGCAGCCAAATGTAAGGCTGGTTGAAAGCAAACTCTGACTCTGATGGAGAGTTGGTTTTATTTAGCAATGAGTGTTGGGCACCAATGGGGGGGGGGGGGGGTTGACGAGACGGCGAGGGAGGTGACAACTGTGTTTCAAGTCATGTCCCCAAGCAATCATTCTGGGGAAGGAGGTGAGAAAGCAAGGAGCAGCAAGCTAGGCTCACGTATGATGCTCTGAGGCGATCTGAATCTTTGGCGTTGGTCCATCCTTTATATATATGGGTAGGTCATGACCCATGCTCCTAATTGGTGTGAGGTCAAGTGTGATGTGAGGGAAGTCAAATGCAAAAACATTCTCAGGCTGCTGACTCGTGTAGATAGAGGATATGAAGTGGGTATTGCATGTGAGTTCCTTCAAAAGGGCTTTGTGGTGTCTCATGTGGCAGACCCTGGCACTGGTTAGTCATTCTTGGGAGGGCCTCACAGGGTTCATGCGTTTCCTCAAATGGTCTTTGTGATGGTCAGGTGGCCAGCTGTGGCTCATGTGGCTGGGTGGCATATGAGTCACACAACTGGCCCCATGAGTGATTCCCTTGGGAGGCCGCAGAGGTCAAATGTCATGGGTAGAGAACAGGTGAGGACCAGGAGTGAGGACTACTAACATAATGAAATGGTAGATGTAAGTTTGTCATTGTAGGTGGACGATGGTGAGAATAAGATGTCAGTGAGGCGTGGAAGGAAACGCAGGGTGTGTGACCTAATTCGGGAAGCTGACATTAAGAAGAGGTACATCATGGGCAAGTAAGTGTAGCCATCAGAGCAAAGAAACTGATGTTCTTTATTCATAATGCCAATTGCTGAAGTTGTGATATAAGTGCCTCTTAATACTGAAACTGCAAGAAAGAACCAGGGTAATGGATTTATTGATTGCTTCTCCACCTCCTGCAGTAGTGACATGACAAAACTGTGGAACCTGTGTCCAAACAATCTAGCAGCTTGTCGTGTCAATGAGCGAGACTTTGTACCAACACTGGAAGCCTATTTTGCCAGTGCCATTGACCAGACTTTTGCCAAGACTGAGATCAAGGAGAGTGACAGGTGAGTAAGCACAGAGAAAAGGAAGGCTTGGAGAAAGCCTGCCAAAGGGTGTTAAAGTTTGGTAGGACTGTTGGAGACTTCCAAAGAATTCTTACACTATATTTGTTAAATATAATTAAACATGTAAGGATGAGATTAATAGAACAAGAAAATATCAGCATAGTATTACAGAATGCTCTTCAGTACCAAGGGTTGCTCTTTAAACTAGAGAAACTGTTGCTTCTCCTGTATGCTCTTAGGTTGATCTTTTCCCTGCCTTTATTTATGAGGGTTTTATTTTTTCATTCTTTTCCTCACAACATACATACAAATATCAAAAGGCCTTGTCCCACTTGTAAGAGTGGGGGGGGAGGTCAAGTCAAAATATATACCCACCCTTAACCCACACCTATCCAAAACCCAATTATTGTACCTTCTATTTTAGCTCCTTGTAGATAAAGGGTTATCCTTGTCCCCTGCCCACTACTCTGGTCAGAGGCAATGCAGCAAGACACAGCACCTCTATAGCAGGGCCCGACAGATGAAGCTGGGTCACTTTCACTGCTTTTTTGAGGAAAGGTGCATTTATCAACATCTTAAGCAATTGTTGTTGATCTTTCATTCCATACCAGCAGTTCCATGTCCATTTTCCTATACCTTTTTCTCATTAGAATACCATTATCATATCTACTTTTTCGTTGCTCTCCTCAAATGTCTTTACAGGTTTGGGATCATCTTGGTTGCTACCCTTTGTATTCTGTTTTTCTGATATCCTTGTATGTGCGTGTGTAATGCACCTCAGTCATAGATCACACATTGGACCTGTAGTCAACAGCTATCACCCTCCCAGGTGAGAGCTCATATCTATGGGTAATGCTGTGACCTTGTATACTTGCGCACCTAGACAGAGATGATTTATTAAAGTGGGACAAGAGAAAAGCAAGAGGACATGAAAAGAAACACAAAAAGGATAGTTATAGAAGAGATCTGAAAAAAAAAAATAGCTTCCCACACAGAGTGGTGGATATCTGGAATAAATTGGATGAGGCACCAGTGTGTGCAAATACTATTCAAAAATTTAAGAACAAATGTAATGCTGAAAGATACAAAGACGGGTCACTATGAGCATAGCTCCCTTCCTGTATAATACAACTAGGTAAAATAAGAAAAATTTAAATGTGACAAAGGTTACAAATGGAGGGAACAGTGTGGAAATGATCACAATAAGAGTTGAAGATAAGGACATGAAAAAGAGTGTGTTTGTAGTGATTTATGTGCCCCCAAAAACAGGTTCTTGGAGAGAGAGAGATTACTCTAAAATGTTAGAAGATACAAGGATTTCATTAAATGGGGTGCTGAAAGATGGAGGAAACATGGTACTTATGGGAGATTTTAACTGCAAAGAAATCTGTTGGGAGGAGATGACAGTGAAAGGTGGAGAGGAATTATGGGGAAATGTATTACTTGATATGACTATGGAATATACAATGACACAATGGGTAAGGGAAAATGCCAGATATAGAAATAATGAAGAACCATCAAGACTATATTCTTTACATCAGAACCTAAACTTGTGGATAAATTTGAATACAAGACACCAATTGGGAAGAGTGACCACGCAATACTTGAGGTAGAACTAAAGGAGGAAATTTATGTGGAGAGAAAAGAGAGGAAGAAAATGGAAGATTATGATGGAAATATATGAAGAGGTGGATAAATATGTACATACATATACCAAAGGCTTTCCCCCATATAAGGGAGGTAGCCAAAAAACAAAGGCATAAAAACCACTCCCACCCATTCCATCTCTATCATACTCCACTCCCCTCCACCCTCTTCCCTCCCTCTTGGCACCTGGATGATGGGTCATCCCTGCATCTCGCCCAATGCCCTGGGTCAGAAGCAGTGTCACAAGACACAGCACATCCACAGCAAGGCCACTTCATTAAATCGGCAACCCCCCCCCTCTAAGTCCCCTCATGCAGAAAAGAAGACAGGGAGGAATTTCTTTGGGCTGCGTCAAATTATTTCTCACACATACTCCCTTAACCCCCATCCCCCACCCATTCCACCTCATAGATCACACCATTCTCCATTTACCCCTATCTTCTGTCTTCTCCCGTCTTTCCTCAACAGACATTCCCCTCTTCCCCAAAGCCCTTTTTACCCCATCTCATCCTAGGTAGATCCCTCATGTTCACTCCTTCCACCTCTGCCTTCCACACCTTTTTTACTAATATTCACTCTTTCCATGTGTCCAAACCATCCCAATACTCTTTCATTAACCCTATCTCCCAACTCCCTTTCCACTCCTGTTCTCCTCCTCACCTCATTTCTCACTCTATCCAGCCTAGTAACCTTTATCATACTTCTCAGGCACCTAATTTTAAACACATTCAATCTCCTCTCTTCCTCTCTTATGTTTCATGTTTCTGCCCCATACAGTGCTGTCAGCACAATCACTCCTTCATACAATCTCCTCATAGCATCCATTCCCAAATGTCTATTTCTCATTACACTTTTTAATCCCCCAAGGCATTTACTTGCTTCTCTCAATCTACATTCTACCTCCACCTCCACTCCCTTTCCCGCCACATTCACACCCAAGTATCTAAAACTATCCACTTCCTCCAGTCTCTCTCCCTTAATACTCACTTCCAGTCTGCTGCCTTTTTCTCTCCTTGTACATCTCATCACCTTACCTTTACCCACATTTATCTTCAACTTTCTTATTTCACACACCTTCCCAAACTCTGTCCCCAACTTCCTCAATCCCTCTGATTCTGCCACAAGTGCAGTGTCATCAGCAAACAACTGGCTTGTCTCCCACTTTCCGCCATTTTCTTTAACCATTTCCAATCCCTGACCCACTACCCTTGCATTTACCTTTCACACAACCCCATCCATGTATAAATTGAACAGCCAGGGTGACATAACACATCCCTGACGAAGTCCCACCTTTACCTCAAACCACTCACTTTCTTCATTTCTAATCCTAACACAAGCTCTACTACTCTAGTAAAAACTCTTGACTGCTCTTAAAAGCTTTCCTCCTATCCCACGTGCCTGGAAATCCTCCCACAGTGCCTTCCTGTCTACCCTGTCATAAGCCTTTTCCAAATCCATAAAAGTCCAAAATACATCCTTACCATTTCCTATAGCTTTCTCACATATCTGTCTTACCACAAAAATCTGATCTACACAACCCCTACCTGTCCTAAACCCACACTGTTCCTCACCAATTACTCTCTGTTCCTTTTATAGATCCTCTCTAACAAGACCCTCCCATAAGCCTTCACAATTACAGTTAACAAACTGATCCCTCTGAAACTACCACACTCATACTTGTCCTCTTTTCACTTGTAAAGTGGAACTATACAGGCATTCCTCCAGTCCCCCGTCACTCTACCCTCTGTTCAACAAACATTAAATAACCTCACCAGCCAGTCCACCATCACTGTACCTCCTTTTTTCAGGCATCCTGCATGACATCCATCCAACCCAGGTACCTTACTTGCTCTCATCTTCTTAACATCTGCCTTCACTTCATCTTTCCTTATTTTTCCTCCATTTTCCTCACTCATCACTGTCATTTTCTTAGTGCTTCCCACTGCAACAACCTTTCCCTCCCTATCCTCCTTCACGTTTGATAATTTCCCAAAATACTCTGCCCATCTTCCTCTTACTGCCTATTCTTCCATTATCATCTCTCCATCTGTCCCTTTTACCTTTTCTTCTTTACTTGATTCGCCTCCTCTTCCTCTCAAAATTTCTTTCCAAAACATTTTTTATTACTTTCAAAATTTTCTGTCCTACTCTTACCCCATTTCACATCTGCTCTCCTCTTTGCCTCCTTTACCTTATGCTTTACTTCTCTTTTCTTTGTACCTTTCATATGATTCCCTTGTCTTAAAGAAAGTATGGAAAAAGACTGTGAATCACTACAGAGACCGTGACAAAATCTGGGAATGGAGTCAAAAGTGGGAAGTGAACTTCAACATTAAGAAATGTAGTATAATAGATTTTGGAAAAAGTAAAAAAAAAAGAATATCAGGACAATATAAAATTGGTGCAAAAGAAGTAAAGAAAGTTTCAAAAAG
This sequence comes from Oratosquilla oratoria, assembly GCF_046742065.1. Lineage (NCBI taxonomy): Eukaryota > Metazoa > Arthropoda > Malacostraca > Stomatopoda > Squillidae > Oratosquilla > Oratosquilla oratoria. The sequence goes on from NC_134779.1 coordinate 65,717,272, forward strand.
GACCTAGGAGTAATTATCACCAAAGACATGTCCCCAAGCAAGCATACAAACAAAATAGAGAAACATATAATTTACTGAGATCAATAAAGGTGGCTTTTAACTACTTGGATGAGGAAATAGTAAAGAAAATACTAGTCACACTGATAAGATTGAGATTAGAGTATGCTGCAACACTATGGACATCCAGTATAGAAAAGAACATAAGGAAAATAGAAAAAATCCAAAGAGCAACAACAAAGATGGCCCAACACTTTCAAAATTGTCATATCAGCTAAGATTGTCTAAACTGGAACTACCAACCCTAGAACAAAGAAGAGAAAGAGATCTATTGGCCATATACAGAATCATGAAAGGCGTGGAAGTCCTTGACAGAGAAGACTTATTAAAATGGGATAAAAGAAAAAGAAGGGGACATGAAAAGAAAGTCGAAAAGGATAGTTATAGAAAAGATCTGAAGAAAAAAAGTTTTGCACTCAGAGTGGTGGATGTTTGGAACAAATTGGATGAAACAATAGTGTGTGTAAACTAGATATTGCGAGATACTAAGATGGGTCATTACGAGCATAGCTTCCCTTCCTATATAATATAACTAAATAAATAAACACACATGGAAAAAGTACTGTGAATTGATACAGAGATTGGCTAAACTGGAACTACCAACCCTGAAACAAAGAAGAGAAAGAGGCGATCTATAGGCCATTTACAGGATCATGAAAAGGCATGGAAGTCTTTGACAGAGAAGACTTATTAAAGTGGGATAAAAAAAAGGGGGGGGGAGGGACATGAAAAGAAACTTGAAAAGGATAGTTATAGAAGAGATCTGAAAAAAAAAAGTTTTTTTAAGTGGTGGATGTTTGGAATAAATTGGACAAAACAATAGTGTGTGCAAACACCATACAAGAATTTAAGAACAAACTAGATGTTGCGAGATACAAAGACGGGTCACTATGAGCATAGCTCCCCTTCCCGTATAATACAACTGGGTAAATTCACACACAATTCCTTGCCTACCAGAGTTGGAATGCCAGCTCACTGTGCAGCATTACTAAAATTTTCAGCCTTGAGCGAAACTCAAACTCAGATCATTGTATTAGTATTTATCTAGGTGTACCTAGTTGTACGTAGTTGTATTTTGCGAGAAGAGAGCTATGCTCGTAGTGACCTGCTGTTGTATCTTTCCGCATCCAGTTTTTTCTTGAAGTCATGTATTGTTTTAGCACTCACTGTTTCAGTTTGTTCCAGATATCTATCACTGTGTGGGAAGCTATTCTAATTCAGATCTCTTCTGTAACTGTCCTTCTTAAGTTTCTTCCCGTGCCCTCTTGTATTTCTTGTGTCCCATTTTAGTAGGTTATCCCTATCAAGAATTTCCATTCTTTTCATAATTCTGTAAATGGTTAGCAAATCACCTTTCTCTTCTTTGTTCCAGGGTTGGTAAATTTAGTTTATCCAATCTGTGTTCATATGTCTTTTTTTTTTTTCTTCATCCATGTAGTCAAAGGCTACTTTCGTTGATCTTAACAAGTTAAAGTTTCTGACTAGTGGTTGAGTGTGTATAAGTGCTTTGTGTGTTGTAAAGATCATCTGATTAAATCATGTCTTTAATGAACCCAGCTTAGTTTTTGTGTTTTGTGTCTATCTAGGTTTATTTTTTAAAGACTCAGGCTGTGGAATCATAGTTTAATGTTATTCATATGGTCATATTTATTAGGCTGCTAGAGTGCTTATAAAAGTCAATACATCTACTTGGAGTTGACTGGGTTTTTTTTTTATTAACACATTTTTAAACACATTTACATACATACATATACCAAAGGCTTTTTCCCCCTTACATGGGGAGTAGCCAAAAAGAAAAAGGCATAGAAATTACTCCCACTCATTTCATTTCCTATATTTTCCACTCCCCTCCTCCCTCCCTCCTATCTTGGCACTTCCTGGATGATGGGTCATCCCTGCATCCTGTCCACTGCTCTGGGTCAGAAGCATTGTCACAAGACACAGCACATCCACAACTAGGCCACTTCATAAATTCGGCGACCCCCCCCCCTCTCTGTCCCCTCATGCAGGAAAGGAGAAGATGGGGAGAATATCAATATCAGTATTGATGATATTAAACACATTTATTAACATTTGACGCATTTATTAACACATTTTTTATTAATTTTTATTAACAGAATAGTAAATGATTGCAACTTTGGATGGAGAGCTCTGCGACTCCTTGCCTGCCGTTCCCCACACTTCTTCACACATTCCCAGAATGCCATATCCACTCTTCCGGACTACCTCACCACAATGGTCAAGAAAATTGCCAAGGAAGTACCAGTAAGTTTTAAGTCAACTTGCAGCTTACCATCAGTTTTAACTCCTTTCCTTTGTGAATGGGTGACATTATGGTGGTGAGGAGCATATATCAGGAGGTCTTTATATGTGCCCAAAGCCACCTTTGCCCTATGCATTTAGGCTGTTTATGTATGTAATAGTCACTGCTGGGAACTGGGGAGAAGTGTAGGACTTGAAACTGTAACTAAGATATGAATGCCCCCTGCTTCTAATTGCACCACCAGTGTATGATGGGTAATATGGAGATATGATGGTGAGGAGAATATGCTGGGATGTGTGTAGCTGCAGCTGAAGCTGTCACCTTTTCCCTATACACTTGGACTAGTGGGGCAAGTAACAGTCACTGCTGGGAATGAAAGAGGACTGCATGATACAAACAAGCAAATGCGAGACCATGCTTTTGATTAAGCCACCAGTGCACATGGAGATGATAGCTTAATGGCAGCAAGACTAAAAGGATGAGTACCCCTTTGTACAGAAAAGGTTAATTGAGGAAGGGGCACTACAGAGATGGATAAAATAGGTTCAAGTTAAAGTTTACCTTTTTATTTGTAGCACCAGTATTATCACTTGGATTTTGTAAGGATCTTTTTTCTATATAGTGAATGCACTTGAGCTGTCTGGTTTGTGATTACACTGAGATATCTTAATCTTGCCAACCACCACTTGTGTAGACATTTAGGTCCAGGACATAAACCCCCTTTGGGAATTGGTGGTATTTTGTGTCCTGGGAGGCCAATTCCCAAAGTGGGCGTATGTCCTGGTTCCAAACATCTGCACAAGTGGCAGTTGGTGAGTGTTGAATTAAGAGACTTCAGTGTGTTATGAATGAATACATAAAATTATTTTTATTGTGTTCTATCATATTTAAAAAAAAAATCTAGTGTGAATCATGGTGGATGAATAATGAACTAAAGAGAAAGATTGAATACAAGGAATAGAATGATAATTGTTGCCTTAAATCTCATTAACTGGAAACCTGCAGTCCCACAGGAGTTGTTCTTGGGTCCTTTCACAGATCTCACTTGAAAACTCTGTATTGCCATCTATATTGTATTAGTGTGGGACTGTTTCTGTGTTGCCATCTGAAAGTAGTAGAAGGGAGGAGGGCAGTTGCTGGTCGTCAATTGTCCACATGTGAGGTGTAAAAAATATAGTTGAAGTTGATACAGAGATCTTGGGTCTAATCCAGAGATTGAGTGTTAGCCCCTCATTGCTGCACCTTTTGATGGAGGTAAGGGGGTTGATGGGTTTTGAAAATGGGTAGTGATGCAATCTGTCTTGTAGGATTACTACAAGCAGATACCCTTCAGTGGTCCCACAAGATATAAAGGAATGAAAATATTCTTTAGTATTAATGTGCCATTAATGAATTTCAAGTAAAATACTATTTTTCTTTCCAGTCACAACTTTCAGAAGATGTAAAAGTAGATGAGGAAGAAGAAGAGAAGGAAGAGAAAGTTATACCAGTATTAGAACAGGCAGTAGCAGTAAAAGAGGAAGAGGAGGAAATGGAGGAAGAGGACAGTGGAGGGCAAGAACGACCTGAGATTCGACCCCTGAATGCAGAGGAACAAGCAGCAATAGCAGCCAACCTTGCAAAAATTGGCAATGATGCATGGAAGCTACTTGCCAAGAAACTCAGCTTTGCACCAGATGAGGTTAATTTTTTTATGTATTATGGCTGAGCGTGTTAGGGCGTCGTTACTTGCGGTGAAGTTTGAGGGGATGGCAGTTCGAATCCTGCCACCAGCGAAGTTGAACCAAGGGCATGGTTCATTAAATTCCACGCTACAAAGCCTATGCCTTCTCCCTTCCCTGCTGAACAGACATTCCTCTTTTACTCAAAGCCCCTTTTACTGCATCCATCCATCACATTTTTAGTCTTCCTCTCAAGTTCACGCCATCCTCCTCTACTATTTTGATGTGGAATTGAAAGACCAAAAGTTCTTTCACTTATGTATCATCCTTAACCATAACCATATCTCCTCATCACTGGACCCTTTACCTGGTTTGAAGTGAAGATGAAGTGAAAGCAGTTATTAAAATGATGAGAGCAGTTAGATGGATGTCATGAAGAATATGAAAAAGGGAGGTCCGGTGATGGTGGACTGGCTGGTAAGGTTGTTTAATGTTTGTCTAAAAGTGGGTAGAGTGCCAGAGATCTGGAGTGCCTATATAGTTCCACTTTACAAGGGAAAAGGAGGCATGTAAGTGTAGGAGTTTCAGTGGGATCAGTTTGTTGAGTGTAGTTGGGAAGGCTTATGAGAGGGTTTTGATTGAGAGGAACAGAGGGAGTAATTGGTGAGGAGCAGTGAGAAAGCTTTAGGAAAAGCTAAGGATGTTTTTGGGACTTTATGGATTTGGAAAAGGCTTATGACAGGGTAGACAGGAAGTCACTGTGGGAGGTATTGCAGATATGTGATAGGAGGAAAGATGTTAAGACCAGTCAAGAGTTTTTACAAGTAGTAGAGCCTGTGTTAGAAATAGAATTGGAGAGAGTGAATGATTTGAGGTAAAGGTAGAACTTTGCCAGGAATGTGTCATATCACTATGGCTGTTCAAGCTATACATGGATGAGGTGGTGCAAGAGGTGAATGCAAGGATAATGGGCCTGGATTGGAGATGGTTAAAGAAAATGGAGAAAAATGGGAGATAAGTCAGGTGTTGCTTGCTGATGACACTGAGCTTGTAACAGGATCAGAGGAAGGATTAAGGAAATTAGTGATGGAGTGTGGGAAGGTGTGCGAAAGAAGGAAGTTGAAGATTGATGTGGGTAAAAGTAAGGTGATGAGATGTACAAGGGAGAGGATTGCAGCAAATTGGAAGTGAGCATTAATGGAAAGAGACTGGATGAAGTGGATAACTTTAGATACTTGGGTGTGAATGTGGTAGGAAAGGGAGGAGTGGAGGTGGAGGTAGAATGTAGATTGATAGAAGTAAGTAAATGCCTTGGAAGTTAAAAAATGTAATGAGAAATAGACATTTAGGAATGGATGCTAAGACGAGATTGTATGAAAGTGTGATTGTGCCAACAGCACTGTATGGGTAGAAACATGTAACATAAGTAACATACATACATACATATACATAAGTAACATAAGAGAGAAAAAAAGTTTGAATGTGTTTGAGATGAAATGCCTAAGAAGTATGGTAATGGTTACTAGGCTGGATAGAGTGAGAAATGAGGAGGAGAGCAGGGATGGAAAGGGAGTTGGGATATAGGGTTGATGAGAGATTATTGGGATGGTTTGGACACCTGGAAAGAATGAGTGAAGAAAGATTAGTAAAAGAGGTGTGGAAGGCAGAGATGGAGGGAGTGAACATGAGGGGGCAACCAAGGATGAGATGGATGGATGGAGCAAGAGGGGAATGTGTTGAGGAAGGAAGGGAGAAGACAGAAGATAGGGGTGAGAATAGTTGTGTTTGGATGATGCTATGATGCATGGAAGGGAGTGGGTTGGGTTAAAGGAGTATGTGTGAATATTTTGATGCAGCCTAAAAGGATTTTGCCCCATCTTTTCTTTTTCTGGATGAGGGGACAGGGAGGGGAGTCGCCAATTAAATGAAGTGGCCTTGCTGCATTGCTTCTGATTCAGGGATGACCCGTCATCCAAGAGGACCCAAGAAAAGAGGGAGGGGTGGTGAATGAGAGTGGAGTATGTGGGGATGAAATGGATGGGAGTGGATTTTATGCCTTTGACTTTGGTTACCTCCTTTGTAAGGGGGGAAAAGCCCTTTGTGTATGTGTATACTAATTTTATTACAGCATTTTCTTTTCTTTTTTCTTTTGTAGATCTTATACATGAGTGAGAAGCCAACTGAAGAGGAGCAGGCAGCCTTCTTGTTGCAGCTTTGGGTGGAGAACGAGAGGGAGGATGCCAACAAAGAGGAACTCCTTTACAAATTAGAGGGCCTGAAGATGGCTCATGTAGCCGAAGGTGTCTTTACATAAACAATTAATGCTAGAAAATTAAAGTGTCATTATGGAATACCAGAATTTACCATTTTTTAAGTTTAGTAGTGGTATAATCTTATAATGAAGGAGAACTTAAATCCCATGTATGGTTATGCCTTTCTGTACTTTCTACTAAAATATTCTCAGGAGCACTTATTTTATTAACCTTTCTGTAGTTGAAATGGATGATGATGTGATGCATGAGGTGGAATGGGTGAGGTAGTATGTGTGAGAAAAATTTGACGCAGCCCGAAGGGATTTCTCCGCGTCTTCTCCTTTTCTGTATATATGTATGTATGTATCATAGATATGCAAACAAAATTAAACTGTCAGAAAAAGAGTGGGAGAGTGTGTTGAAGCTATTTATAACTTTTTTAAGGCCATGTACCGTTTTCTATATTTAAGACCAGGCATTTCTTGATAAAAGTATTAAAAGTTCACTCCAGTTTTATAATTCATTTGAATTTCAAAGAGAATCTTTATATGTCTACAAGCTTATTAAAAGAATGCATCAATTGTCATATTTAAGAATATGTATCACATGTTAAGATTATTTCAACATCATTCGCTTTTCGCTATTCATACAATGTTCATAGTACAATCTGGAATGGGTGGGAATGATTTTATGCCTTTTCTTTTTGGCTACCCCCCTTGTAAGGGGGAAAAAGCCTTGGTATATGTATGTATGTACAATCTGCATTAGACTTCTTGGATAAATATGCGCTCCATGGCTGCCACAGTAACTTTAGAAGATTGGGTTTCTTTTTTACAATGGCTTTCTTGAATGCATGCTTCAAATGACTTCAGCGATGGATTTCGAAAAAAGTGAAGAAATGCTGCGACAGGAAAGAAAACAAAACAGGTTCCTCCAAAAAAACACCTGAAGAAGACAAAGGCTTCAAGAACCTCATCACCAGAATCCCAAAGGAGGAAATTCTACAGGAAAACAAGAAGAAGGCTGAGACTTACCTGTGTTCCTCGGACTGGTGCGAGGTCAAATTTCTTGGAAGGGGAGCCTTCGGAAAAGTCGTGCTCATGAAGAACATGACTTCGAAGGAACTAGTAGCACATAAAATTGTTCATCGGTTCTTCCTGTTGACGTCTCTTTGGGAGGCATTTGTCCACTACCAGATCCAACACAGCAACGTCGTCCAGTTGATCTGCTTCAAAAGGGCGCTCAACAAAACTGTTCTGTGTTTGGAGTACCGTGCACAAGGAACTGTCTTCAACGTCTGCAGCCACATCAATGAAGAGGAAGCCCACAAACTCTTCAGTCAACTGATGGAGGCAGTCGAGCATCTGCACTCCAGAGGAGTCGTGCACCGAGACCTGAAACCGAAGAACCTCCTTCTAATGGAGGAAAAGGTACTCAAGGTTGCCGACTTCAGTATCGCTAGGATCTACATCGTCGAGAAGAAAGAGGTCCTTTTCAAAGGATGCGTTGGGACAAGGGCATACATAGCCCCCGAGATCCTCGCCTGCTTAAAATACTCGGGTCCTCTGGCGGATTTGTGGTCCTGCGGCCAGTGCTTCCACTTTTAGGATAATTACCCTATTTTAGGGTAATCAAACCTATGCTGGGGTAGAGTTTAGGGTAATGTTTTTTTTTAGGGTAATGGGCAAATTTTGGGGTACAAATAAAGAATCTAGGGCAATCAGACACATTCACATTCCTTTAGAACAAAACCAATTTAGAATATTTTTTTTTATCTTTTCGACATTGATAAATAACGAATATATATGATGGACAGGCATGACAATGTTATGTCCAGTAACTCCTTGGCCTTTTAAAATTGTGGAGCTTATTCCTAAATCTCTTGTGGATGTAATTAATGCTTTACCACAATTATCAAAATTTGTAGACAACCAAAAGCTAGATGATGAGTAGAGATCTCACTATTTAGTAGATGGATTATCCAAACATATTTCTTGTGATGAGTACAGGAACATGATTTTTAACAAAAGAAATGCAGCTGGAATTATATGCTTTCCCAACCTAAAAACTGTTTTCAGTAGCTTACTGTCGCTGCCCTTTTCAAACACATCTGTTGAAAGGTTTTCTAGCAAACTAAATTTAACCAAAACATCCCAAAGGAACAGTCTGAAAAATGAAACAATCTGTGGGCTCGTGCACACAATTTACCACATGAAGAACAACAATGCAAGAGCAAATACCTTAATTATTGACGAAAGTTTACTTAAAGCTGTTAGAAATGTGAAAAGCAGTGCTACTTGCAAAGAATCTGCTGCTCTAAGGGGAGAACCTAGCTCCAGTACTTCATAAAATAGCATGTTGCACCTATTTGGAACCAGGAATTCTGTCTTTATTTTCTTAATTACGGTCTCCAGTACTTCATAAAATAACATGTTGCACCTATTTGGAAGCAGGAGTTCTGTCTTCATTTTCTGGATTACGCTCAGTATTGTACTTGTTATTTTTATAAAAATACCTAAATCTTTACATAAAGGTGACTTTGACTTACATAATACTGTTCTTATGCAGTTCTATTATTTGCCAGCAAATTTTTTTTTTATAATATATATGTATATATATTAGATAAAGTTATAATTTAGGGTAATTGACAATTGTCTGGGGTAACAAAATTTTTTGCTGTGGAAGCACTGCCTGCAGCGTGACCCTTTTCCTTATCTTGGCAGATGGTAATTGATCCAGATGTAGGAAGGAGCAACTCAAATTTCGTAACTGTTTGGGAATTGTATTTTGATAGCCCGAATGCCATGAAATACATAATGCATAGATAATAAATAAACGCTTTGTAAAGCGTATGCAAATAATAGTATATACAAATAGTTTCCGCTAAGCGATGGCAATGTATGGATATGGTAAATTATTTACAATATAATGTTTTGATTATGATGGATGTGTACAATTTGATGAAGATAAACAATTTTATGTACAATTAAGGGACACTGCAGCAGATGTGGCATGTTGCCACATTACTCCCCCCCCGAGTGACTGGTGAAATAAACCAGTCTTGGATGTCCGGGGATGGAAGCGCAGTTGACGGGAGTGTTAGCCTGGGAACCACGTCCATGATGGTTGAGGCGTCGGCAGCGGCTGGTCGATGATGGCTGCGGCGGCGGGCGGAGGTTGGTGCTGCGGCGCCGGCGTTAGTCGATGATGGTTGCGGCGGCAGGCGGAGGTTGGTGCTGCGGCGCCGGCGTTAGTCGATGATGGTTGCGGCGGCAGGCGGAGGTTGGTGCTGCGGCGCCGGTGGTGGGGGTTGCGGCGGCAGACTAGTGCTGCGGTGGTTGTGGCGGCAGGCTGGTGCTGCGGCGCCCGCGGTGTGTGCGGCGGCAGGCTGGTGCTGCGGCGCCGGCGGTGTGTGCGGCGGCAGGCTGATGCTGCGGCGCGGCGGCTGGGGCAGGGGTGGTCCTCGGCGGCGTTGACTGCGGCGGCGGCGGCTGGGCAGGGGCGGTCCTCGGCGGAGTTAACCGCGGCGGCTGCGGCGGCGTCGGCTGGGCAGTCCTCGGTGGCTGCGGCGGTGGCGGCAGCACTCCGGGGTTACCAATCAATGAGGTTGGTTACCTCAATTTGGTAGATGGTAATCGTCCCAGTTGTAGGAAGGAGTAACTCAAAATTCGTAACTGTTTGGGGCTTGTATTTGCTAGCTAGCTAAGATAGGATAGGTAAGATGGAGGAGAGGAGGGATGGGTGTGTGTGTATGTGCAAGAGGTAAGGAGGAAATAGAAGGAAGTTAGAGTAATAACAGATGTGGGGCAGACCCACTTGCTACTTTGATACTTATTTGATTTAATTTGGTTATAGAAGCAAGTGCCTTTGCATGTAATATAAGGCTGGTCCATCTTCTTAGGGTCGGGGATGTTGTTGTTCTTGAGTTGTTTATGATGGTTTTGGCTGTTTTTTTTGTAAAAAAGTATACTATTCTCGCCTATCTGTAGGTTTTTGAATTCCTAGGGGTATATTCTTGTCTTCCTTTAAATAGTTGTGACGGTGGGGGGGGGGGTGTCTTGAATCCAATACTTCGTCTGCTTTTTTTTTTCTTTTCTTTTCTTTTTACATATATATAAATATATATCAATGAGTATGTTCTTTTTTTCCATTGGGGTGACGTCTAGTGATATTTGTTTTTTATCTATACATACGATGTTGGGGGGAGGGTAGTGACTCCTATTTATCATACTCATTGATTTAGATGATATCACGTGCGATTGGTTCGCACGTGCTGTCATCTTTTATTAATAATAACAATAATAATAGTTAGTAGGGTTAGTAGAACGATTAAGGTAGTGATATGTTTTTGTGTCTTATCGTGTGTGTTTGTTTATGTTTAGAGTATGTATTTTGGTTAGGGTGGGGGGCTGTTTATGATGGGGGACACTCTAGGCCACCAGTTGTGATCGTGTCCGTGTTCTGTGTCTATGTCTTCGCTGGTTTGTACTAATTCTGGGTTTATGATTGTGAGTCTGTTCCATGTTCTGTAAGCTAGTCTGTATAGTCTTGTGTTAAGTGGTTCGAGTTTGTGTTGTATGTGTAGTTCCTCTATTGTGTTAAGGTAGGTTGTGTCAGTGTGTGGCGAATCGTAGTGTTTTGTTTTGTACTGACTGTAGTTTCTGGAGTTGACTTGGTTTTAATGTGATTGTTGTTATTGGAATGTATTCAAGTTGAGGTCGTATAAGTACTTTGTATAGTCTTAATATTAGTTTGGTGTCTAGGTTTCTGAATCGTTTTAGTGTGTAATGTTTTTTTTCTGCTTGTAGTTTCCTGTTGTTTGTGTGTGTATGTAGACCTCTGAGACTGTTTCCAAGTGTTAGTCCTAGTATTTTTATGTTTCTTTGTTTGTGTATATGCGTGTCTCCTATCCATATTTCTGCTGGTTTCTGTGTTGATATGTTTAGTAGTTGGAATTTTTTTGTGTTTGTTTGTATTTTCCATTGTTGTTCGTAAGTGTTTATTGTTTCTATTGTTCTGCTTGTTTTTAGTGCTAACATGTTTTTGCCTTTTTTGTTTGGGTATGTTATTATCTGTGCTAGGTCATCAGCAAATTGTATGTGTGTGACTCTGTGTGTTGGTGTGGGGGGTGTCGTGTGTGTAGAGGTTGAATAATGCTGGTGAAAGGATGCTTCCTTGGGGGACTCCGCTGTATATGTTAAAGGGTCTTCCTGTATAATGATGTATTTGTATTTGTGCTTGTCTGTTGTCGATGTAATTGCAAAGTATTCTTGTTAATATGTCTGGAAGGTGTGTTTGGTGTATTTTGTATTTGAGTCCTGTGTGCCATATTTTGTCAAATGCTTTGATTATGTCTCGTGATACTATGTTACATCCGTGTTTGCGTCGTTGGCTTATGGCTATTGTTTCGTATAGTGTGGCTATGGCTGTGTGTGTTCCTCATCCTCTTGTATATCCATGTTGGTTTTCGTTTAGTAGGTTGTTATTGTGTAAGTGTTTGCGTAGTCTTTGTAGTAGGAGTTTTTCTAGTATTTTACCTGGGACTTCGAGTAGTGATATTGGTCTGTAGTTGTTTATGTCTGCGAGGTTTTTTCCATGTTTGGGTATGAATGTTAGTGTAGCTGTTTTGAATGTGTCGGGGAAGTACCCCATGCTGAATGTTTCATTGAATATTTCTGTGAGTAATTGTAGTGTTGAGTCGGGAATGTTAGTTAATGTTATTTTGTTTATTTGTGATTGTCCAGGTGCCTTGTCTTTGAAGTTCTTTATTATGTGTTTGATGTTAGTGTAAAGGGTTTTGTGAGTGTGTTGTCTGGGTCAAGTCGTCTCATGTCAGCTAAGCTGTTAGGGTTAATGTCGTTTTGTATTTCTTGCACTTGTGCTGTGATTGTTCTTTCGTGTTCCATGTCAAATGTTGCGTTTTCTGCTGGTGTGATTCGAAATATGTTTCTCCAGTGTTGTCTGAATATGTGTTCTTTGTCTTTGTCTTTATGTATCTTGTGGTTATTGTGTATGATGTAAGGGGTGGTGTTAGTAGGTGTTCCTGTTAGTCATTTAATTTGTGTCCAGAAGTATTTGGTGTCCTTGTGTTGTAGGTTTATCTTTCGTATTTCATTGTTCCAGTGTTCGTCGTATAGTTGTTTGTTCTCTTCTAATAGTTGGTTTTTGATGTCGCGTAGTGCTTGTTTTGCTTGTGGTGTCCATGTGCCGGTAATGTGTGCTTGTGTTTGTAGTTGTTGATATTGCCATTGTATAAGTTTTAATGTATCTGATTGTCTTGGGTGTGGTAGAGTTTTATGTTTTGTTTTGGGAATATGTTTGTCCATGGCTTGTTGTTGTTGTTGTTGTCATTCCCTAGACTGTCTGTCCGAGCAGTCCCGTCTCCCCAAGGAAGGCCACAGCCGAAACTGGGTTTTCCCACAAATCCTTTATAGAGTGTATGTTGTGTTGTTTGCGTGCATGATTGTGTATAATGCAGTCTTCCATTATGTGTTGTATGGTATGGGGTGAAGTGTTACATCCTGGGCAGCTGTTCACAACACGGTTGTCCAGCCTCTTCTGGTAGCTTAGAAGTGCTGGGTGGTGACCGCATCGCAGTCTGGCCAAGTGGACTCTGTCCTTTCGTGGGAGAGAGGATTCAGAAGGGTGGATATCAGGGGGTCTGGCATGCAGCAGTGTGTTGTCTTTCAGTGTGTTAATGGAGCGGTGAGTGATATGATTATGAATATGTTTCCGGAGGCTGGTATTTGGTGGTTGTGGAGGAAGAGAAGAGAGTATCTGTGCGTAATAAAGGTCTTTGGGTGTAGTTTTAATGTTTCTTGGTGTGTGTGGGTGTTCTGCTATGTAGTGTAGCGGGTGTGATGTGTTTGTGGTGGCTGCAGCAAGTGTTTGTGTGGCTTGTTGGCTTGTTGTATCATAGTGTACCATGTGTTGAGTTTGTTGTTGATGTATTGTTTATTTCATGTTGTTCTTTGTCTTTGTCATATTTGGTTCTTTCTATGTCGAGTGTGGTCTTGAATCCTATCCAGTCTACTTTGTGGAATATGTATCTTTCTGGTGTAGGTATTGTTATTGGTTTTGTTGCCAGTGTTAAGTGTATTGGGATGTGGTCTGATGTAGTTAGTTGTCCTGGTGTGATACTGTAGTTTAGGTGATAATGTCTGTTTGTTAGTATTATGTCTGGTGTTCCTTGTCCGTTGTGTGTGATGCAGGTGGGGAAGTCTGGCCCTAAATGTGTTAAGTGTGAAAAACCCGTCTGCCATGAAATACATAATGCATAGATAATGAATAAACACTTTGTAAAGCGTATGCAAATAATAGTATATACAAATAGTTTCCGCTAAGCGATGGCAATGTATGGATATGGTAAATTATTTACAATATAATGTTTTGATTATGATGTGTACAATGATTTGATGAAGATAAACAATTTTATGTACAGTTAACATATGTACAATTAGGGGACACTACAGCAGATGTGGCGTGTTGCCAGAGTCCTGACCTCGAGAATCGCTTCTACAAGCTGAGGGTGGAGGGAGACGAAGCCGTCAACGATTTCAGGGTCTGGAATCGACTAAGCAAATCCTTACAGGATGTTCTGAGAGCTCTTCTTACGGTGGACCCTTTCCAGTGTCTCCTCCAATGGTGCACTCTTCGGGCCCTTCGAACTGGCTGAACGCTCTGCCTCTAACTCGAAATAAAAAAAGATTAATGTACAAAAGAAAAAAAAAGGAAAAAAAGAATCGGGCTGCCATCAACTGTCAGTTTGGAAATGTCGCTTAATCTAGCCCACTGCAACTTTAGATCTTAAAAGATCTTTCCCTCAGCTGAATAAAATCACTTGGCATCATTGAATGAAATATAAAAGAGAACAGTAATATTCTCTGTCTTATATAGTAGAACTTACATCTTTTGAACAAAATCATTTATGAAGCATATAAAAACAACTATCGATGTTTTTATTGTATGCTCATAGAATGTGCATCTATAGGTATATGTATGTATGCATGCATATATGTACATATTCAAATATATACATACACATACAAACACACACACACATATATATACATATATGTGCGTGTATATAAGTGCACACACACGCACATATATGTATATATATGTGTGTGTGCACTTATATACTCATATATACCACAATTCACTTTAATTCTAAGCCATCAACATCGAGAAACTCGAGGAGGCATACATGCAGGAAGTGAACAGTGATACAGTCAAAGACTCAAACTTCCTCTAGCACGTGACAGGTGGTAGTGACTTACCGATTGTGCCATCTATCTATACACGAAGAGCTTTATAAGGGAAAGCCATGTCTGTTGATGGTGCAATCGGTTAGGTCACTATCACTTGTCACATGCTTGCGGTGATTGAATCCTTGGCTGTACCACACTTCAATTTCTGCATGTATGCATACATGTGTGTACATATATATATATATATATATATATATATATATATATATATATATATATATATGTGCATACATACATATATATATATATAGGCACAGCGGGATACCCACCAAACTGGGAGAAATCCCTTCGAGCTGTGTCAATTTATTATTTACACATACTCCCTCACCCCCTCCTTTCCATACATTACATATCATCCATACATAACCATTCTACATTCGCCCCTATTTTCTGTCTTCCCCCATCATTCCTCAGCATTAAATTTAAAGTTGAATGGGAATAGCACAGTCTGCTTTCTTTCCTTGATATATTATCAGAAAAAGGACAAATCTTTACAACTTTTTATAGAAAGACAACCCATACTGGTAGCTATCTACATTTTTTCAGCTACCATCCAAACCACATAATGGAAGAGAAGGCAGTAAGGGGAAGATTGGCAGAATATTTTAGGGAGTTCCTAAATGTGAAGGAGGATAGGGAGGGAAAGATAGTTGCAGTGGGAAATGCTAGGAAAATGACCGTGATGAGTGAGGATAATGGAGGAGAAATAAGGAAGAAGTGAAGGCAGTTGTTAAGATGATGAAAGCAGGTAAGGCACCTGGTCTGGATGGATGCCATGCAGAATGTCTAAAAAAAAGGAGGTACAGTGATGGTGGACTGGCTGGTGAGGTTATTTAATGTTTGCTGGAGAGAGGGTAGAGTGCCAGAGGACTAGAGGAGTGCCTGTATAGTTCCACTTTACAAGGGAAAAGGGGACAAGTGTGAATGTAGTAGTTTCAGAGGGATTAGCTTGTTAAGTGTAGTTGGGAATGCTTATGGGAGGATCTTGATTGAGAGGATTAGGAGAGGAACAGAGGGAGAATGGGGCAACTTGAACAGGTTTTAGACATTTCTGGCCATAGGCAAATATCTTTCGGCTAAACTTATGTTTCTTCCATGCCATATTTATCTTCATCCTATTACACAAATTTGACAACAGTTAAGTTTAATGTATCTTACTTTTATAGTGGAAAATTTGGCAGCTGAAATGTTTTTCTAAATGGGTTCAAACCCCATAGGTGGGGTACATTGAACCATGTTAAGGGGTAGGTTGAACCATGTCTTTAAACTTTACTAATGAAAAAGGATTGTGGTACTCCCCAAGGCAGATGTAGCACTTCTTAGCTACCAGAAGAGGTTGGATGACCGCATTGCGAACAGCTGCCCAGGATGTAACACTTCACCCCATACCATACAACACATAATGGAAGACTGCATTATACACAATCATGCACGCAAACAACACAACATACACTCTATAAAGGATTTGTGGGAAAACCCAGTTTCGGCTGTGGCATTCCCTGGGGAGACGGGACTGCTCGGACAGACAGTCTAGGGAATGACAACAACAACTTTACTAATGAAGGCAAAATAAAATACAGTGCCTAGAAATCAAAATATTTTATTTTATCATTCAGAATACACACACGTGTCCCTCTTTTAATGTATAAAAAATATGTAGATTTTTTTTATTGTAATCCTACATTGCATATTTAATGTAGAAGGTAAGTATAAAAAATAAAAGCTATTACTCTCCTTGGTATGAATGACTCATAATGTAAGCAGCATTAATGTGCCCCTAATTTAACAGTTCAAAGTGCCCAATTTCTAGCCATTACAAAAACATGTGTTTCACAGAATGGCAAAGTTGTATTCAAATTGGTTTAGCATTCCTTAATTAACTTTACTTATCACATAACTCATTTGAATAGTTTGATCATAATTATCAGTTATGTGGAGAGTGTTAGAAGGTTTGGTACTTACCTCAACAGATTTACAAAGTAGGTCAAATTTCAAAGAAAGGCCCACCAGCACGTACTTCCTCAATGAAGGCTGCCACTCAACTGGTGCCTGAGTAAGGATTCTGAAGAGAGTTGTACACAAGAGACATCTGTTTGTTGGGAGACAAACTATTCCTGAAAAATCCAATGATTCAATGTGCCCCACTCTCCCCTAATTGGTGAGAAACAGTGTAGATTTAGGACAGGTAGAGGTTGTGTAGATCAGATCTTTGTGGTAAGACAGATATGTGAGAAAGCTATAGGAAAGGGGAAGGATGTTTTTTTGGGCTTTTATGGATATGAAAAAGACTTATGACATGGTAGACAGAAAGGCACTGTGGGAGGTTTTGCGGATATACGGGATAGGAGGAAAGCTTCTAGGAGCTGTCAAGAGTTTTTATGAGGGTAGTAGAGCTTGTGTCAGGATTAGAAATGGAGAGAGTGGTTCAAGGTAAAGGTGGGACTTCGTCAGGGATGCGTTATGTCGCCCTGGCTATTCAACTTATACATGGATGGGGTAGTGCGAGAGGTAAATGCAAGGGTAGTGGGTCAGGGATTGGAGATGGTTAAAGAAAATGGAGAAAAGTGGGAGGTGAGCCAGCTGTTGTTTGTGGACGACACTGCGCTTGTGGCAGGATCGGAGGAGGGATTGAGGAAGTTGGTGACAGAGTTTGGGAGAGTGTGTGATAGAAGAAAGCTGAAGATAAATGTGGGTAAAAGTAAGGTGATGAGATGTACAAGGGGTGAAAGTGGCAGTAGACTGGAAGTGAGCATTAAGGGAGAGCGACTGGAGGAAGTGGATAGTTTTAGATACTTGGGTGCAAATGTGGCAGGAAAAGGTGGAGTGAAGGTGGAGGTAGAATGTAGATTGAGAGAAGAGAGTAAATGCCTTGGTGGATTAAAAAGTGTAATGAGGAATAGACATTTGGGAATGGATGCTAAGAGGAGACTGTATGAAGGAGTGATTGTGCCAACAGCACTGTATGGGGCAAAACATGGAACATAAGAGAGAAGGAGTTTGAATGTGTTTGAGATGAGGTGTCTGAGAAGTATGATGGGGGTTACTAGGCTAGATAAATTGAGAAATGAGGAGGTGAGGAGGAGAACAGGGGTGGAAAGGGAGTTGGGAGATAGGAAAGAATGAGTGAAGAAAGACTAGTAAAAGAGGTATGGAAGGCAGATATGGAGGGAGTGAACATGAAGGGATGTCCTAGGATGAGGTGGATGAATGGGGTGAAGGGGACTTTGGGGAAGAGGGGAAAGTCTGTTGCGGAAGGACGGGAGAGGACAGAAGACGGGTGAATGGAGAATGGTTGTATATGGATGATGTTGTGATGCATGAGGTGGAATGGGTGGGGGGATGTGGGGTGAGGTAGTGTGAGCAAGATTTGACGCAGCCCGAAGGGCTTCTCCTTTTATGCATGGGGGGGACAGAGAGGGGGGTCGCAGATTTAATGAAGTGCCCTTGCTGTGGATGTGCTGTGTCTAGCGACACTACTTCTGCCCCAGGGCAGTGGACAAGGTGCAGGGATGACCCATCATCCAGGAGGTGCTAAGATAAGTGAGGGTGGAGTGTATTCAGGGATGGAATGGGTGGGAGTGATTTAATGCCTTTTCCTTTTTGGCTACCTCCCTTGTAAGGGGGAAAAAGCCTTGGTATATGTATGATCCAAACAACATCAAACTTAGTGTAGCTTCAGGTCATTACTTAAGAGTGCAGAGAATTTGTAGCCCCCCATTACTTAGACATTGAAACTAATACCATAACATCTCATCTACAAAATATGATACCCACCTTGGTGTCTAATTTAAGCCTTCAGCCAAGCTAAAATTTCTACAAATTGTCTCCCCAGAACCAATTTAATTTGAACAAAAAACACTAATAATTCCATATAATGTCTTTCTGTACACCTCCAATTATCTTCTCCCAAATGTTACACACACATACCAAAGGCTTTTTCCCCCCTTATAAGGGAGGTAGCCAAAAAACAATGGCATAAAAATGGGTAGCAGTGGTTTTTATGCCTTCCCAGATACCAAAATAATATACATTATAAAAAAACACTATAAATGTCCACCATAGGTCTAAAGATATTAGAAGTCTAAAGTGTATTGGGGCCAAATAGGAAGGGACCTTCCCCCTAGGATCAGGGAGCAGAAAAATTCAGTTAAATATGCCATGGAAAATTCAGCAGTATTCCTCCATACTGCTGAATTAAATTGCCAAATGGACTGGGACAAGGCTGATCTAATGTACAAACCACGCTGTAAACACTGAAGAAAATTTTTTGAGTCCTCACTGATCAAATAACTACCTAATTTAAATACCTCAGAAGAACAATGGTCCCCCAATGTAATTACCAACAATATATGTTAAGTTGTCCACCCAAACTGAACATACCGCCTGTCTCGCAAACACTTGATCCAGCATCAGTTTGACCTTGGGGTCTTCACAACTTGGGCTCAATCTGACCACGCACTAGTATAGTATGTAGAATTTTCCATGTCCTCTTTATGTACTGTATCTCCTCTTAGTTCATCCAAATTAGCCCACCCTCTGTAAAACCACTAGAATCAGTGATTGCAAATATCTTCAAACATCTTTTCTCCAGTATTCAGTCTATTTTACTAATCCATTAGAACATTCACTTGCTTGTGATGCATTATACATACATGTGCATAGTTTGGGATCATGCCCTGTTGAGGGTCTGTCCCATACCCTGATGATGTTGAACTTCCCCCCCCTATCCTTTGATGTGCACGTGTACCAGCTTGTTACATACATACACCAAAGGCTTTTTTTCTTACAAGGGAGGTAGCCAAAGTCAAAAGGCATAATTCCACTCCTATCCACCACCACTTCTTTTCTTGGCCCCTTTTGGATGATGGGTCATCTATGCATCTCACCCATTGACCTGGGTCAGCAGCAATGCAGGAAGATACAGCAAGACAGCTTCATTTAATCTGCAACCTCACCTTTGTCCCTTCGTGGAGCAGAGATGATGATGAGAAACCCCTTCAGGCTTTATCAAAACATCATTCACTCGTAACCACTCCCATGCATCACAGCATCATCTATTTACAATCATTCTCCACTCATCTCTATCTTCAGTCTTCTCCCTTCTACTGACATCCCCCCCCTTTCTCCAATTTGTTACCATTAGCATTTTATTGGTTACCTGGAGTTGACAGGCAAAGTTGGAGAATATGAATTTGTACCTATGGTTTAGAATGACTGACTAATGTCCTTGATTTCCATCACACTGCCTAATTTATTTGATTCTTTTCATAAAACTAGGCCATTTTCACACGAGTTTGAAAATCAAGGGGACTTCCAAATACAAGGCTTAGCATGTTGAACTGTAGGTAATGTATTGCAAGTGTAGAAATTAGAGTTGAAAATTATAAGGCACATCTCGATTACTTATGGGAATAAATCAAATTGTTTGGGACTGTAGGTTGCTTTATTCTATAATTACAGTCGTTTCCTTTGACAGAACAGGGTTGTGCAAAAACCAACAGATACATGACTGGTTGCAAGAAGCACAACTTGTTTTAAAATTTACAAAAGTGAATAAAGAGCTGCCAGTGTATAAAGATGTTAGAAATGCAAATAAATAATGCCAGTTCTCATCAGTTTAGCTTGGGAGAAACCCATCTGGGCAATCATCACTCACTCAAATTTGGGCAAAGGCACTGATTTCCACAGCAAATATGGTACAAACAAGATCTGTCTCCACTTTGTCCACTACCGCTGCCACAGAGGTTCGGTCACAGGGAGCAAGAGAGCCAGGTAAGCTTTCAAGTGCCGGATAAGGCAAACCCAACACAGGCGCCTTGTGCTCATCTGCCCGTTGCCCAATTAAAAAGAAACGACATAGGAATGCAGTGAGGGGAACTAGCACCTCCGAACTATACCTTGCAATCCAACCTATGTACAACAAATTGCCAACTTAAAGCTTGTGTTAAATGGAAAGCAACAAACTGCTACTGGATAAATTATAAAGCAGCTTTTTAGTGAGGCTTAATCCTAGGTAGGGAGCGCAGGATATCGAGACAGCCTTACACAGCAGTAGGAGTGCAGCCACTGGCTGCCAGATCACCACCTAGGAATATCGATTTAAATATCAAGAATAGCGATGATCTTTTTTTATTTTGTAATTAGAACCTCAAAACACCAAACACTTGTACATATCTAAATAATATTGGCATAGTAGCATAAATATAAATGGTTAAAGTCTATGTGAATGATAACATAATCGAATAGCAGTAATGACTAATATCGAAGACATACACAAATCGCACATAATTGAAATAGATTATCATATTCATTATACTTTTGTTGAATCAGACTAGGGAACCATCCATCTTGCACAACTCACGAAAGGAAGTAAGCTCACGTTTGGACCCCAAGACATGTGTGCACACAGGCATACTTCTGCAAAATCTGTTTTTTGTATTCCAATTGTAAACCATACTTCCTCTTATCAGGCAATGCACTTCATTGCTGTACTATATATTCAAATAAAAGCCCTTCTTGGACAAAATTGTAAAAATGATGAAATCCGCTCCTGCCCACCTAATGGTCACCATTGACCAACAACTCTGTGCTCATCTGTTCTGCAGTAACAACTTGCTCTGAGGAACTGGTTTCACAAATTATTTTTTCCACAACTTGGCTACTAGTAATGCTAGACTCCTCCACAACTTCGGTACTCGTAATGCTAGACTTCTCTGCCTCTAACTTCTCCACTACCTCAACACTCGTCTCTTCGTCCACTATTTTATTCTCCCCATTAAGAATTGGCTCCATTTTGACCTCTGTGGCTGATGCTGCAACTTCTGTTATTTTTGTCTTCGTTCCTGTAGTCTTGGCAGTCGCGCTGACAGCTGTCTTCTTGATGCCAACACCTGTAAATAAAACAAGTGCTTACAAAATTTTCTCTAAACTTTGTTAGCCACCATATGAAATCCAGACAATGCTGGATTTTACCATTCATACACAAGGAGCCAAGACAGGACTGTGTGTGTATGTGTCTGGTGTGCGTGCACGTGTCTGGTGTGCGTGCACGTGTCTGGTGTGTGCATGTGTGTGTGTGTCTAGTGTGCATGTGTGTGTGTGTGTGTGTCTGGTGTGTGTGTGTGTGTCTGGTGTGTGCATGTGTGTGTGTGTGTGTGTGTGTGCATGTGTGCGCGTGTGTGTGTGTGATTCACTATGGTCTTTGATCATGTGTTGGACTTGTGATCGACAGTTATACACACACACACACACACACACACACACACACACGACTCCCCGCCCATGAGAGTTGGAGTAACACCCTGCAGTGCAGCAATACTGAAATTTCAGCCCCGCGCGGGATAAGAATCCAGACCACCATGGCGGCAGGTGAGAACTCTAACCACAGTGCCACAAGGTAGGTAGGGGTAGGTGTAGGTGTGTGTGTGTGTGTGTGCGCGCGCACGCGCACACGTGCGGTGAGTGTGCATGTGTATGTTAGGTGTGATGTACATGTGAGTGTGCCCATACATGCATGTGGCATGGAATGTAAACTTGAGATTAGCTTCTGACCCCTCGGGAACAAGGTAGTTTCTCAAATCTCACCATTAAAATGTTACTTACAAGGATATTTGGTCTGCCTGACTGTTGGAGTGGTTGTGTGTATGAAGGCAATTCAGGATAGATTTCAAAAGGTACTAAGGAATATACACATTATGTTGACATACATATACCAAAAGCTTTTTTCCCCCCTTACAAGGGAGGGAGGGAGGGAGGGAGGGAGAGAGAGGGAGAGAGAGGGAGGGAGAGAGAGAGAGAGAGAGAGAGAGAGAGAGAGAGAGAGAGAGAGAGAGAGAGAGAGAGAGAGAGGAAAAGAAAGAGGAGAGAGAGGAAAAGAAAGAGGAGAGTGACAGGTCATCCCTGCATCTTGCCCACTGTCCTGGGTCAGCAAGAGTGCTGCAGGACACAGCACATCCACAGCAAGGCCACTTCATTAAATCGGCAACCTCCACCTCTCCTTCCCCTCATGCAAAAAAGACTGGGAGAAATCCCTTTGGGCTGCATCAATTTATTTCTCACACATACTCCCTCATCCCCTATCCCCCAACCAACCCCATCTCATGCATCACAGTATCATTCATACACACCCATTCTCCATTCATCCTTATCCTTCCTCAACAGATGTTCCCCTTTTTCCCCCATCCATCTATCTCACCCTAGGTTGTCCCTTCATGTTCACTCCTTCCACCTCTGCCTTCTATACATCTTTTGCTCATCTTTCTTCATGCATTCCTTCATGTCCAAACCATTCCAATACTCTTTCATCAATCCCATCTCCAAACTCCCTTTCCACTGCACATTCTCCTCCTAATCTCCTCATTTCTCACTCTATCCAGCCTAGTAACTCCTATCACTTCTCGGGCACCTCTTCTCAAACACATTCAAACTCCTCTCTTCCTCTTATGTATCGTGTTTCTGCCCTGTACAGTGCTGTTGAGTTTTCTTTAGGTTAACTGTATATGGATAGGAAGATCCCGAGTACTCATCTTAGGGGACAATGCTGCACAAGTTAGAAAAGGTAGATGGTACATCAAAGGGTTCTAGAGGGGTACCAGACCATGGGAATGGTAGAAGGTGCAAATACCTCTGGTCCCTAAAATATTTATATTAATTGCTTCTGACCCAGGGCAGTGGGTGGGATAACCCAACATCCATGAGGAGCAGAGATGAGAGGGAGGAAAGTATGCTGGGTGGGAGTGGATGTGCCTTTTGACTTTGTTACCTCCCTGGCAAGACAGAAAAGCCCTTGGTATATAGATTAATCAATCCACTTCCCTAGATCTCTTGTAAGAGGACCACAGCTCTCAGAAAGAAAAGAAAAGGGGAGGAAGGCAGTTCATAGGTATGCACCCACACGCACCCACCACCTTTCCCTTTCATCTTTGCTCATTGTGAATGAAGTGTCATCCCTGTCTCCTGCCCACCACCCTGGTCAGAAGCAATGCAGCAAGACAGTACAACCAGAGCTAGGCTGCTTCACTTAATGAAACCCCTCCTATTTGGCCCCTCATGCAAAAAATAAAGATGGGGAGAAATCCCTTCCAGCTGCATCAAAGTATCATCCATACAGCCACTCTCCACTCACCCCTGCCTCCTTTCCCTGTTCAACAATCATTCCCCTCCTCCTCAAAGCCCCTTTTAGCCCATCCATCCAACTCATCCCCTCAAGTTCACTCCATCTACAAAGGGATTTCTCCCTCCCAGTCTTCATTTTTCTGCACAAGGGACTCCCCCCCCCCAATTTAGCGAAGAGGCCTTGCTGTGGATACAGTCTTACTGCATTGTGTTTGACCCAGGGCAGTTTGTAAATGCAGGGATGACCATACACAAGGAGCTGAAATGGGAGGGTTGGAAAGGGTGGAAGGGCATGAAATAGGTATGTGCCTCTGACTTACCTACCTACATTGGAAGGGGGGTAAAGCTCTTGCTATAGACTTCCCTCATTTGCTCCATGTATCCAAACAATCTCAACAATTATCTGCCATTGCCTTTCCCCCCTCACTCTCCTCTTTTCTCACTATCCAACCTTGTAACTACCATCATACTTCTCAGACACTTCATCTCAAACACTTGAACCTCTCCTTTCTGCCTCTCTCAAACTCCAAGCCCCCTATAGTGTCATCAGCACAATCACACCTTCATATAAGACATTTCCTCGTTTCTCTCAATCCAGACCATCCTAATACTCTTATCAGCCCTATCTGCCATCTTTTCCAACCCCACTCTCCTCATTTCTAACTATCCAACCTTGTAACTCCTATAATACTTCAAGACCCTTCATCTTGAAACATGTTTAAGATTCTTCCTGCCTCTCTCAAACTCCAAGTCTCTGCCATGTACAGTATTGTCAGCAAAATCTCCCCTCCATGTAATTTTCATTTTGCATCCATTCCTAGATGGCTTTCTTATTTTTCAACCCCAAGACTGTCTCTATTAATCTACCATTTACCCCTAACCCCACTCCTCCATTTCTTGCCACATGCAACCCCATATGCATAAAATTATCCACTTCCTCCAGCCCCTTCTACAACTTCCAGATTGTTGCCATCCTCTCCCATTGTACATCTTATTTTTACCATATTTACCTTCCACTTTCTCCTATTGCATACCTTCCCTATTCCAGTCACTGCCTTATTCTCCCTCTCTGACCCTGCTACAAGCAGTGTCACCCAATACAGCAAATATTTTATCTTACATATGCCAACTCCTATTGAACTTACCTGATGACGTCTTGGTGGCTGTCTTTGAGGCAGCTGTGGTGGTTCTGGTCTTGGAGGGTGCTGTAGTTCCATTCATTTTGCTGGTTGTGGTCGTGCTTGTTCTGGAAGCTATGCTCTTGGTAGTGCTTGAAGTCTTTGTGGCTGTGGCAGATTTGGTAGTACTTGTGGTGCGAGATGCTGACAGGATCCTATTTGTTGTATTCTTAGAATCTTTTGAATCTACAGCAGTCTTGGTTGTCATGGGTTTGCGGGCAGTTAACGACCTTGAAGGACCATCAGTGGCAGACTTCCCATCTGTTCTTGGAGCAGTGGTTGGTCGCCTGGCTGTGGTGGTGGTTCTGGAAGAAGCTGTTCCTACTGTGGAGGAGGTTGGGCGAGGAGTTGGCCTGGTAGTGGTAGGTTTCTTGGCCTCACCTGGACCTGTAGGTTTGGTAGTGGGTCGAGAGGTAGGTGTAGGTTTTGTAGCAGTTGGGCGGGTGGTAGTCGTTCGAGAGGTGGTTGTTGGTTTCGAGGTTGGTGCAGTCTTTGGAGTAGGCTTTGTGGTTGTACGAGGAGCTGCTGTGGGTCGTGTAGAAGGCTTTGGAGCTGTAGTTGTAGGAGCAGGTTTAGCAGATGTGGTCTTGCTAAGTGTGGACTTTTTGACATCAGGCTTGCTGGGTGCAGTCTTTGAGGTTTCAGCCCTTGAGGGAGTTGTTGTTTTGCCTGTGGTAGGCTTTGTGCCTGGAGTGGACGTTGTGCCTCGGGTGGCCCTGGGTGTGGTGCCTGGGGTGGCCCTGGGTGTGGTGCCTGGGGTGCCCCTGGATGTGGTGCCTGGGGTGCCCCTGGATGGGGTGGCCCTGGATGTGGTGCCTGGGGTACCTTTGGCTGTAGCTTCTCTGGCAGGAGTGGTTCTGTTTGCAGCTCTACCTGGTGTAGGTGTTGCTTTTCCAGGGGTGGCTTTACCCGGAGTGGCCTTGACTCCTTTTGTAGCTTTCTTTGCTCCAACTGGAGTTTCTGGCGTTTTAACTGGGGCCACTTCTGGGGATTTTACTGGAACCTCTTCAGTTGATTTGACTGGGGTCTCTCTAAGAGATTCTACTAGAACCACTTCTGGGGATTCTACTGGAGCAACTTGTGGGGATTCTACTGGAACCACATCAGGGGATTCTACCGAAGCCATTTCAGGGGATGTTGGAGCAAACAATCCAGAAGAGAATTCATCAGGAACTTTAGGTGAAATGATAGCCTCTTGAGCAGCAGTGGTGGTTTCTACAGGTTCTCTGTAATCCCCAGATTTATTCATCTGTGGTGCCAACAAGTCTCTCTCATAATCATTGGGGCTTTCCATTTCTACAGATGTCGGTATTGGTTCATCAAAGTGCATAGACTGGGTCATAGGATCAAGCATGGGATGGGGCATATGACCTGGTATAAACTCGGACTCAAAAGGCCTAGACATGAATTGATCTTCAATTTTGCCTTCATTTTGTTCCATCTGGTCCAGTAGGTCAAGTTGTGGTGAAACAGGTGTTGCAGGGGTCAGTGGAGCTCCAGGCGAATCTGCTGCTTCACGTGGTTGTATGTCTGCCTTAGAGGCAAAGTCTACCAAGGCATCAGTAATTGGTTCTGTAACAGGTTCATCAGTGAATGAGTTGTCCGCCAAGAGGGAATCAGATTGAACTGGGTCCGATGGGTGTGAGGGTGCTGGAGAGTCTGCCCCAAGGTCTAGACTGGAGGGGAATGCCGTGGGAGCATCAACAGGTGAAGGTGGAGAGTCCACTTCAACAAGTGACTGGGCATGGACTATTTCTACTGTGGGTTCAGCACTTGACTTGGGAGATGCAGGTGCTTCTACCTCTGAACCTAATGCAGGGGAGGCAGCTGCTGTGGGAGAGGATGGCTCCAGGTGGGCAGGTGGCCCAGCAGGGAAAGTAGGTGGATCCATGCTGGCAGGTTCAGGCGAGTTGCTCACATAAACACTGAAAGGACCTGACTGCTCAACCCCTGGATTAGTAAACATGTCTGCACTTTGGTTGATGGAAACACTGGTGGCAAAACTCTCCTCTGGTGTATTCACTTCCACCGAGGTGATGAAGCCTTCTACAGAACGAGGTGGGCTTCCAGCACGAGGACTGCTAGGAGATGCATCTAAACCAAAGCTCTTCTCCATGACTGGAGCCACAGCAGCTTCCATAGGCATAGCATGTTCCACATCCATGGCTTGGGGAATACCAAATGGAGCATCAAGTTCTTCTGGGGTCATGGGAGGACCTCCAAAGTGGGTTGGTGCTAGATCATTATTGTACTCTACCACGTCCTGCTGCTGCTGCTGCTCCTGTTGTCCTCCAACCTCTGGCATATCAGATTCTGGCATGGTGTTGCTCACAAACTCTTCCTCAGCCTGGAACACATTAAAAGCAATTTAGTATAGGAAATTGCAATTATTCAGATTTCAAGATGACCCAGCAATTCTAACCTTAAATACATACAAAACCATGGAACAATACATTTTGTGAACTGTTACCAGGTTTTAGCCATTATCTATTAAATACCAGTTCAATCAAAAAGTACACTAGTAAAGCAGCAATTCCATAAATAATAGCATCAAGACTTGACATGAAATCAGTCAGATCAAGTTATAATTTTAGAGTTCTAAAAGCACCAACTGTTCATTTTCATTTGAAATAAAATTGTGAAAATTTGTGTTGTGCACATTTTATACTAGGTGGGCAAACATAATTTGAAGTTTTTCTTCCCCAAGTAATTTAAGGATCTACCTGGTGACTATTGCTGATATGGGAGCCACAGGTCTTCTGCATGAGATTGGAATACTTGATGCATTTTTTTTGTACTCATCAATAACTGCACCTATATGGGCTTGCTAATTTTGTACTTTCAATAATTTTATGCTATGCAGCACTTGAACAATGTCTCTTATCTGATCAAAATTGATCTCAAATATGTATTAAAGCAAAATCTGAAGATAGGCAATTGAGTGTTCCATTGGTATACATAAAATTTTCATGTATGCATGAAGTGTTTAGTGTACAACATTATCAAATAACTGCAGCTTTAGTCAATGGTAACACTTCCTTTGCAGTATTCATACAAAAGTTACAGTTAACTACAGGTGGCCCTGCATATCCTATAAGCATACTAAATACTGAGGGTTCCTACTATGCAACTTAACAGTTTACTTTTAAACTGCTCTCCAGGTACCATGAATGGATTGCAAGCAGGTGGTGGTTTCCAATCATCTACTGGTTTTCATACCATTTTAAAACAAAATATTCACCTGAAAATACTGAACCTCTAGTTTTACTAGCCTTCCTTAAATCTCTACTTAATCACCCCTGCTTTCACCTTGTCATGTAAATTTCCAAAAATAGAAATGTGTACCATGAAGATTAAATGCAAATATTAAAATTCATTCCCAACGCTGTTCCACTAAGCCCTAAATAACTCTTGGCAACTTAATTCCAATACTATATTTCACATTTGAAATTATCCATCAGTGGCTCCACTGGTTGTAACATGTACTACACAAGTTCCAAAGCTCTTAACAAATGACCTTGACAAACACTTCCTTTGTTTACTTACTCTCTTGTGAGTCTGAGGCTCCATGCGGAAGTAAGACCACTCCTCCTCTTCCTCTTCCTCCTCCTCTACGTCACCAGATTCACAGACTTCCTCTGGGAGGCTGTCCAACTCCGCTAAAGCAGCGTCCACTGCAATAAAAAGGACAAAGTTATTTGTTTTGAAATTATCTTCCTACTTGACACATCAAGTTCTGAAATTTGGATTACAAGGTAATATACACAATTTGGGTTTGCTAATATATGTATGAATATCCTCTCTATTATCAAACATGTTATGGTGTGTAGCTATGGTCCAATTGGGGCATGGCATATAGAAATCAGGGTATGTAATGAGCTTGTTATAATATCAAGAAACTTGGCAGAGCACAAGTTCAAGTGCTATTAATAGGATGTGGTACACAATACTTCACTGCCTCTGTATAACAATTTTAACGAGCTTTGACGTCTGTTGTACTGGTCCATAGTATCAATGATGGGTACTAGCAAGACATGTCCTGCAAGACACCCAAGAATCTTTTTTCCTGCCACTTGCCTTCAAAACATCAATCTCACCTATACGCAGTTGCAATCCTATGGGTAGTTGTTGGACCCCAAGTTCGACTGTGCTATCAATATCTAGACCTTTCTTTAACTCCCGAGGATCATGTGCGGGGGCAGTCTTGAAGTTAGCCCATCTGTTATCCCTGATCCACCTAGAGGTACAATAGATAACCCCGAGTCTTTGTCAACACGAGTTTGCTTCAATATATAATCCATAGTTTCTAAACCCAAAACCTCTTGGTCTCAAGGGATCAAAAGAGTGAAAAAAATTCCCATTCAACCTCGTTGATAAAAATGTAACACCGTACAGCTTATCTCGCCTACTTAAGTCACTAATATACGTCTTAAGTGCTATTTTAGTATCACTGACACGTTAGTGCTTCTGTAGTGGAGAAATCTGCTACATGGTCATGTCTTAAAGATGACACTGCGCGTTACCATGTTTTGGCATCGAATATTTATACCCGTCCCCCCTGTCTGCGCAACCATACCCGGTCCCTCTGGTGCTCTGTAATCTTCTTACGGAGGGCAGTACAACTTTTCGAAGTAAAACTGGAATTCAGGCGTTTGGTTCCACGTAGTAAACTGCTACATCAACGACTTCCTTTACTCATTTGTGTCCATTCCAGCTGATGCAAGATTTGCTCACCCAAAGAATAGCTTCGATCGTTTAGGCTAAAGTATCGACCAACCTAGTATTAGTAAAAGATGTACTTGTGTTTATATTTAGTCTATTTTGATAAGCTTATGAAAGTCCTAGTTCGTGTTCTATACACCTACTGTAAAATCAAAAGCCAGAACAAAATTCTTCATGCAAAACTGACATTCCACCCCCTACATGCAACAGGACAACCAACTTGCTTTAAAACGAGGCATCAAATTACACGATTCAGGAAAAGAATTGTCTACCATGACAACAGGCAACCATAACCCAGTGTCAATCGAAGCCGGTTGTAAAGCAAAGATGCTTGCAGGATCCTGAGAATTAAGCAACCGCATGGAAGGACGACAGCAACTAAAGAATACAACGCCGACTCGCCCATTGTTGAATTCTCATACCAAGGCATCATGCCACTCTAGTGGCAGTTTGGGTACTCCAGATATTACAATAATGGAGTCGCTGTGGCAGGCAGGATGTGACAAAACGCAGCACGGCGGGAGAACTGCACGGTAGTTGTTCCCGGGGTTGGTTGGGGCTGCGTGACCTTGGCAGTCGCTGTCGGCGGGAGCAGGTCGGGGAGTCAATCTCAGGTATGACTTTGGTATGCAAGACGAAGTCTAACCCCTTCAACCTGCCAGCACACCTAGAGAGCCGCTCCCCGTATCATCGGCCACCTCCGCCGCCTGCTACTACAATGGTATCTAACAAACAAGACAAAGTTCTAGGGGTTCTACGCACAGCACAACGTTGCTTCGCACACCTTCCCTACAACCTTCACCACCGCCACCTTGGTCCTGCTGGCGACGACAGTAACCGGTGCTTTCTAAACCGCACCCAATTTTATCAACTCCGCCAAAACACTAAATTATCCAAACACCTGGTTTACAGCAAGGCCTAGCTATGGTTTGAATTTTAGCACAAAGCGTAGCCCCGGCTAGGTTCTCTGTATCGGGGTTGCTGCCGTCTCCATGCGCATGGAGCAAAGATGGCGTTCATCTATTCACATCCTGCAACCTCCACATTAGTCATGGCGATGCAAATGTTATTAGCATAGACCATTCACACTGTGGGCCAGCAACGCAAAGATGCTCCAAAGAACCTGGTATGCCAAGCAACCAAACTGATGCTATGATCTGCTCTCGTCAGCTGCATAAAACTCTGCAGTCTGGCAATATGATTTGATACAAATATCGTGTATAAAACCACGTCTGATTAAAAAAATAGCAACGAATTCTTTGGAAATATGCACTATTGTTTAATAGTAATGTGACATTTAAACACTCATTGCTGTTGTAAGCCCTGCAAATGACAAGGAGTGTTGTTCAACAACGTAGGCTAGGAAGGTTCATAATCTTACCTGAATCCAGCAGAAGACTTGTTTACCGCCTATGAGCAACCCACCCCAATACCATGCCGGTTCCACTCACTTCATCCAAGCCTAACATGCATGGATGTTACTTGGGTGCTTACGAGACCGTCGCGTGTACAACCCCTTTCTATCCCCGTCCCGCCAGAACGGCCACTGCAGACTCGCGGACACAAAGCACACCCCTTTGTACACAAAACCCCAATCACAGCGAAGCTCCACAACTCCATGAAAGCACAAATCGATTGCAGATGACGCATGCCGACGGTTGTCCATATCGATAAAACGATCATTTAACTGTTTGGGTACCGGTTTCTCTAACCCTGAGGTATGGCGAATTGATGACACCCACACCTTACCGTATCCTTGAGCAGACTTAGTGTAAACGTTTTTAATTATATACCTCCGTTTGCGGTTTCCAATATAAATGTTCTGTTGTAAGGCCCACGAAGAATCACTAACCAATTACAGCGTTTCTTCCTTCGTTTCAGTCACTCCTCTACGTAACCGCCAACTGCTAATGTTGGTAACTGGTCCCGGTGGCGGCGGTGGAAGGGGAACAGGGAGGAGGAGAAGGAAGGTGGCGGGCGATTCCTCTGTCCCACCTGTCAGACGTACGACGAAAACACCCAGTGGCCCCCTCCAACCCCAGTAACTTCAGATTTTTTTTTCAGATAGTGATAAATTATCTGCCTCCTTCGGTTATAGAAACAACGACATTTCCCGACTCCTAAATGCCCGAAGAAGAACAATGCAGTCGTGGGTCATTTCGGCGCCAATTCCCCACGATTATTTTGTCAAAGACCAACTCTAGAGACCACTATATTAAATTCATTCAGTCATAGCATCATGTTGCTTGTATAATTATCTGCTAGCGCTCATAAATCTACCCGATAAACTTAATCGTTGTCCCCCATATCTTCATACGGAGTGGACATTTCTGCACTGATTACAGGGCAGAACTGAAGGATCCAAAGATCAGCCTTCATCTTCGAACAGCCGCAGATGTGATAAATATGAAGTAATTTTTTCAGCCACTTCGTTTCAGTGACGGGAGCATCAGCTAGGTGACAATGACCCATGATAAATAAAACTGGTCTGACGTTAGAATTATACACTACTTCAACTTGGCAGAAATTAAACGTTAGTTGGAGTGGCTATATTGGGGGGGGGGGGAACAAAATGAAACCAGTATTACAAGCATATTATATACACTCAAAAATAGACTATACAGTCCATACGCAGATGAATAGGCGAATTTTCAATCTACCTTGGGGGCGGACGTATGAACAAGTACATTTATCACTTCTGCATTGGCCTCATTTTACTGCAACTACTGCAATGCAGAGCGATTCTATTCAGCCGAGAAAGCTTCGGCTTAAGTGTTACAATTTGTACCTGTGCTGCACTTTAGCTAATACCAAACTTTCTTCTCAGTTGGAGGGAGGTGCTATGTTAACCCATTTATATTGTCCTTCACACGTTTATTTTTCTTAAAAATGCTTTATTCAGCTTGTGACAGCTGCAGAGACAGATAGGTAAAGATTATTATCGACATCATTTAATCTGGTACATTTCGCTTTTATCCTAGCTAACCGACTTTTCAAATCAACCTAGGAAGTGTCGGGTGAAATGGCTGAAGATTCAAATCCACGGGTGAATGGGAAGGTCACTTGGTGACGTCACCAAGCTGAAGGGTGGGGAAGGAGGGATGGAGGGAAAAGGAAGTAAAGAATCTGGTCCTAAAAGACTACACCACTGGGGATATATATGCAGCCCATATATATATATTATATATATATATATATATTATATATATATATATATATATTATATATATATATGCCCATATATATATATATATATATATATATATGAAGTCCATATATATACACATGAAGTCCACATAGATGCATACATATGAAGTCCATATATACACACATATGCACACATATGAAGTACATATATATACATACATATGCAGTCCCTATTATATATATTATATATACTGTGTATATATATGCAGTCCATATATCCATATGCGTGCATTTGCAGTCCATATATCCATATGCGTGCATTTGCAGTCCATATATCCATATGCGTGCATTTGCAGTCCATATATCCATATGCGTGCATTTGCAGTCCATATATCCATATGCGTGCATTTGCAGTCCATATATCCATATGCGTGCACTTGCAGTCCATATATTCATATGCATGCATTTGCAGTCCATTGTTATATATACATACATGTGACGTGTAATATGTAATATGTATGCATATATGTATATATATATGTATATACATGTATATATATGTAATATGTATATGTAATATAAGTATGTGTAATATATGTATATAATACATGTATATATGTAACATGTATGTGTATATGTAACATGTATATGTATATATAACATGTATATGTATATATAATGCATGTATATGTATAACATGTATATGCATATATAACATGTATATGTATATATAAAACATGTATATGTAATATGTATATGTAATACATGTATATGTATATATGATACATGTAATACATGTATATGTAATACATGTATATATGTAATACATGTATATGTATATATGATACATGTATATTACATATACATATATTACATATACACAAACATTACATACCGGGTATATACACACAAGTACATATATACTTACATTTTACACATATATACATATATACATATACACATTTTACATATTACATATATACACATTTTACATATTACATATACATATATTTCACATATTACATATACATATTTCACATTACATAAATACACATTTTATATATTATATATAGACATGCATATATATTATATATATAAATGTATACAATACATATATACAATTACATATATATACATATACAATTACATACATTACATATACATATCAATATTTACATATACACAGGTATATTATATATATATATATATATATATATATATATGACAAATATATACACATTACATATACAATACATATATTACATATACAGTACACACACTATATATGTATATAACATACAATACACATACAGTACTTATATGTTACATATATAAACACACACACAAGCCCTGGGGTTTACAAAC